>NC_140486.1:90151099-90616099 GCF_964271855.1 Acomys minous | reverse complement strand
ATAAATTATTTATTACTTTGGAACCAGAGACTTCTACTTCAAATGTTTTCTCTTGGTGCTTAACTGGGAGCAACTAGAAGGTAAGCATTTTCTTCATCTTCTGACTTTCAGCATAGAGTAGAAACTTCTGGGTGAATGAACAGATAACAGGAAAACCCCCAGTCCTTTCATTTTAATCTGCATATTGAGCTCTTCCATAGGGAGCTTTCTGAGTCTGGTTTCTAGGTCACTTTGTTTTGTTGTTAAGTTATCAAAGGAGCATGAACAACCCATTTCAATGTCAGCCTCAAAAACAGTATAACCTAAAGGGCAACACAGCAGAAATTCAGATCATTCTGCTGGGCGTGGTGGCACATGCCTTTAATCCTGGCACTTGGGGTGCGGGACAGTGGGGACAGGCACATCTCTTTGAGTTTGAGGCCAACCTGGTTTACAGAGCAAGTTCCGGAATATCCAAGGCTACACCAAGAAACTCCATCTCAGAAAAGAAAAAAAAAAAAGGGTTATTTAGGCAGGATACATATCATTTCTTTAAAAGTCAACTATAAATGGCACTATGCTTGCTTTCTTAAGTATGCTGCTCGTCTCTGTATTTCCTTTATTACATGGAATTACACAGGAACAAAGCATCACGGATAATGGACATAAAATTTTGATAGCATAGGCTCCTTTAGGTGAACTTTAAGATGACTAAGAGAAGATGAGAGTCACTTAGACTCAAAAAAAAAATGGGTGAGGTCATGAGATCGGCAGCATATAGGCTCATTATTGAGTCTGGAAAGTTCCCTGCAGGAAATGAACAAAGCTGTAAGACTTTTGTGATGAAAGGGGCATAGTGAGCACCTATGGGTGCCTGTGCTGTATCACACAGGTAAGTGAGCATGCCACCTGGGTGCAGGGAAGAGCTACTGAAGGTGTGCCCTGGGAAGGAGTGTATATTGTAGGCTAATTTTATATTAGCTGGCAGGATCTCTTTCTTACTTTAGATGATTTTGATGATGCAATATACACAACGAGATGATGTTGCTGCTGCCTCGTCCTCCTCTTCTATCCTCCTTCCATCTCCTTTCTTCTTTTTCTTTCTCCTTCCTCCCTTCTCCTGTGTGTGTGTGTATGTGTGTGTGTGTATGTGTGTGTGTGTACATACATGTGAGCACCCATGTGCACACTTTCATTGTTAATTTGGTACCAAGTCAACGTGTGGATCTTACTGCTAGCCATCTGCTCTTTAAACTCAGACGACAGACACTAAAACCACAAAATAAAATCAACAGTGGCATGACTCTTACTGTGCTATTTTTGCTTTCTGATTCGTATGAGGCCAAGAACTTCCAATGACTCCAATAAAACCGAGTCTTCATCCAGCACATGTTTTCCATTTAACCAGAGGTTTTATTTTGCTCCATTGACTGCATTAATTTTCAGTGAACCTTTGGCTGAGACTGCTGAAAGTCAGATGATACCAGGCACAGGGCCACTTAACCAACGATGTGAGAAAACACAGAAACAAGAGTTAAGGAAAAACCAATCAAAGCACAAAACTACAACATCCTACATTAATAAAAGTTTTAATGCACACTCAACTAAAAGATGCACATAAGGATGACGGGATCTCCATTCACAGGCAGCCAACAGGATTGGAATTTAACTTCGAACAAAAGTTTGGGTTGCGCATTTTAAAGAGTACAAACCATTGAAGTTGAAGGGAAAAAAGAAAGAAAATAAATAAAGAAGAAAGAAAGAAAGAAAGAAAGAGAAAGAAAACTAACAATGGAGCATCAATGACCATAACATGTGATGGGATGATTAAAGAAAGAATTCAAGTATTGTTGTAAAGTTTGTCAGACATGTCTTGGAAGTTTGTGCATTTCCCATCTTTGCATAGTAAAAAAAAAAAAAAAAGAAAGAAAGAAAAGAAAAAGAAAGAAAGGAAGAAAATACATCACTTGGGAAAACCCCACAGCACTATGTGATTCATGATTCAAACATGCACCTATGTGTACTTGTCACTTAGCTGACAGGAGTAGCTCTAATGCAGCGGGCTCATGCACTACCTCAGGTGAGCAATGGAGTTAGCGCACACCTCCTCACCCAGGTGCCGTTAATCATCACAGCAGGTGAAATGGGACCTTGGTCATCATGTGACACTCTTCTTGGGTAACATTGAACAATGGTGGGCTTTGTGCTTTGAATTCAAATTAGTAAGAAGGAGTAGTCACACCACAAAATAAGCAAACGAATGGCGTGTGCAAGAGAAAATGCAGCAGAGAGTTCAAAATTGCATAACCTAACACCACTGGAAATGACTGTAGCCCGTCGCGTACAGTACGATTGCACTACCCTCCATGTCCGTACACACGTCGCTTAAAGCTTGTGTATTTTACATATACACACAAATAATTTAACATTGGAGCATAGGTTGGTTTACCTATGAAACTGTCAATGTAACGAAAAGTTACACTGACATTCGTCATATGTACATAATATTTGGGGACCACTGTGGTCTGATTTAAAGCATAACATCGCACATTTACAATGTTGTTTGTGAAATGCTCAAAACTTATCAGTAGAGATCTGGTCTGTCACCGGTATGGTTCTATGTCGAATAAAGTCGCCACGGCATCTCGGAAATAGCAGTGATATGAGTATGGTGAGGTTGGCAGCTGCTTGGCATCTCATGGTGAAGGGGACCCCTAAGCAATGCAACAATAGGGGGAGATACCAAGTCATCTGAGTCTCCTCCACCCTCCCTCTGAGCTGAGCCACTACCATGAAGTAAAGGGGTACAACCTGTGTCTTATGAAACCAGAAATAAGGCCAATAAGCCTTATAGATAGCCCTGTGATTACTATATAAACAAACAGCAAGTTCAAGCGAAAGACTGCATACCTGCGTAGCACCTGTTTCGCAGAAAGCCATCGAGGGTTAAGATGTGAGGTTATGGTCTGGGGGGAGTATATAGCAATCAAGGTTTCTGCTCTATGAGTGTGAAATGTCAATAATTAACGATTTCTTTGGGGGAAGAGGGGAAGGTCCAGGCTTAAGCAGTCCATTACTAGGAAATCTGCTCTTCTAGTCAAGGAAGAGGTTGTAAGACTCGGGTTATGCGTCTTGCTGGAAAAGGGCTTAGAGCTCAGTGGAGGAAAAAAACTCAGTGGTGGGAAGAAATGCATAGTTTATCTGGGTATCTTTTTGCTGAAAGTGAGACAGTAGGGGCCTTCGGGGCGGGGCGGTGGGTGGTCGTCTGAGCTCTAGATGGGTGTTCAAAACATACCTGGGAGGGAATTTCTTCAGTGACTTGCTCCCTTAGCGTTTCAGCAGGAGCTATCCAGGTGATACACTAAAGAAGAATTGGGTGAAGGTGAGGGAAACCCGGACTGTCCTGGGAATGCCAAGATTCTATCTTCCCAGCTGCCTGGAGGGGGAAGGAGGCTGTGGATTCATACCCAGTGGACCCCCAGCACAACACAGCTGAGGCCGTGGCCAGCAGAACATGGAGGGCCAAGGGAGCTCCTGGGATCACCACGCAGAGTGACCATGTGAAATGACCAAGAGGCTGCCTGCTGCCGGGCCCTGCCCCACCACACTGGGACTCTGTCACACAGATGCTGAAGCAGAAAGATGAAGCGTAAATGAAGTTTGACAAAAACAAAAAACAAAAACAAAAACAAACAAACAAACAAACCAAAAAAGCCCAGAACAAAACATATGAACAGAATGGAAAGCTTAAACTTTTCTCCAAGCTTTCAACATTTAAAAATTATTAATTTTTATTTAAGGCTTTTAGTTTCTCCTCCTTTCACATTTACAACAGGGAGAGAGAACTGTCTAAACCAAAAACTAAAATCATGAGCTTGGCACTTTTGTGATTAATTTGAGAAGGGTCTCTGTTTTCTTACATTATATACATGTGCTTATGATGACGTCAAAAAATTTTAGACTCATCAGTACATATATACTCACATTTACATAATTTTTTGTGTTCTTGTTATGGGTTATTTTGTGTCCTCCCGCTTTTTTTTTTTAATATTTGGTTTCAAGCATACTCATTTGTTTTGTGCCCAAACTCCCTGCATCTGCGGCTACATCTGTCTTGTTAAGCAAGCCCATTGGACATGTTATAAGAGAGGACAGAGACAAAAGGAAAGAAAGTGAGAGAAAAGAAAGAAGAGGATGTGGAGCAAGCAGCCAAACTCAAGTGTAGAAAGAATCTCTGCAAGGAAAACATTTCAATACAGACAAGTGAAAATGGCATGTCAAAATCTCTTATTTCCATATTTACATTTAGAAAAGAACTATACAATAGCATTGTTGAAATTCCAGCTCCCATTTCCAAAGGATGCTTGGTCCAGAAGAGAAATGATGGGTCAAGTGAATCAACAAGAGCACAGTCTAGCTGAGGGCTGTCGTGGGCTGGTCTGCTGCGGGCCGAGGGGCATGTGGGAGACGGGGAAAGTGTTTGGGGGTGGGGCCAAGGGGGGGGCGGCGTGGGGTGGTGGCGAGAAGGCATTGTCCAGGCCCAGACAGCGTCTGTGTGTTCATCTCTCATCTTCCCTCAGGACTTCCACTGTAGGTTTTGCTGAAGATTGGCTTGCTAGCTTGTTGTAATATATGCCATGCAGTTTTTAACCCTTTCCAAAATTGGATCTTCATGCCACTGGGGTTTGTCTTTGATAGTACAAGGGGGAAAAATCATGCCAAATCATTTAGAAGATATTAAGTCCCAGCAGGCTAAGGGAGGAGGGGGAGGGGGCGGGGAAGATCATTTGCTATTTGTACTTTTATTGCACTTTGTTGTTTTTCCTTTCTCCTTTAGTTAAAAAGAAAAAAAAATTAGGATTCTGAACAGCTTTTTTTTTTAAATGACATGGTCTTTAGGCCCCTCCCCTTCATTGACAGGTGATAGGGACCATTGTCGTGTTCCCCATCCCCATCCCCAAATTTGAGCTCTGTAGTCATTACCACCCAATGGTCTTGTTTACAGACGTAAGAGATCCGGCAGCATGACTGAGAACATGTCATACCCGGAACCCAACAGTGCAAGGTGGCATTCCTCTGGCACAGACGACTCAGATGGGGCCTTGCTGAGTGGGATCGAACCTCCTCTTCTTGACGTTTCTTCCCGGGACATCAAAAGAAGGCGCAGGAAGAGGGAAAGAAAAGCCACGATATTAATCAGATGACAATGAGAGACAAATGACGGCAATGACGACAAGGGTGCCAGTTCCAGAGTGGAGCAGACAGCTCACACGGTGGCCGTCTCTGAGTAACGCGAAACACAGACGAGCTAATGTTTTGGAATGTCTTCATGCTTCCCTCACGAGGCTACACACTTTGGGGAAGATCAAGAGAGACTTCAACTCACTCACTTCCAATCACAAATTGGCTCAGCTTTAGAAGTGAATACCATTGCCAGCTCATTAGGTTAAAAAGCCCTACAGGATACAGCCTCTTCTGGGTTACCAGCTAAGAGAATTAAGAAAAACTCCGAAGGTCTTGTAGGTGTTTATTTCAAGCCTCCAGAGTTCTGTAGTAATGGACAGGTCCCTCAGTAAGGCAGCAAAAGCCTTGCTCTGCCTGGTTCTGTCTGCCTTGGATGGGTGAGGTCTTACTCCACTATGGAACGAGCACTTTTTATGGTGGAAGGTGGGGAGACGGAGTGCACAGGGAGGTGGCACACCCAGGAGAACGGACACAGGTCCAGGTTAAGCAAGCAAATGCAGCAGTTTAGCTCCGCTGAGAGAAGTACACTCAAATACTTCGCTCACAGTGTCCAGTCTCCTAAAAAAGTGCTTCCTGTGCTTAGAGAGAGAAAGAGAGAGAGAACCAGCAAGACACAACACGGCAACAAACGTGAGTTGGTCATAACCTCCCCATGGTCTGGCTTCATGTGGGGCATCAAGCAAGGGGCTCATGCATTAGTCTGCAGACTGGCGGGTACAACACCACTGCCACCAAGGCGTCATGCAAAACTGCAGGCTGAGGAGCCCTCATTCCCTGCCCAGCTGAACACCGTCACAGGCCCTAAGTACTGGGCTATTATAACAGATTCCTCCTACTCCATGTGTCCTTTCAAAACAGAACCACAACCAAAGCTTAAAACATATAGAAAAGTGCCCTGCAAAGTTCCTACTTTCCCAGAAGGCCCACTCTGATGCTTCTCTTCTGAAATATCAAGCATTGGCACATCTTCAGCATAAATCTCCCTTTTCTCTTTTTCCTAGACTTCTATTGATACATCTTCATGAGAGCCTGGATATGTGGCACTTTAGCGTACAGAATTAATTCATTGCAGCAAAGTCTCTTTGCCTTAGGGCTACTTATTTTCCTTACCACCCAGTCCTTTTTGAAGTCAATGATCCTGAGCAAAGGCATTGCTGACTGCAGAGGGAACATAGGTTAAGACATGTCCATGATGTGTCTGTCACCAAATGAACTCACTGTGGGACTCAGGACCTGCATGTGCCATCAATGTCTCTGCTCTCTGGGAATAGGTCTAAGAGTGACATTTCCCACTGAAGGCTTGGAGGAGAGAAATACTGGATGCCTAACCTTGAGAAATTACCCTAGAGGACCAGGGACGCTATCCAAGCCTGCTGTGTATCCCTGCAACTCGGGAGAAACACCAAGCTCATGTCTCTGCAACTAATGTACACACTGGTAGCATTGAGCAGGACACGACCACACTACGCACGTTTAAATTCTTCCATGCAAATGCAAGGTCAGAATGGCAAGCAGCATGTACTGAAATTCTACTTCAGCCTGGCACCCAGGAAACTCCAATGTCCAAAAGTGTGTGTTCCTCTTAAACGTCAATTTGTGAAGGGTAGGTTGCACTTTCCCCACAGAACAACATTCTAAAGGATTGCTAAGTTCTTTGGTCAGACTAAGGCGTCATTACCCTATAGACCCGTATGTTTTCACTGTACTGACTGAAAGACATTTTCTCTGCCACTGAAGTCCCAGCAGTGGAGAATCCAGGCCCAGCACGGGGGAGGGAATCCAGAGACAAACAGAGAGGCGTAGCTCTGGAAGGCCACCCATCCACTGTGGGTCGGTCACTCACTCTATGCTGAGCACTGCCTGTCCTGAATTTTCTATATGAATGTACGGCCCTTGTTGTTCTGATTTAATGTGAAAGTGAAAACTGTCATAGACAGGTTCTCGCTGGCTTTCTTCCCAAACTGTCTCATCTGAATGCCCTCTGTTTACTGGATTTTTAAGGAAACTTCATTATCACACCAGAAAGGTATTTGTAGATCATTGTAAAATATCAATGCAATCCATTAGCCTTACAAGGACATCACCTTTGTCAATTTTTTTCTACCTGTCAGAAATCAAAGCTTTTGCCTATAATGTATGTATTATATACATACACATCCATGCATCACTAAAGATCTCTAGGTAATAGCTACCACGGGTCTTCTGAAAAGGATATAGAATTACCTACTACCATCACCTTCTTTTTTTAAAAAATTATGTGCATGAATGTTTTGCTTGCAAGTGTGTAAGTGCATTCATGCATGCCTAACACCCTAGGAGAGAACACCAGATCCTCCTGAACTAGAGTTGGAAGCCACCATGTGGATGCTGGGACCCAAAGCCCAGTCCTTTGCAAGGATACCAAGTACTCTTAACTGCTGAGCCATCTCTAGCCACCTACTGTCACATTCTTGTCTAGTCCCTATACCCATCACCAAAATTAGCCCCCTCCCCCCAAAACCTCTAGGCCACCTTAGAGTGAACTCATGTCCTTTCATGTCTGAGTGAAGGAAACACACGTGTCTACCTGGTCTGCCTGGCATCATGTATGTATATCTTCATCATGTATGACAAAGAAAGAGCCTAACCCAAGAGTCTTGAACAATAGGGAATGTGGCTCCTTATTTTGCACTGGAATATGACGTGGAAATTAGAAGGGAAAGCAACAATTTGGTTACCAGTCACAAAGAGAAACTGGTTAAAATTTATTCTACTACTTCCTAACTTTAAAAAAAAACTCAAAATATTTTCTCTCCCCACCAATATTCAATCATTTTTCTGGCCAGAGCCCTACATTTTGGAGGAGGGCCAACTGTGACACTCTTTTCTTTAGAGAAGAAATGGAACAGAGTGGAACCTAGCCTCCCAAAAAAATGTCTTAGAGCTCAAAGAGGGCTCTAATGCAAGTGGTTTCTCAGAGAGACAGAAGCACCTGTGGGGAGTACAGGCTTGATACATGTCTTGATAATGTCTTGTCAGGAATTGCCCTAAGAGATTAATATGGGCTCTGCAGGCAATGGTGGGACCCCACTTTGCCACTGGAACCCCTGGAGACCAGGTTGGATAGTGAAGCACATTAGGGTTCCAATGAGGAATGCATTGTAATATGCCTGAAGAACCCCACTCAGCCTGGATTCATCCAACCCTATGGTGAGTACTGTCAGAAAGCCACCTCACTGTCACCTCCATGCCACCATCAAAGACATATTTTTCCCTATTGCTATTTCTTGTGATATTGATAAATATTATGTGCATGGGCTCACATCCAAATTCCTATATTCAAACTTAGGGGGTTGTACTGGCTAGCCTTTTGTCAACTTGACACAAGCTGGAGTCATCAGGAAGGCAGGAGCCTCGATTGAGAAAATACTTCCATAAGATCTGGCTGTGGGCAGGCCTATAGGGCAATCTCAGTGACTGATGTGGGAGGGACCAGCCCATTGTGGGTGATGCCATCCCTGGGCTGGTGGCCCTGGGTTCTACAAGAAAGAAGGCTGAGCAAGCCATGAGGAGCAAGCTACTTAAGCAGCATCCCTCCACGGCCTCTGCATCATCAGCTCCTGCCTTCAGGTTCCTGCCCTGTTTGACCCTGGTTTCCTTCAGCAATGGGCTATAATACGGAAATGTAAGAAAACAAACTCTTTCCTCCCCAAGTTGCTTTTTGGTCATGGTGCTTCATTACAGCAATAGTAATCCTAAGTAAGACAGGTGTGTTGCATAGTTCCCTTGAAAGTAATACTAGCAACCCTGTTAAATTTTTTAGTGCATATTTGAAATTTACATTCTGTTCTTTCTAAGCTTTGGGGACGATGCTACTAAAAGTATCTTTCACTTATTTCATTTGTTCCAATGTCCAGTAAAAACAGTAACTCTATTAACTTAATTGAGGATCATTAATAGTTGGCGTGAATTAGGGGTCAGGAACCTACGCAAGTCAGCCATGACAGAGGTTAATGATCCTCCCACCACAGCTCGTAACTTCATTCTGTAGGTGGAGAGAAAAAGAATGTGGCAAAGAAAAACAAATGCAGATGCAAGAAGAAATGGGGGTGGGTTGGTGTGCCACAGCCTATATTCACGTCTGACAAGACGCCTCAGAATTAGCCACAATTCTCAACACCTGGAACCACAACCACTCTGTCACCCCTTAGGATTCTCAGACCACTAGATCATGGAGTATGGGTTTAACCAACGTTACCACATGTTGGGGGTTGGCCTGGTACTCTGTGTGTTCAGATGCTACATGCTGGGTCCCAAGATCTGGTTGCAGTCCAGAGGGGTGCATTCTCACTTACAGCTAACAATGGTGTGTAAACCTTGCTCCCCAATTATCTCTGATTGGTTACATTTTTAAAAGGCTGGACATCATGTAACTGGGCAGAGGAGAGGCAGCCGGGGCTTCGGTTCCTGAGCTTGGGGTCTCAGGTACGGACCACAAGGCTAGGAGAGGAGAAGAGGAAAAAGGAAGACTTCATGGGACAGTATGGACCACAAGCATGAGGGCTGGCCTGAGGGAGCAGAACCAGCCTAGACAGGATGAATATTGGCAAAGTAATATTGGGGATCATGGCTGGGAAACAGAAAAATAGCTTAGAGGGTTCATATCTGCTCAACCCTAGTGCTTTGAAGCTTATTATAAATTTAACAACTCTCTGTGTCTTTTATTTGGGAACTAAACAGTTCTAAAGTGAAATAGAACCCCTTAAAAGATAATTAAAAGTAATAGGATGCATAGAAACACCCCAAAACAATTCCAATTCAACTACATACCCATTTTGATTTCTCAATATAGCTAAATACATGAATGCATCAATGAAAATCCCACCAAAGAGTACTAAGTTTCTCCCCCCCCCCCTTGTGGGGAACTGTACAACTTTGCATATGGAAGTCATGTGTACATTCACCAAATGTTTCAGACTCTACCACTTGACTAAAAAAAAAAAAAGCAACCTAAATTTGTGTTAACTTTAGATGTCTATAATTTTGATGATTTTCTCTAACCTTCCTACACAAGCGTGAAGCCACTCACACACCCACAGGTTCTCCCAAAGTCCTGTCTTTCATGACCTAATTCAGAAGAAGTGTGATCTAAGGAAAAAGCAAGACAATAACAGGCGACAGCATAGCTGTGCCTCTCACTTGCATTTGTGATCGTGCATCTGTGCAGGTCAGGGGTGACCACGACCCTCGCCCATATCTAAACTATTTATCCAGCACATCACACGTAAAGGACCAGTGGCGCCTGCTCCTTGAATCTCGCTTAGACACTCTCGACAACTTCGGGCGACTTCGCTCACTCCTCTTCTGGGAATAGTGCCCCAGTTTCAGGAAGGATTTCCAACAGTGCTTTCTGGAATGAAATTCTTCACAATCGTTTCCAATTTCTGCTTCTAAAGGAAACTGTTTCTATTTCCCCTGAATTCAGTGCAGCTCTGGAAGGCTTCCAACTCACTACCTTCAAGTTATCTCTAACTGTCTTCGAAACTGCCCAAGTGCTGGGGAGATCTCAGAGCGAGAGAAACAGTTCACAGCTTGATACAAACCACCAGCTAGCTACTATTAAGATCTGAAGCAAACAGTGTGGCAACTGCTATGTACAGCATAGAGTACAACAGCATCTCCAATTCCAACTCCAGAAGCTACACAAAGAAGACGTTAATCATCTGAGAAATATTCTTGGCCCATTATCCTCAGGGCGTGAAAATATTTACTGAATGATGCTGTGCAGCATTGTGCCTTTCTATTATTATTAATTTTTTTTTGCCAAAAAAAATGAGTATTACAGCAACAGGAAGTAAGAAGGAGTTTTAACTGAGCTCACCCAGAAGTGTCCCTGTCTCACAGTCCCCACGCTCGGTCAGTGGAGCTGGGATTGAACGTGGTGCGGTTGACTCTGTGTCAATCCCTCACCTCGTCCCCCGCTCTCCTGATGACTGGACATCTCTCTCAGATGGGAATGATCCGTATGGAGCCTCAGCCGCTTACTGACACGGTGATAAAGGCTTCTCCCCCAACACATGCAGTTCAAGCCGAGAGCTAGCCAGGCTGCTGTTTTGAGGTCCTGCTACAGAGCAGTGTGCTCTCAAAGAGAACAAAGAGGTGGTACATCTGGCACCGCGTGACGACGCAGAGTGGCGATGATGCATGGGAGATGGTTTCTTGGGCCTTTGAAATGAATGCTTCGTAATGCTAAGAATCTACACGCCACGTAATGAGCCAGATTCCTTTTTTCTGGAGGCACATTTAGTTGTCTTTTAAAAAAAGAAGCATTATAAACACAGTACAGAATTTCTATAATATACGATGACTTTTTCACAGTAGTGGGACGCTAAGAAAATTTTTCCTCTGGACTAAAGGGAACCCAAACAAAAACATATCGCTTCTAGGATGGCCCTTAAGTGATCCAGGACCCACCACGCCTCGTTCAGAGGAGGAGAAATTCAAATACTAGGTGCTTATTCAGTTTGTGCATTTCTGCTAGTGTGCTGATGCCACAGTTACTATTTCACTAGACAATTCCAACTTTATAGACATGGGTGTGGAAAGCAAGCACCATTCGATACATGTTTCCAAGCAGAAGGCTCTCAAAAGGGATTATTCATTAAATCTTAACACTGTAACAAATTAGCAAAAAAGAAAAGTTGACTTGTTTGGATTATATCTTGGTATCTTTTCTTTCATAATCATCATCTAATAATATTTTTAAGTGGCTTTAATGAAAGCCACTACATGTTCGTTTAAGGCAAAGCTTCCACCACTGAGTGGCTGCACGGAAGCAATGTTGGGGGGAAGGCAGGCGGGGCAGGGTTTGGTTTGACTGCAGGTTTCAGTCCTCACTTAAATTCATCCCAACTAACCTGGATAAAACTGAAGACTACCTGGCAGAGGAAGGCTTATCTACAAATAGCAGAAAAGCAAGTCACCAGGGCCCAAAATGTATGAAAGTGGTTCTCCAAGGAATCAGAGGTATAAACTATCCAAACTAGATCAATCGGGTTTATCTGTGGTTACTAAGGTCTACCTTAGCAATCTGGGTTATCACTATGCAATCCAAAAATAAAAGTCATTATGAAAGCATAGCAGGCCAGTCCATTGTGCCAACATTACAGTAAATGCCACAAAGCCATTTGCTCTCGAATTTGGTTGGTTAGAGAAAAAATAAAATTATTTTAAAAATATTTTTAATTTTAAAAAATGAAGGTTTTTCGCAACACAAAGTTATATGTAAAAAAAAAAAAACAATGGTTATGTAGTGACTGAGGTTATGGAAAACTCCCAATGAATTCAGAAACAAGAATGTAAGTGTATTTATTTCCTTAGTCATCTGGGGTGCACATGAAAGCACCCCAGGAGGCTACAGTATCTTCTATGGAAGGGCTCTGGCTTCAAACTCAGTTCCCTGCACTCCCCTGCGATGACCTTTGATGCTCCATGCCGTGTGTTTCTAGCCCACTCCTGAGTAAAAGTGCATACTGTTTGTGATTTTTACTGTTAACACCAAAGTCTCGTAGCAGGAACTCAAAACCAGGTTACGTAAGCAGAAAAGAGAAGTGCCCGAGCCACAGAGAAGAAGACATGCGGCATTGCTTACTTAAATCCCCAGCCCGTGCCCCCAAGGACAATAGCTGCTACCAGGATGGCACCAGCGATGGAGCCTATTATGAGATTGGTGGCGCTAGGACCTGTGACAAAGGATCATGGGAAGAAAGTCACGTGAGCCAACTGCTTTCGTTATCACGGCGGAAAGGCAGGTAAGCAGCTTCAGGAAGTAAAACCCTGTTGAGCAAGGTCACTAAATGCTTACATTGCTTTCTTGTTTTAGCATAGTGTGACGTCAGATACTTCCGCCTGTGACTGGCTGGATCATTCCATCTTTAAGTCGACCCTTTCTTTGCCCACTGATCTTAACCTCTGCTAGGTCAATCTTCCTCAAAACTTGAAGCTGATCAGCCCCACTTGCTTTCACTGCACGTGTTTTGTGTCTTCCTCCCTTCCACCCAGATCATTAAATCAAACAGGTGTGTGCAAAGAACATGGCTCCACTAGCGCCGGCCACACCCGACTGCCAAATACATGACGTAAATGGCCCCACGGCAGGGCTGCTCCAACTGACTCACCACATCCTCAATGCCTTTTGTTCCCTACTGGGAGACAGTGAGAATGTATTTGGAAGAGGTCAACCAATAAAGGGTCTGGCTTTGAAACTTTATTCTCATCTGTTTCTTACTGATTCTTCAGTGTTAAGAGCCCAAAATGGGCTCACAGATAGATGTAGGAGACCTAAAATTTATATGAGTGATTCACAGGAAATGGAAATGAAAGGATTCTTCACATTCCAGTTGAGAATATATCTTTTAAATTCCCATTTCTCATTAAGAGAGATTTGAGACTTGGTAGTGTGTTTAAAAGTTGGCAGCACATCACAGTAACCCCATTCTTCTCCGTTTGGCTTTTAAAGATCAAAACAAAGCATAGTTTAAACGAAGAATGAATTTCACCTCCTCCAGGATCTACTATGCCGTGCCCCCTAATAACCAAATACCTTCAAGTGCTAACTACATATACCTGCTCATAAGTCAACAACTAGCCAATTGTGCTGGTTTTCCTAAAACCCTCCTCACGTAAGTGGACGCCATTTCTTACATCACCACAGCTGACTGGGTGATGGCTTTGCCTAGAAGCCACGCAGCACTAGAAGAGTAAGTGCGTGGGCAGGAGGCGGTAGACTGGAGTTCTAAAATCACAGAGGGTCTGTAGAACACGAGTCTCAGCAGCCTTTGGAGACACATGAAAGATAATAAACAACGGGAGTGAGAATGCTAAGTGCCTTTTAGGGACTATATAGTGAGCACTGATCCACTCATTTCTGAGCATTTGACGCATCGTCTCATTGAATCCTCACAAAGGAACATGCGAGGTAGGAACTGGGATCGCCCTGCTCGATAGACAGCTCTGTAGGAAACAGGTAATAGAAACAAGATGTAAACATGGGCTTGCCTGACTTCAGGACGTGTGTTATAAGCCAAGGGTCAGCACACTGGAGCTCAGAGGGCACATCTGGCCCCGCTGTCTATTTGGGCAGAGACAGCCATGCCTTTTTGCTTATATACTGACTCTAGCTGCCTTTGACAGCGATGCTGAGCAGCTGTGGTGGCTACCCTATGGCTTGCAAGGCAAGACTCTCTACACCCGTTTGTGTCACGACTTGACAGAAAAGTTTGTGAGTGACTTCTCTGATGAGACTTCACTCTATTCCACATGCTTCGTCTCCATTTCTCCACAGAGAAAGCTGAAGGCAACAGTCTAAGATACATCCGTAGGGCCATATATGCACCTACACTTGGGACAGTTTTCACTTTGTTGGCTCATAAAACAGGTTGGGATCAGATTCAGTTCAGAACCTGCGAGAAGTGATCCCTGATGTACAATAAACTATGGGGTAGAATTTTAAGATTAAATCTGTCCATGGAAACCGTATTGGTCACATGAACATCACACTACCAGTTAAGCCAGCAAGTATTAAAACTATGTTGTATTATATAATTCTAAAAACTCATGTAATATCAATTATAAATAAATGGAACTTGAAGGGGAAAGTCTGTAAACTATGGGAGAAAACATTCATGAACCAAGAACATCAAGCCTTATTTTTAGTTTTAAAAAAATCATACACTTAAACACTTACCTGCCCCAAGCATAAATAGCAACAAACCAGCCACACTGGAAGGGATGGGTGGGAACAAACGCCAGCAACAGGACTGTTTACAACAAAGATCTTTTGATCCTGCCCATCTCTAAGACTTGAAGGATGGCCAAGCGTCATCGCTTCGGCATTGAAACTATGGCCACTAAGTAATATAGAAAACATGTTTGGGAAGATCTGTCAAAAACTGTCTTCCCTCTTAGAAGAATTTCACATAAACATATATCTAGAGTTTGGGCCTAAGATAAGAACTTCCGGCCAGCCATCGCAAAGTGCAACTTGCAGGACCAAGTTCTCCTCGTCAAACATTTTAGCATGGTCACACGCTTCATTTTCTCACAGGTAAAAAGAAACGCAAACCCTTTGCCCCGTGCTGCTGCTCCTCCTAATTTAAGATGTGTCAGAGACCATACAGATGGAACGTGAGTTAAAAGACATACGGTCTTATACTTGCAACCCCAGCGTTTAGAAACCTGAAGCAAGGGGATTGCTACAAGATGAAGGCCAGCCTGGGCTACACAGTTAAATTCTGAACGAGCATAAGCAATACCGTGAGATCCTGTCTCTGTTAAACAAAACAAAACAAAACGGTCCAAGGCTGGCCAGGCCACACAGCTACAGAAGAACAGTTTCAAGTGTAACATACACACCTGCTCCCCTCCTGGTGCCCAAGTTGCCTGACTTGGGTTTGTAAGAAAAGCAGACGTGCCTACAGGCAGTGAAGCTGAGGGAATATGCTGACACTGCGCATGCTCGTTCTGTGGCCTAAGTCAAGGATAGCTCGTGTCCTCTTGAGGCACCAATAATGATTTTTCTACTATGAAGTGTTACCAGAACCTCAGTATACAGAAAACACAGTGTGTGAAGGGTGACTCCTGCCGTGTTGTGTGTAAGTGCTCCCTGGGTGATGGAGAAAAGAGGGCTCTCTGTTACTGTAGTCTGTGCCTAGCAGTTTAAGACAGTCGGAGGGTGTGGATCAAGTGCAGAGCACCAGGAGAGCTGTGTTTCTGGGAGTTTAGAGGGCAAGTAACCACAGCACATGGGTTTAGACACTGGATATTTTAAAGGCAAAGCAAATTTTGCAGCTGTTCACTAAGGTTGTATACAGTTTGAACGTAATACGTTTTCGTTTTTAACCTTCCTTGCTCCAATGCTTATGAAAATTTTGGAGTTGAATTATGAGCCACTTTTATAACAAAAAATAATAATAAAAGAAAGTCGTGTCCTTAATATCATCTTTTGAAAAATGGAGTTGAAGCCTTATATATCACTCTGTAGTAACAGGATGTCATTCTGCCTTTTAAAAATTGTGATAATTGTTGGTGTTCCTAATTGTATATATGGATTCATTTAAATAGTAAAATGAATTCATTATAATTCTTCTACGAAACACTCCCATTAAAGCATTTTGCCAATTAATAGCTTTTAAAAAAATTAAGATCTGTACTTTAAAAGTCTTACAAGTGGGAGAGCAAAGGAAGTTTTGGGCTCTTGCTTTAATTGTGGATAAGCACCCCAACATTTTTCATGCCCCACATTGTTCCAGACAGGAGAAGGTTCTATAGTGCACAAGAAAAAAATCACAAGACACAAATACACCCAAATCACAGCACAGACTACACCAGCACAGGAAAACACTGACAAGACCAACATGGCAGGGTCAGGGTCAGGGTCCAGGTATCACCTCACACACCAAGCACCAAGGATGGACACGCAGGGACTCACGATGCTTACTCTATTCCCCACCCTGTGCCTCCAAAAATCACCCCCAGGGCCAGAATGGTGCCAGCCACAGCCCCTATGAGCCTGCTTGTAGCCATGTTCACTGTGTGGAGGAAAAACGGAGATTTTTTTAAAACAGGAAATCATGCACTGATTTCAACTATCATACAAAAACAATCTCTTCAAGAAATGCTTTGAAAGTTAGCTAAGTACGGATAACTTTGCTCAGAAGTTTGAAACTGAGATGGGCATACACCAAAAAATGCTGGGAAGTAATTTTTATCTTCAGACTCTACATATTCTACTTAAAACATAAGCACTCATAAATACTTTTAGAATCGTAAGTAATCCTGTTTGAATTATAGTTCCTAGTGATATAAGGCAAAATTTTAATTGCATTACATCAAATCTATATTTTAATTATAAACTAACCTGAATGCATGATTTACAAAATTTTGACTATAGATTCCAGTGCATATCTCTCTCTCTCTCTCTCTCTCTCTCTCTCTCTCTCTCTCTCTCTCTCTCTCTTTCTCTCTCTCTCTCTCTCTGTGTGTGTGTGTGTGTGTGTGTGTGTGTGTGTGTCTGTATGTGTGTGTGCATGGATTAGCATCTCTGAAAGCTGCAGAGGTTGCGACAGACCACCAAGTTATTAGTGCAGGGCGGAGACACTCTCCAGCCATGCACCGTCACTCTGTGCACTGCTTTCAAAAGTTGGAAACCAGATCTGGAAGAGATAGGGATCCCCAACGGTGTCTCTATATGGGCTCCATGACGTCACATATTAAAATAGGAGAGAATATTATTTAGGGTCAGTCATGCCTGTAAATATATAAGGGAATTGGTTCAAAGACACTTTATCTCTTGTTTAAAGGCATTGAATACAAGTCACCAATGAAAACAGTGTCACCTGGACAGGACTGTATGACACAGATGGGACGCTGTGGACACAGGGGGACAGAACCAAGAAGTGGGATTCACAGTCACAACGGTTTAAGGCATCCTGCTGTGCTCCTGGACCTTTTAGTGGGATAGTGCCCCAACGGGAGAGAACTGTGGCTCTCTAAGCCTGCTTAGCAGTCTCACAATGACCTCCGTTTGTTCACGAGGTCAGTAATATAAACAAGAGTCTCAGGGCTATTAACTAAACACAGGCAGAGATAGCCTTTTAAAAATAAAAAGATGGAGACACAACAGAAAACAGAGGAAGTCTGGCAAAAAGCACGAAGAGAAGGGAAAGAGAGCGAGTTAGGCCGTGGCCCCTGGCCTGAGCCACCTGTTTCCCCTCACAACCATCCCAACTGCAGCTCACATTTCCTACCTACGGAGGCCAAGAGTAGGAAGGGAAGGCGTTCCAAATAGAAAACATGGTTTCTTTTTCTCTTTAAATAAAACCATCGCTTTCAGAACGCTAAATTAACGATCATAACTTCTTTTTGCGGAAACACACCAGTCAACCATACTTTCCCTGCAACTCTCATAGAAGGCAGACGTGATAAATTATAAGAAAGCATTTCCTTCCTCTCCTATATAATGTGATGCCAAGTTAATAACTGCGAATTTTAAAAATTATAACTACTACAATGAGAGGCGAATAACAATTTCGCAAACTCTTTTATGTTTGTGGTGGTATAATTCCTCAGTGTAGAGGCGGGAGGACTAGGCGGCCCACTGTGCGTGTATTAGAAACCTGACCGGGGGTGGGAGGGCGGGGGGAGGGGTGGAGGAAAATTTCCTGCGGATGCTTCAAGCACGTATCCAGGCGGGCAGATGATGAACCTTAATCAGCACTGAGAAAGAATAATTATCTTCAGATTCTTAACAGATAAGTGCTCTCAGCGTAGAGCAAATGAGCAAGAGGGTGGGAACTGGCTTTCTCGGAGCTCTTCTCTTGTGTGGTCCCGATGCTCTCCGCTCTGGCGTGCTGCAAATAGACTGGAAAGATCCAGCGGGTCCCCTGGTTACGATCCTGACCTGCATTTTTATCTTTTTAAATTCGGACTCAACCTGTTTTCGAATCTGTTTGACAGGAACTGACTGAGTCACCCTCAGGAGGGCAGCGTTTTACAGGGCACGGATTTAGCAGCTACAGTGGAGAAATCTGAATTTTTTTTTTTCCCTGGGGCCTTTGAAAGTTCATGGCATTAGCTTTAGTTCCACACTCATTGATTTATTATGTAGCTGCTTATGTTCATTAATTCCGCCCTTCATATTCACTCGCTATCTACAAATGCCCCTTTCACTCCTAGGCTCTAGGCTCTAGACACAATGACGTATTTCATTTTCTCCTATGGCCCTGACTATGGCACTCTCTGGGCTCACAGCTGCGAAGCCCAGTCCCGGTTTTGGAAACTTGACTTCGTCCCCTCGCTGCCTGACACACTTATCTTTCTTTACACTCTTCTGACAGATCACGCTCAACCTCAGTACCTTTCTCTGTATGTGCGTGTTGTCTGTGGGTTTGTAACTTTCAATCCTGCTTCCTGTTCTGTAAGTTGAAAAAAAATAATAGAACTTTTGATAAGTGTGTAAGATCAATGTGCAAACCATAGATTTTCTCCTTTTTAGAAATAAAGATTCTCTACTTTGCACGTAGAATTCCTGCACAGGTAAGTTAGGAGTCACATATTTAAAGAACGGCGCTCTCTTTGAAGCTGAGTGTTTGTTTCTTAGAGTTTCCAAGTCAGGAGGATGCAGTGTTTCACCTCCATGACGCCAGTGGGCCACCAGGAGCTAAGCACCTCCATCCCTTGGCATTTCAAAGGCAGACAGCAGCAAAGCCATCACTGATGGCCTCTAGGCCACAGTTCTTCCTGCAGGGAGTTACTTAACTAAACTGAAGGTTACAAATAAACACTAAATAAATCCCTTTATTTAACCGTATACTGTTGATATTATAAAAATATTTCATCCATGGGTCAGACATAAATTAAGATCTCCTTCCCCCTTTGCATGAAATAAAAATATTTCAGTTTTAGAATGCTGGGAGATATGTCTGGAAGGACATGGGATGAATTATTTCATGACAAACATTATTTTAGCTGAATATGATGGTATACACTTGTACTACCAGCAGCTGGGAGGCTGAGGCAGGGGGATTGTGGATTTGAAAGCCAGCCAGAACTACATAGCAAAATCCTGTCTCAACCAACAAACAAACAAACATTGTAATTCATGCTATCAATGAGATAGAAGCTTTTCTGGATGCATATAAGATAAATTTATAGGCACTAAATTATTGTGAATGTGGTAAACCCTTAAGCTTTGGTGAGTCTGTGGTTAATGAGAAAGTGCCTGGCATACACCTAATACTTCACATAGGAGAATCATCCAATGATCTGACCACAAAAATCAAAGTCTGTCATACGGAAGTCACCTAAAGGCTGTCCGCAAAAGCTACAATAAATAATATCTGGTGTGTTGTAGACATTTAAAGTAACTGCTTTCAAAACTCAAAACTCTAGCGATGTACTTCACTTCTTCGGAGCCACAGTAAGCCCCATTGACAAATAATGACTCCTCTAATAGGCGTAATCACTGCTCGGCTATTGTCCTCCTTTCTCTTTCTTACTGTGCACAGAGAACTAGCAGAGGGACTTAGCATTCCACTTTAAATGAAGCAGTAGCAGAAGAGACACTGGGGTTAAGCTCATGTGATCACATTTTATTTAATTAGCTGCTAACACTAATACCGTAATTAGTTTTCCCGTTTGTAGAGCAGCTGATCTGAACGAATTGCCTTCAAGGTCCTTTCTATCTCTAATTTGATGACTAGGGTCTTCATGAAAGGGTCTAGCCCGCCTTTCTTTCTTTCTTTCTTCCTTTCTTTCTTCCTTCCTTTCTTTCTTTTTGCTTTTTTTCCCCCCGCCTTTCTATGAATACTATCCCTGCCCACACAAGTCGATGTAAGGGCTATAATCCACTTTCTTGCCTTTTCTCTTGTCACCATCAAATGAGAAAAATCCATCATAGTGCACAATATGCACTGAGCAAAGTGGATACAAATTCATAAAAATAAATGGGCATGGGTCTCCTCCTATATGTAGAAACCCAAACACACACACACACACACACACACACACACACACACACACACACACTGTCTCTCTATCTCTGTATGTGTATATTCATGTGCACATGCAAATATGAGTGTATGAGCATAAGTGCAAATGTGCAGAGGCTAGGATTTTACATCACGTGTCTTCCTCAGTCACTTCTCCACCTTATTTTTTGAGGCAGGGTCGCTCATTAAACTGGAGTTCACCGTGGGCGCTCTGGACCACAACTCAGGTCTTCACACCAGTGCTTTTCCCACTGAGCAATCGTTTCAGTCCCTGGAAGTTCTTGTAAAAAAGAAATGCAAGACACTCTATGCTTGCACAGTAAAGAAAAATACTTCCTTTCAGTGATCTCGACAGAAACAAGTTGAGGGAAGAGGAAGTCAGAAGATTTTCATATATAGAATCCATGGCAAGGTAGGAGTGGGTGGTGTGCAATACTAAGTTGTTTTCTGAAGATCTTCCCTGAGAGGGCTGCAAATACAGCTCAGTGGTAGAATTTACTAAGCAGGCATGAGGTCCTGAGTTCTACTGAGAGAGAAAAGAAAGGGAGGGGGGAGGCAGAAGAAAGAAGAGATAAAAGGACAGGCGGAAAGAAGGAAAGCGGGGAGGGAGGAAACCCTCGTCCACAGGGTTTGCACGTCCCAGCTGTCTGAGGATTGGAGTCTCACAGGGCTAACCTAGCCACGGCACTGTGGGTCCCTCCATAGACAACCTTAGCAAGTGGATGGCCACACGGTATACGTGTTAAGTCTTTACCTAGAGCCATATGTTCTGGAAATCAGTTTTCCAAATACCCCAAATAAATAGGTCCATTTCTGACATCTTCAACTCAGTGGAAAGTTTACTCCCCTTAAGTAAAGGTAGAATCTGCCTTTGCCAATGAGGTCTCCATCCAC
Organism: Acomys minous; assembly: GCF_964271855.1. NCBI lineage: Eukaryota > Metazoa > Chordata > Mammalia > Rodentia > Muridae > Acomys > Acomys minous. The sequence continues at coordinate 90,594,455 of NC_140486.1, read as the reverse complement.
AGGGCTGCAGTTGGGTTCCGTCCACCTTTTATGTGCAGTTTGTGATTCAAAGGGCAATATTTTCATTAGCATTCTTGGATTTTTCTGTCATTTCAGGGGAAGGCAATTAAGGAAAGATAGATAGTTTTGGGGTGTTTGTTTGTTTGTGTTTTAGGAACAGTCTCACTGGCTAACCTGGTCTAGGACTCTTATGCAGCCCAGGCTGGCCTTAAAGATGTAAGATTCTCCTGCCTCAGCCTCCCAAGTGTTGAGAAGACAGGCACATAGGAGACTCCATCTGTAGACATGACTGGCCAGATCCTGTGACTGTTGATCACATGGCAAGCACCTGGAGAAGGCAGGACAAGAGCAGCCAAACCGACTGAAGGCCGAAAGGGATGATACAGCATGTGGCAGTCAAGGAAAGCCTGGCACCTCTGCGGAACCAACAACTGGGAAAGCAGGTGCTGTACGGATTCCGTGACTTCCTAGAAATGAGCATTGAACGACAAGTTCCTTGTTGCTGAGCTGTGTTTTCTGGCTGCTCTAGAACTTACTGTATGATAGCTTCAAGCTTGAGGTGGCCCCTCCGGCCCCCCGACTGTTACGTGGCCATTCTATTTCTTTGACATGTCCCCAGTGGGAGGAGATGAAGTGTTCGCTGACCACCTACCAGGCGAGAGCACGTGCTCCCTTAAAATACCGGACAGACGATACATATTTGCTAAATGGGTGAAGATGAAGGTCAAGGACACAGTTTCTCTCTTTCACTTTCTTTTAACAGAGATTAAAAAGACTAAGATTATACAAATTGACAACAAAGCTTTAGAATGCCTGGTTCCTGCTGTTTCTCATTTTGTTAGCGTGCTCATGGATCTTCCTATAGACTGTAGACTAAGCCTCACAGACTTCCTGTAGGCTGCGAAACAGCTATTGGAGTTGTCACTTACAGGTCTATTTATTCTATGTGTGTGAGCGTTTTGCCCACATGCATGTGTGAGTACCACACGCTGTGCTGGCCCCCGGGGAGGTCAGAAGAAGATGTAGGGTTCCCCTAAAACTGGAGCTGCTATGTGGATGCTGGGAACCGAACCCAGCTCCTCTGCAAGAACAGCGAGAGCTCCTGAGCACTGAGCCATCGCTCTGGCCCCAGAATAGAGATGTGATTTAACTGTACTAAAATTTCTTGATTTGCCTGGATATTTGTTTACAAATTAGCTGGTTTTCATTCCTGTTAAGCAATGGCACTTTTTTTTTCTTAATCAGAATTACTAGAAACTCAACAACGATTTTGGCCATTTTATAACCAACTTGCACCTATGACTTGCTGCCTTCGGGAAGAGCAGAAAAAAAGAAAATAGCCAGAAAGCTGTCTGGCCTGAATGTGCCTACTAATCACCTCTGAGCTCTGGGGCTATGGGTAATTTTTACTGTCTTTTCTCATCTCTTTTTGAATTTCCTTATGCTTATTGCTTTTACAATAATGACTTGAATTCCCAAAAAAGGGGAGGGGGTATTTTTCTTAACTAGAGTGAAGATTTCCACCTCATAAAGTGAGAGACAGTCAAAGAAGAGGCAGCTGTAAACACTCTTCAGAGGGTGGCTGTTTGCTTCATGGCTCTGGGTTTGACTTTTCCTGGTGAGTAAGCAGGTGAAGGAATGGCAACAGAACCAGCTGATAGAGCGCCACTCTACCCAACAGGTGGGAGACACTAAATAAGCCAGTCCCTGTGCGAACACGCCCCGGGTGTCACGGGAGGGAAGCACACCCGGGGAGCTCTGAAAGTCCCAGCTGCGCCAGGCAAAGGACTTGAAGAAGGAACCTTCTTTGTCAAGGCCTAAATCTCCAAATCCAGCCTCTGAAGGTGTATCCAGGAATGTTTTGTTCTAGTTTTTAAAGTAACAAGAGACTGAATGTGAAAGTGGAGTAGGCTCGTTTTTAGAAACCGAGGGAAAACAGAAATAGACTGTGAGGGCGTGCTAATTGCCCTTATGGGACTTTTAACATCCTGAGCATATTAAGCAAAGGAATGAAGTGTTTTAACACGCCCACTGTTAGGGAACAACATGCATGCATCCGAACCAGGCTACATCTCTTCAGGAACTGTAGTCTTGTGGAGCTTCGTCTGCTCTGAGGGTCATGGGCTCCTATACAGATCACAGTAAAGGTGAGAGTTTAAATGTTTCATCCAAAACAAGGTTGATGAACTCAATGGTAGTCCTGTGTGTATTTTCCTGAGTGCAGGGGGGAGAAGCATGGCAGTTGATTTATAATATTATTAGCAGCACCATTTTAAAAAAAAAGCTGAGGTACAACGCCAAAGTCAAATGTTACTATCTGGTGCTAAAATTGGTACTAGCTACTGTTTGGTTCCTCAGGCACTTAGAGACTTAGATGCTACTACATAAGGTCTATTGTAACTGACAGCTTTCCAAGGCCTTGAGAATCAGCTGAGGGGGTGAGAGCGGGGAGAATAATGAGAAAATGGCTGTCATATTCGTTTTTACATTGGCAATACTATAAAATGATGTAATAGAAGCAAGCACGCTCCCAGGTTGGCCCCTGGTTGCCTGGGTAACGGGCATGTCACCTGACCTCAGGGCCTGAGCGTTCTCCTCTTCAGTATCACATGCTGACTATGAACTGCCACAGACTCATTATGCTAAACTCTCATCTCTCTCTCTCCTCTTAGCGGCTGGTTAGAACAAAGCTTCAGCCTTTTACGTCTCCTTTGAAAAATTAAAGCCGTCTGAAGAACTGATTCTCTTACCAAATCAAAAGAATTTGCTAGAATGGGGTATAAAGGACTACAACTTTCCTCTGCAGAGAATGGGATATTGAGGAGTGATAAAAAGTCTCACGTCAGCTCCAAAGACTGTGCCTATTTGAAAATGGAAAGGCTTGCGTGAACTATAAAATAATTAGCTTTGGCTAAAGAAGGGAAAAGTATAAGGTTTAAAGGGCAAAGGAGAAGCTATATGAAGGAAATCAGTATAATTTGCTTTTCTTAATTCAGTTCTAAGCGAAGGGGTAATTGAAACACGCTTTTGAAAATATGGTACACACAGCACTGTGCATCTTCACGGCAAAAAGACAGATTCCTGTGTGGCGCCTTCCAACGCCTCAGCAGCGTGCTACTGTTGCAGTGGAAGAGGGGGAATGAATGCAGTCTGCCATGATCTAAAACTGGAATCACACAAACCCTTAGGTCCTTCATCCTTTGGGGGGTTGGGGTTCCGAACTGGATCTCGGATGCTGCAGTCTGTGCCTGCCCACGTGAAATCGCAGATGCAGGTGGCTTCATTGCTGCACACCTGTCAAGGAGAAAGAAGAGAGCTGCAGCACCGTAGACCACTGATAACAGGCGTAACCCAAGGGAGGGGGTGCATGGAGGAATCTTTCAGAACCACTTAGAAGACTTCCAAAACGTTCCCATGGCTTTGCAGACTAGGTTCGCAGGGCACATCATTGAAGACGTTATTGAAAAATAATGATTAAGATGAAAACTCTTTAAACTTGCAGTATTCATGATATTTAGATACATACATTTCTAATAAGGTAGTTTTATTTTTTTTTTCTGAAGTAAATGTTTCTGGTCAAGAAAAACGTACATGTTTAATTCAGTAAGTTAACAGACATGGGGCTCAAGGGACACTGCCAGAGAAGAGAGGGACCATCCCCAAGGGGGCAGTCCTCAAGGTAAAAGACCAAGAGACACAATCACTAGCAAGCCGCGTGATCTCACCATGTCCACTTCATACGGTGGTGGTCTGCCTGCCCAGTAAGTGCCCCCCACATCCCCCCCCCCCGCCATCTATGGAGTCTTTCTCTCCCAGGCGGCAGGCTGAAAGACCTCCACCGAGCAGCAAATGGCACGGACTTGCAATTTACATGAATCGAATAAAACCCTCTGCAAACTAGAAAGCAAGACGCTGAGACCCTTTTATCATTAGAAATGATAAAAATCAAAATGCCAAAGCTTTTAAACCTGAGATACGATGATAGATGATTATGATTAATATGACTGAACTTTGCTTTTTTTTTTTTGTTTTTAATGGTGAAAATGAGAGGGCGGAAAGAGAAAGCAGCAAAGAGCCTTTTACGCCTCATATTTTCAGAGCAGTAACTAAAATGCTTAAAAAGTCGGCCTGGTTATTTTATTTTACAAAGCAATTGTAAAATGGCCCAAGCACTCATTATGTACCATGTTCTTCTGCTAAGAACTTTATGAAAAGCATCTCGTTCACTCCATATCAGCAGCTAAGAGCTACGAGAGGGTAAGTACATAACCACCGTCACCAAGGCATCAAGAAGCAGAGCCAGGATCAAAATCCACAATTCTCTCTAGCCCCTGCATCCAAAGTCACCAGATAGGATGGCTGACCTGAATGTCATTTTCTTGGGATTAATAAACACCTAGAGGGCATGACTAGGGCACACCTTTGGGGGTGTCTTGGGGTGTATCTCCAAAGAACTAACTGTAGGGGAAAGGCCCAACCTGAGTGTGGGTCACTGGGTCCCTCTTCTTGGAATGGGGTCCTGGACTGAATAAAAAAGAAGGCAGCCAAGCAACTGTCCTCCCTGTCTTTGCTTCCTGCTCCGACAAATATGAGGAATAAGCAAGCTAGTGGCTGACACATCTTTCCCATAACACTGGACTGTGTCTCTTGAACCATGAGCCAAGTCACCCCCCTCCTCTCTAAAGTAGTTGTTTTGTTTTTGTTTTTGTTTTTTATTTTTTGTTTTTTACCACATCGCAGGTATTTTGTCACATCAACAAATAGAATGACCAGTGACCAGCACCCCAGGCTCCATGGCCTCCCTGTGAGCTTGTGCTTCAGCCAAATGTCAGCACAAGAGAAGCTTCCTGGGCCTGTCCACCTTGGTCTACTCTGTGTCACACATTACACATCTATCTGTCCGTGTTGAGTTCCTTCTACCTTCATTCCAGCATCCTTTTATTATTATTATTATTATTATTATTATTATTATTATTATCATCATCATCATCATCATCATCATCATCATCATCATCATCATCACTCTGTCTCTTTGTACACATTTTCCTAATCTCTGAAGTCTGTAGAAATTTTGAAATGCCTTCATTTTTTAAAAGTCTAATCTAAATTACTGTTATAATTTGGGTGTTTTTTTTTTTATTATTGTTAAACTTGGGTTTTCCAGGGAAGGCAACATTCTCAAACACGCTGGTCACAGAATTAGAGCTACACATAGGTCTGAATATAGACAGCATCTTTTCAGTGTGTGTGTGGGGGACTGGGAACAGCCCAAGGATAGCTGTACTTCTTTAGAAGGATGAGTATCATCTGTGACCTGAGATGAAAGCCGGTCACTAATACGGCTTCTGTTGCTTTGTGCTACTAAACAAACACACTGACATGGAGTCTTCAACCCCTGAGGAAGTGTATCAGCTTTCTAACAACTTTTAAGATGTCGTGATGGCTAATTTCATGTGCCACGTTAACAGGGCTGTGGGGCGCCCAGTTGAACATCATTTCTAGATGTGACTGTGACAGCATCTCTGGATGAGAGCAGCATTTGAGTGAGTGAGCTCCACAGAGCTGACTGCACACCCAAAAGGGCCTGCATGCAGCACAAAAAAAAAAAAAAGAAGGAAGAGGAATTCCCCCCCTCTTCCCCCCGTCAGTGTCGGAGCTGAGACACTTTCAGCTCATCTCCACTCCCAGACACCAGCTCTGCTGAGTCTCATGGCCGCAGACGCAGGATGAATCATACCAACGGCTTGCATAGCTCTCCATTTTACAAGCAGCAAACAGTGGGGCATCACAGCTTCCGTCATCATGTGAGCCAATTATTCATAATAAATCCTCTTAGAGAGAGAATAGGTACATAGATGGATGGACGGATAGACACGGCATTTATCTTATTTTTCTAGAGACTACTGACTAACATAGATGTCAATTGTATCTGGAGAATACATACGATCAATACACATAACCAATAAATGAGATGAGAAATAGATCAAATTAATTTATAAATAATGATTTTAGCAGATTAAGGTACTAAGAAAACTCTGACAATCAGAGCATAGAAACTGGCCACAGCCCCAGTAAGAAATGACTGCATCTGGCTGTCTCGCGTCGCTGTGAACCCAGGGGCCCAGCTAATGAAGAAACCAGCTGTAACGCTGATGTCTACTTACCCCATGGCCGGAGCAGACTTTACCCCTGGAGTCAAGAGGGCAGCTGCTCATATTCAGGGCTTGAATCTGTAGGCACTTCCGATCTAAGCACATCATGGATGGGCCACACGGAGTCCCATCTTCCACGTAGCCCACATCTGTGTCGTCGTCTAAAACTACGTGAGCACCGCTGAAAGCAGAAAGTGACCCACATAAACACAGGCACCACCACGCTGGACAACAACACGGCGCCCCAGCACGAACAAGGCATGCCGCTCACGAAGCAGAGGAGACTGCTATCGCTAGCAAGGCTTATTGGAGACTCTGCCTCCTTCTCACCTATCATGGGATGCTGAAAGGAAGCTACCTCTCATTATAATTACAGCACACGGCATCGGGAACAACAGTTATCGGCAGGAAACATTCTAACTCTTTCGTTGGTTCCAATATTAAGGCTAGGTGACAGCTGTTTGTGCAAGAAGGGAAGATGGAAGTGTGCCGTTGGTCCTCCACCACCCGGTGGGCAAAAACAGCAAAATGAGACATTTGAAAATTAGTATTATTACCTCGGGAGGATTTAGCTACCACAGTTGAAAAGGAAGCCAGGGCTTCTTTCCTAATGTTTACTTCTTATGTTTTGAAGTTAGGTGCAATTAGAATTTGGATGATAATTAATGACGTAATACCTAACAGAGAACGCTGCTGAATGATTTACAAATACGGCATTTTGTAGTATAACCCCGTGGCCCAGGGAGGCTATTAGAGACGTGTGAGGATGTATATACACTGGAAGAGTGCAAATGTGCGTGGAAGGTACTAGATACAACACGGCACGTGTACTCCAGGAAGGCGTTTACCTTTAGAGTCATTAAAAAAGATGGGAAAATAGCACTTATCTTCCCCGAGACCGTGAAACTGTGCAGAATTGCTTTGAGGTAATTTCAGACATTTATTCACTCCCATATAAAGGTGCTTTGGAATCCCGCGACAGTGGAAATAAAGGGCCGACACTGGGTCAGTTCTGCGGAAGGTCCCTGCAGTGTGTCAATGGCAGTGCCTCTGAGCAAGAGAACGCTAGCACAGAGCACAGCTGCTGTGAAAGCAAGGGCTCTTATCTGTAACGCAATACCCCTCCCTGCCTGAAAACACAAGCCTCTTGCTTTATGTGTTTTGTATTCATAGACAGATGGGTATTTGCAAAGTTATTAAAATAAAAAAATATTTCAATCATTAATTTCTGTATGTGATTGGGTATTTTTTTAGGTCATCAACTAAACCAAATGCATGTAACATAAAATACTGCTTTTATTTTAAAAAAAAAAAAAGTAAAACACACAGTATCCAAAGAGTGATAATATTCCAATGTTCAGAAAATTTAACCAGGGTTAAAAAGGAGTGCAGGGTGGGTGAGTATCCCTAATCCAAAACACTGAATTCTGAGCTGTTCCAACACCGGAAACGTTATGAGCACTCACAGTATGAGTGGGTAAGGCCACTTAAGACACAGCCGCAGTGAAAATGCAGGCACACTAAAAGTACTGGGTAAAAATCACTGCTCGGAAGAACTATAAATGGACGATGACTATAGGAAAGTTCAATATGACTCAGGGAACTGCAATCCAAGACACAGTAAGATACCACCTCAATTCCCTTAAAGTAGCTGTCTTTAAAAATAATAATACAAATGCTCGCCAGAGTGAGGAGTAGAGAGCCTTACTACACTACGAGTGGGAGCATCAGTTCGTACGATCTCCGAGAGAAGAGGGTGGTGGTTTCTTCCGAATGCCAGCTAGTACTGCTGTGTGTTTACGGTGGCGTTGTTACAACAGCCGGGCTATAAAAATCAGCCCAGGTACCCATCAACGGAAATGGATACCAGGAGGTCTGGATACACGTAGCAGAGTGTCAGTCAGCCACAGAGAGGAATGAAGTGCTGTCCTGTTCAGAATATCTGTGAACTGAGTTGTACACAGAAAGATCAGCACCCCAAAGACAACCTCTCGTACACATGCAACCCTCAAAAAGTTGGCTTCATAGTGGAATAGTAAAGAGGGGGGATTTGAGACTATGCAGTGGCGGAGGGGGTTGAAGGACGGCTGTATGCAGTTAACAGACGCTGTATGCTGTGAGGAGGTATTTCAATAAATTCCATTAATAATAATAATAATAATAATAATAATAATAATATTAATACGTCAGTGAAATGGGTGCACAGACTTTTGAATTCCCTTCAGCCTGTGTGTATAAGGCATAAATGAACAACAAACTCCACGTTTAGTTTTGGGTCTCATCCTCCACACTACATTATCATGTGCATACAAACATTCAAAAATCTGAACACTTCCAATCTTGAGCTTTGGGGATACTTTATAGCCTGTAGGATAACTATCTTTCAAACTGTGATTTGGAAAACCACTGTGATTTGGGGCAACTGTAATTTGTGAGTCTATATTCCTTTTTTGTTTTTTAAGTGGCTTTCCCCATGGAAGGAAAGGATGAAACTAGAAGAAAATCTTAGATCTTTGATGTTTTCAAATTCTGCTTGTTTGAAATCTGTGATTATCATTCTCCCTGGGTCTCCTGACTGCTGTGTGTTACCTGCTCCCCAGGTCTCCTGACTTCTGTGTGTTATCTGCTCTCCAGGTCTCCTGACTTCTGTGTGTCACCTGCTCCCCGGGTCTCCTGACTTATGTGTGTTACCTGCAGTCAATGACTCGGCCTTGATGGTAGAAAGACGTTGGGATGATCTCTCCTTGAAGTTGACCAATACGTGGAGCTCGGGTAAGGTTGGTGCAAAGTAGAAATCCACAGAACACGTCACTGCATGGGTTTGAGAAGGCAGAAGACAGGAAGAATCCAACATCAAAAATCCACAGCCCTCACTGCACAGACCTTAATGTCTACGTGCTACTGTTCCAGGAACTAAACGCAGAACCTTGCAGACACTAGGCAAGCAATCTACTACTAGCCTAAGCTCCAGCCCTCAAATTTCCCATTGCTTTTTTCACTGCAGAATAAAAGCATTCAGGCACTGTGCGTCAGCTATGACTGCCCTCTTCCCTGCCTAAAGTCACAGCTTCACTCATGGTAGTGAAGTGTGCACATTCGAAAGGAAGGCCAGGAATATGCTCGGTCGATAGCAGCGTTCCTGCCCCTGACACCCACCACCTTACGCATCCCTAGGGTTGCCGAAGGGATGCTCTTTCCAGACAACATGAAGAAGGTCGGCCTTTGAATGTGCATGTTCTGCGTTTACCTCACAGCCGTGAGCTCACCAGCGTGAGAGCGTAAAAGTCTACACAGCAAGGCTCACACAGCCAAAGGGAAGAAGTTGTCTGGATCCTTGGTGGCATTTTGATAGGGCTCACCTGTCACAAGGACACCTCTACTTCCAGCCTAGCTATTCAATAAACAATGACTTATACAAGAGGATGGCAAACCAGTGAAGTGTCGCATCAGTGAGGAGGAAACCTGAGGCCAGCAAACGCGTGGCAACATGCCAACTTCCTCTTGTAACTCAAGAAATGCAGATTTAAAACCATGCCAAGATAGCCGCTCCCACCCGTCGGGATTGATAACAGTTAAGAATCTGGTAAAAAGCAGCATATCTTTCAGGAGGATTTCCTAGAGCACAGCCGCTTTCAGGAAACGACTTGATGTCACGTGATGACAATGAGAATACGCATGCCTGTGACCCGGCCACTGTTTTGCTAAGTGTATACTCTAGAGCTCAGGGGACACCATATATATACTAGGCGACAAGTTTAAGAATGTCCACTACAGTAGAGTTTATTTTATATTCTTTTTCCTTCCTCTCACGCTTATCTATTTTAGTAGAACATATTTAATGCATCCTTTGGCAGCCCCGTGCAGGTGTACACTGCATCCCCGGCTTCTCCCCCCCCCCCCCCCCGCGCCTTCTGTGGGGCGAGCTGTGGCCCAGGACGCCCACTCACTGTTTGCTGCACTGGATCCACCGGTCTCCATCCTTGCCGCAGTTGCCCTTCTCCGTACCTTCCGTGTTCAGCTTCTCATAGCAGAACTTGTCTGACCCTGCAGCCTCTGTCAGAGATGGACGAGAGGAGAAAAATATATTTTATTTCTCTGGGCTACTCGTGCTCAGTGGGGGGCCGCAACTCGCCTATCAACTGCTTCCCAGAAACAGGAATAGAAGGAGCCTCGATTGCCACTTCCTATGGCAGAAACACGCAAGCGCTGATTTCAAGGCAGGATGTGCCATTCACTTACTTGTTTAAAAAAAAAAAAAAACCAAAAACAAAAAAACTCCAAAACCCAGTGGCTTCTGTGAGCTTGTGCGAAAGTGCAGCATGGTCTGAAATGCGAGAAATGTCTAACCAGCTCTTGCTGGTGGGTTTGTGAGTGATCAGTGAGAAAAATCACTAGCAGCAAAAAAAAAATCACTAGAACAATACCACACAGTAAGAAAATATTCGTCTTTGGTCCTGGTCTGTTTTACTTTATTTTATTATGTTTTATGTACGTGGGTGTTGTGCCTAGAAGTACAGCTAGCTGTACACCATGCGCATGCAGTACCCAAGGAGGCCAGAAGAGGGCATCAGATTCCCTGGAAGTGGAGTTACTGACACTTGTAAGCCACCATGTTTATGTTAGGAATTGGACCCATGGCATCTGGAAGAACAACCAGTGCTCTTAACCACTTAGCCATCTGTCCAGTCTTCTTAATTCTGTTTTATGGTAATATTCAGGGACTAGTTTTAAAGTCTCAGCCCACTGAGATTATTAGGTTTGTTTGTTTGTTTGCTTGTTTTCCTTTCTTTTTGAGACAAAGTCTCACTTCTTTGACCCAGCTGGCCTGGAACTCATTATGTAGTCCAAGCTGGCCTTTAATTACTAGCAATCCTCCTGCCTCAACTTCCCAAATGCTGAGATTACAGGCATGAGCCTCTATGCCTGGCTCTGCTGAGATTTTATATCAGCATTTGAGTTTTAATGTTTGAATTTTAAAAGGACATTAAGTCCTTATTATCTTTACCTAAATGAAGCACTCACTGGATGTAAATCTTTCCCACGAGCGATCCCTGTTGAACACTGAAATCACTCACGTGGCCTCTTCTCTCTTGTGTACTTTCTTCCATTTGGTAGGGCACCTCCCACTGTGGGTGGTGCCTCTCCTGGGCAAGTGGTCCTAGGTTCTATAAGAAAGCAGGCTGAGCCGTTCTTGGGGAGCAAGCAGTAAGCAGCAACCCTCCATGACCTCTGCTTGGGTTCTTTCCTCCAGGTTCTGCCTTGAGTTCCTACCTTAACTTTCCTCAGGGAAGGAGTGTAAGATGGAAATATAAAGCCCAATAAATCTTTTCCTCCCCAGAGTCGTTTTAATCAGAATGCCAAGAAAGTCAATCCCTAGGTGGCCATTCATGAACTGAAGTTCTGAGTCCCTGTGAATGTCACCTGGTAGACGTGTATATTAGCATTTAGGCATATTAGCTAACACCTGAGATTAGCTACCTTGCTCCTGTCTGTGCCCAAGGAAATACCTGTATGCCATCACTTTGACCGAAATACTAAACAGCAGACTAACAAACAAACAAAAACAAAACCAAGTCTGCACTGCTCCTAAGGTAAACCAGCAAAGTAAAGCATACCATTGCACAAGTGGCCAGACAGTGACTATGAACTGTGGCACTCAACCCTGTTGTCGCAACACCTCATATTTAACAACCAAGATCAATGAAAGGCACTTTGGTTTCCATGACAAGTTCTAACTAGGATATCTGTTTCCCATGGATTTTGCATTATCATCATCACTACAACCACCATCATCATCTTCATCACCACCACCATCATCATCTTCAACACCGTCATCATCATCATCATCATCATCATCATCATCATCATCATCATCATTTGAGGTGTACTAGAATTGAACCCAAAGCCTCACAGGCACTCTACCACTGCACTACACTTCCAGACCTGGATACAGTTTTCATAACATCTCTTTCATTCTTTCCTAGCCTTTTTCTTTCACATCGCTCCATGCTGTGTATCTCCATCGCAGACCGAAAGAGAAGAACCATGAAAAGGAAACTGTGCGGCCATCAAGCCAGAAGACGCAACCTACTTGTTCCCCAGATGTACTGACACTGGTTGTCCCTTGTCTTGCACTCTCCGTTGTAGCAGCGACCCTGAGAGAGAGAGAGAGAGAGAGAGAGAGAGAGAGAGAGAGAGAGAGAGAGAGAGAGAGAGAGAGAGAGAGAACGCACATACGTTGTGAGCCACAGGCCACCAGGCTATTGCCACCCCCCAAATTCTGACTACAAGGTCCCCCTCTGGGTGAGTTTGTTCCATACTCAAGTCTGTTCACAGTGACCAGTAAGAAACATAAACATTTTAAACGAGGTGTAAGATCAGCCACACTAAAATGTAAAGCTCCAGGCACACAAGTCACGGCACAGCTCTTTCTGTGTAACAGTTTTTGAAGCTTACATTTTTAGGGAGAAGAAAAATTTGTACCGTTCTGCAAATGATACCAAAATGACTTTTAGCTTCTCTTTGAGGATGTAATACTGACTTGAGGAAAGTCTTATAAAATATTGTCCTGGGTTTTTGTTTTGTTTTTTTTTTTCTAAATAGGCTGAAATTATTTTAGGGTGGTTACAAACTTAGACCCCTGGTTTCGTCAGCCATTGTGTTTCTTTCTCACTCCCTGCAATCTGACCATTTATTTTGTCACTGAGTAAACGTATTTGATATCTGGACCGAAATAAAGCAGATATAAACCAGCACCCCACTGCAATGTACTTTTTAGTAAACTTCTAAAGTTACATTTATCAAAAGGGGAGGGGCACTGAAATCTTACTTAGAGCCCAGCATACCTGATTTTGATTGCAGGCATAACCATCTTGTTTGTGGAGATTCGGTGGGCACTGAAGAAAAAAATATTATCCTTTTAGTTGATAGTCAGTATATAAAACACCTACAGAAAATGTGGTTAACACATATAAAAACGAGACGGAAAGTAAATTCACAACTAGGAACATTTAGCGAAACACATCTAACTCCATGAATGAGTAATTTCATTCTATCGTCACTGAAATGACTAAAGTCCACGCGGTTACTTCTTTTTAGGTTTCTCTGTTTGCCAGGAGCTGGAGCAGATAACACACGGTGTTCACTTGTCAAGGAGCTACAAGCAGGAGGGACTGAACCGGGCAGCGGGGGGAATGAATCGGCTTGCTGTGCAGGAGTGGGCGTGCGAAGAACTAATTTGCAAGACCTTGAGCGGCTCCTTGTGAATGTCACATCTGCCTGTGACATCATGACATCTGCCTATGGGACACTTGGCGAAAGCCGAAGACGCCACAGGCACAATCAATACAAGTGCTGTATCTCTGTGACCTCTCATGCCGCAGACTTGTCACTGGGATACTCTATGATGATGTGTAGGGATTTTTTTTTATATTGCTGTTTTAGCCAAACCATCTATGACACCATTTTTAAAGTACCATTCATTATCCCCAGATGTTATCCACAGTAAACTACCATTACACTTTTTAAACAATTAAGAGGGCGGGGGGAAAGGTCAGATGCCACAATGCTGAAAGCGAGTGTGAAAGAAAAATACACTCGGGACGCGGAGTCAGAAGCACACCCGAGGCACTGAGGTTCTTCTCGGTCCCGATTTTCTCTGCAAATGTCGTTAACACAACAACGGCTCAGGCCCCAAGCCAGAGCCTCCACCTTTCTTTCTTTCTTTCTTTCTTTTTCTTTCTTTCTTTCTTTCTTTCCACGTGCAATGTCTAAATGCGTTTAATTTCTTTGGTGCCACCATGCTCTCCTTAACAACAACTTTGAATTGTGCTGTATTTTTTTAATTTTTATTTTATTTTAAATTTTTTATTAATTTATTCTTGTTACATCTCAATGGTTATCCCATCCCTTGTATCCTCCCATTCTTCCCTCCCTCCCATTTTCCCCTTATTCCCCTCCCCTATGACTGTTCCTGATGGGGATTACCTCCCCCTCTATATGATCATAGGGTATCAAGTCTCTTCTTGGTAACCTGTTATCCTTCCTCTGAATGCCACCAGGTCTCCCCCTCCAGGGGACACCACCTTTCCGCATCTGCACGCCACTCTTTTTCTCTCTCATACACGCCACCCAGTAGGACTGCAAATCCTCCGACTCACTTCAAAACAGCAACTCTTTCTCTCAGCTTCCGCCATTCAGTGCCAGGTCGAGGCTGCCAGCATTGGAGCCTGGATTGTAATCGCCACCTCAGGCCTCTGGGTCCGTGCCGTGCTCCCAGAGAGACCCCGGGGAAACGTAGAGCACCAGATCACGTGGGTGGGTCCCCAGCTCAAAACTTCTACATAGCCTTCCAAGTCGCACGTGATCGGCTTCTCCCATCCACAGCCCATCATCTCCCTGACCTCATTGCCAACTCTCTCAATGGGTAACTCCCGTAGGACATGCCAGGCACGCTGCCAGCCCATGCCGGATTACTGCGGGCCTCATTCCATCTTCTCCTTAGGGGTTTTGTTCAAATACCACCGTCTCACGGAGCTTTCTCTAACCACCTTCTTTAGAGCAGCCACCACGCCCTCCTGTGCTGGCACCCCCTGCTCCCCGTTTCCTACATTTTCCTTCTCCACTGCACTTACCACCAACTGACAGTTCATATAGCTCCCTCGTATGCTCACGTTTGTTCCCACGATTATGTGGGGCTCCATGCAGGCAGGATTTTCTGTTTAGTTTCCTGTCGCACAAAACAACGCCGGGATGTGGTGGGTGGCTCAATTACTGCTAGCTGACTAAGAAAAATGAATAGATCACCCATACTGGTAAAAATGAAGTTATTTTATGCTGCATAGATAACGGTCGCTTTATCGAGCTCAGCACAGAAAGATGAACTCAGGCAGCATTCTTCGGGGGCAGTGACACATTATAGGACACGGCAATAAAATGTCAGCTCTGCCTCGTCCTAAAGGCTGGAGCCCCCTTTGGCTTTATTCACCATAGCTTTTCACTCTACCTGGTGCCGAGCATCCCAGGGGTGCGCTGATTGACACTAGACAAATTGCACAAAAAGCAGACATCCCTGCCGCCTCTTCCATCTTTCTGAATTCCCCCAGAATGAGATCATTATCTCATTATCAACCATCATAAATTACTTGCTTTCCCTAAAACCAGTACAACCACAGTAAATAGAAATGGAGTGGGGGTGGAGTGGAGGGGTTGGGGGGGGGACACATCTGGGGGGGAACACATCTCAAAGAGGCATGCTGCTTTTGTGATGTCTTAAGAAGGAAAAAAAAAAACTAGGAGAATGCTTTACTGACAAAAACAAAAACAAAAAGCAAACAAACAGTTCTCATTATAAACATGTCACAGCAACATGTGCCACAACTTCTACTCAATCTGGTTTTAGTTTAGGCTTTAAAAAAACAAGAAACAAAAAAGACGCCAGTTGTTAGACAGGTGCACACCTGCTGTGGCTATCTAAATGAAAATGCCCCCTGTGGGCGCATATATTTGAATACTTGGTCCCCAGCTGGTAAAACTGTTTGACTCTTTTATAAGTTGCTTTAGTCGTGGCGCTTGTCACAGCTATAAGAAAACAACTGAGACACTTGGAATCCCAATTGTCAGGAGGCTGTCAGGAGGATGGGCAGCCTGTGCTGAAAAAAAATTTTTTTAAGCCTCAAAAACAAAACAAACAAACAAAACAAAGAGAAACCATTAAGGCCAGTTGCTTATCACTGCAATGTTTAATGGGGAAATTGCCCAGATGGTCTGACATCCTCTAAGGATGCTCAGACCAGGGGCAAGTCTGGGCATTCTGCTCTCGAAGTGGAGCTCTGGAGTCTCTGAACACTGCTGCATCCCTGGTCCACCTGGGAGGCCATAAAGGAAGATTCGCCTGAAGTGGTCTCAGTGGTGCTTATCTTAAATTGTAGAATAGCCCCATTAATTACTAGTGCTTGCAGAGACCGTTTTCACAGCTTTCAGGTATATTTTCTACGTGGCATTGTTTGCCAAGGATTTCTTTCAGCTACTCTAAGCATTGATTATTCTGTCATAAACTGCAATAAAAAAAAAAAGAGTTCAACACAGCTCTAAACGATATGTTCCCATCAAATCTGTCCCCTCAGAGTCCAGAGGACCCTGTGGAAGAGGATGTAGAAGGAGTGGGGCAGAGAGAGGGGACAGAAGGCATCTGGAAAATGGCACCCTCTAAATCAACTGCGCAAAGCTCATGTGGACTCACAGAGACTGGAGCAGCAAGCACAGGGCCTGCGTGGGTCTGCACCTGGCCCAGCCCTCCGCATGGACGCCATAACTTTCAGTTTAGTACCACAACAGGACTCCTAAATGTGCAAACAAGTAGGTCTCTGATTCTTGTGCTTTCTCTTGGAGCTCTTCTATTTTCCTGTTGGCTTGGCTTGTCCAACTTCAATATAATGGTTTTTGTTTTATCTTTTTGTTTGGTTGGTTCGTTTTGGTTTTCATGTTGTTGTTGTTGTTTTGTTTTGTTTTGTTTGTTTTTTGAGACAGGGTTTCTCTGTCTAACAGAAGAGCCCTGACTGTCCTGGACTCTCTTTGTAGACCAGGCTAGCCTTGAACTCACAGAGATCTGCCTGCATCCGCCTCCCAAATGCTGGGATTAAAGGCGTGCACCACCACCACCAAGCTGTTTTATCTTATTATGTTTTATTTTGTTGTGTTTTTGAAAACGAAAACAAAAACAAGTTCAGCGACATCAATAAATGCTGATATAAAGATTAACTAAAAACATGAAGTTAAAAAAAAAGACAAGAGTATATTGAAGGCATGGAGATCGTGGTCCTCGGGGTGCAGAGACTCTGGTCTCATAAAAACTCTGGGTATCAGTAAATTCAAACTTCACTGTCTCTTCAGCAATTAACGAAAACTGTTATGGCTTTTATATCCTTCTCTACTTCAAATACCTACTTTAGGTTTATTCTCAGGATCATATTTTTAAATTATCAATAAAACAGCAGTATATTCTAATTGCCACTGAAAGATTAACAGTACGACTTTAACCAAAGAAGTAAAAGAAAAACAATCGCATTTCTTAGACAATAAAATAGGTTAAGGGAAGAGCCCCTATTTTATTTTACTTTTGTGTATGTGTGAGTATACGGTATATATGAGTACTGTGTGTGTGTGTGTGTGTGTGTGTGTGTGTGTGTGTGTGTGTGATATGTGTGCAAGTGTGTGTATACCGTGACCCACATGTGCCTGTATAAGGGGTTAAGACTGCACATCTTATACTCTCCCCACAGGGTCTCTCACTGGACCAGGACTCACCAATTAACTAGTCCGGTTGCCCAAGGAAAGGATTCTCTGGTCCCTGCCTCCCATGCTGAGATTACAGGCATCTGGTTTTCATGGCGGTGTTGGGGGCCTAAACCCAAGTCTTCGGGCCTGCACAGCAAGGGCTTTATTCACTGAGCCACCTCCCCAGCCTCAATGGCCCCATTTTAAAAGCCTGATTTCCAGAAGAGTCTCCAAGGCAAATCGGGAGTTACCATTGAAACGGAAATCTATGCTTCTAAAAAAGACTGAACATGAAAGCCAAGAACGTATATTGCAGTTAGAAAAATATAATACTATTCTATATAACTAACAGCCCAGTCAAATGGTATATTAGAATTGTTACACTTGCGAGAGAGAGAGAATTTGTGATTCTTGTACTCTGTCTCTATGTAGTAAAATTGTAAAGGACTCTGTTTACATAACTAAATATGAGGAACAGATATACAAGAGGGACACACAGGTAAATAACCAGTCAGGTCATCTTTCCATGTGCTGTACCATTAACAGAGCCATGGGAAATATACACAGACCTTTCTAAAGGTAAATTGACATCTTTTCTTTCTCTCTTCTCATGCTCCCTTCCAGAAACTCAGTGCAGAGCCAATCACTCTGCTTTCCCTCTCCTGGATGGATGGGTTGATACGTAGGTGAAGATTAATTAGACCTTCTGAGCCGCAGAGTGGAGTGTGGCTGGGAAGCCGGCGCTCTCCACCGCTTCTTCATGCTATCCACTGGGGAAGAGCCTGCCTCTCCGCACGGAAACCACACTGGGACCAACTGTGTCAGTCACCTGCTGCTACGGTTTGAACCAAGATCTTTTAGAAGACACACACGGGCCTTGCATCGAGTGAAGGCTATAACTCGAATTGGTCATTTTCATTTTTATAGCATGGTCATTTGACTTCAAGCTGTACTACATGTACTGTGACCCCAGTGGGAGCCACTACTCCTTGCAGCCCTGGGAACTTATCCTCCAGAGATAACCCCACAGGACAAGTATTCCTCCAAGTGCACAGAAGTCTTCACTTCGGTACTGATAAGACAGTGAAAAACCACTGAAATCTAATGAGTAATCTCTAGGTAAAAACTGTTAAATTTGCATTACACAATCATAAACCAACACATTATCATGGGGGGGAAAACCTTCTGAAGACACATAGGAAAGAAAATAAATCAAATGAAATGCCAAGTCCTTACTGTGGCGTACAGGTCCCACCTGGCAGAACAGGACAGCCTCGGGCACTTCTCCTCTCCCCCAGTTCTGCCCGCTCTCACTGCACTTCCTGAAGAAGGCACGCCTCTAACTTGCTGTTTGTAAACTAACTCCTTCCACGGCTACTTCAATGCCATCCCCTCCGAGAAGGAAGGACCACCGGATTGTTCCAACCTAACACCCCACTACAGTCTTCTTCCCACAGCACCTTATTTTATCATATATGTGTGTGTGCATACATATGCATACATACATACCTGTATGTACACACACACATGCTATATACATATATATGTAGACGCACATATGTATGTACATATGTGTATATATGTGTTTATATACATATGTATCTAACTTATTTGCCTCTCTATACACAACAGAACCTAAGTTTCACTAGAGGAAGGCCTCAACAATCGTGCCCCCTTCCCGATTCTGGCATTTACAGCAGTACTTGGCAAGTAACTCAACAGATGTTCATTTGGATGGCAAATAAGGATATAAAACAACATGCTATAAATAAAAGGCGTAAAGATTATACAACGAGGAAGTCAAGAAGTCAATATTAATTGCGATATCATAATCATTTTAATGGACCAAAACCATGCCAAAGCACAGAGGCTGAGAGGAAGGGACGAGGCACAGGGGAAACGACAGAGACTTAGAAACCTGGCCCTCCTGCTCCCAGCCACAGTAGTCCTGCTTGCTCCCAGGCTCTTATGTTAGTTCCCTTCCAAAATTTGTTTTTAAAAAATTGTTCAAGAATTTTGACTAAGGAGGTCGAGCATTTCTTTAAGTGTTTCTCAGCCATTTGATATTCCTCTGTTGAGAATTCTCTGTTTAGTTCTGAGCCCCATTCCTCTATTGGGTTATTTGGTTTGGTGGTGTTTAATTTCTTGAGTTCTTTATATATTTTGGATATTACACATTTGTCAGATGAAGAGTTGGTGAAGATCTTTTCCCAGTCTGTAGGCTGTCGCTTTGTTCTCTTGACAGTGTCACCTGCCTTACAGAAGCTTCTCAGCCTCATGAGGTCCCATTTATTAATTGTTGATGTTAAGACCTGGGCTGTTGGTGTTCTGTTCAGGAAGTTGTCTCCTGTGCCTATGAGTTCCAGACTCTTCCCCACTTTTTCCTCTAACTGGGTTAATGTCTGTGGTTTTAGGTTGAGGTCTTTAATCCACTTGGACTTGAGTTTGTGCATGGTAACAAATAGGGGTCTAATTGCATTTTTCTACATGTAGACATCCAGTTAGACCAGCACCATTTGTTGAAGATGCTGTCGTTTTTCCATTAAATGGATTTGGCTTCTTTGTCGAAAATCAAGTGAGCAAATGTGTGTGGATTCATCTCTGGGTCTTCAGTTCGATTCCATTGATCCACTAGCCTATTGCTGTGCCAGTACCATGCTGTTTTAATTACTATTGCTCTATAGTACAACTTGAGATCAGGTATGGAGATTCCTCCAGAGGATCTTTTATTGTATAGGATTGTTTTTGCTATTCTGGGCTTTTTGTTTCTCCATATGAAGTTGAGAATTGTTCTTTCAATATCTTCAAAATATTTTGTAGGCACTGAGATTCCATCTTACACCCATCAGAATGGCTAAGATCAATAACTCAACTGACACCTCATGCTGGCGAGGGTGTGGAGAAAGAGGAACACTCCTGCATTGCTGGTGGGAATGCAAACTAGTACAACCACTTTGGAAAGCTATCTGGTGCTCTCTCAGAAAAATGGGAATAGGGCTTCCTCAAGACCCAGCTATTCCACTCCTTGGAATATACCCAGAGGATGCACTACCACACAACAGGGATATATGCTCAACCATGTTCATAGCTGCCTTATTCATAATAGCCAGAACTTGGAAACAACCTACATGCCCCTCAATAGAAGAATGGATAAAGAAACTGTGGTACATTTACACTGTGGAATACTACTCAGCTATTAAAAACAAGGAATTTCCAAAATTTGTGGACAAATGGATTGAACTAGAAATTGTCATAATGAGTGAGTTCACACAGAAGCAAAAAGAGCTAAATGGTATATACTCACTTATATCGAGACACTAGTCCAAGGGGTATGTCCCCATGAAAAACTGTACCTACCAGGATAGTGGGTAAGAAGGGAGGATATCCTATTGAGACTTTAGGTGTGAGAAGCCTGGGAGAAAGAGGAAATAGAAGGATCCAGCGGGTCCTGGAAAACTACAGGAGAGTCTGGGCCCTGGGGTCCTCCGCAAACTGTGGCAACAGCCAAGGAAAAAATAGGCAGTAAACCTTGAACCCCTACCCGGACTAGCCGATGGATATTCTCCACTGTTGAGTGGAGAAGGAGATCTAACTTTCACACAAACTCTGGTGCCCCATATTTGAACATGTCCCTTGGATGGAGATGCCTGGTGGCACTCAGAGGAAAGATAATAGGTCACCAAGGAGAGACTTGATACCCTATGAGCATACATAGGGGGAGGATGTCCCCCTCAGTCACAGACATAGGGAAGGGGGAGGAAAGGAGGAATGGGAGGATACATGGGATGGGCTAACAACTGAGATGTAATATGAATAAATTAATTTTTAAAAAAAGAAAAAGAAAAAAAAGAATTTTGAAAAGAGCATGAAAGATGTGGGAGCCTAAGGGGGGAAAAAGCTTATGAGTTGAGTATAAATCATCTAAAGATACTTCTGAAAGGGGAATTGAGAGGGGGGGGGAGGGAGGGAGGGAGGGAGGGAGGGAGGGAAGGAGGGAGGGAGATATGAAAATCCCAAAATACTATACCAAACTTCCTGAAGTAACAGTTTGGTAGAGAGCTAGAAATATCTAGAAAACAAATCTAATAAATAAACCAAAACCAGGTCCACACATTAAAGCATGTACTGCACAGTGCAGGAGCTAACATGAGGTTTCCCATACCTGGCCGGAGTCTCCAGTGCAGTATTCAGTGATATCACAGCTGTTTACAGCATCCCGACATTCATAGCCTCGTGACTGAAACTACAAATCAAGGCCCAACGTTAGGAGTCAGTGTTAACTGGTACCCCACCATTCACCAGTGCCACTAGGAGCCAGTGTGAACTGGTGCCCCGCCAAGCCACCACTGTTACGTTCACCAGCAAGCCTGTGCATTCCCGTGCAGCACTTTGCTTCACAATTTGCAAAATCACTGCATGGTAGACATGAGATCCAGGTGCTCATCTTACACTGAGGATGAGCATCAAAGAGGCACTCAGTGTACAGACGGCAAAACCCACTGTCTGTAGTACTGAGGTAAGAAAACAACGTCATGAAATTCATGTAAAGAAGAAACACTGGCTCATCTTAACACAAAGGGACAAAAAAACCCACCATTAAAATTGAAGATTTCTCTGCAGGGTTAATCTGTCCATTAGCAAGGTATTAACCTTGCTTTAGATAAGTACGTACAACAAAATTACCATGAATTCATATAAATCACCTAGGCATCCATGACTGCCTAGGATGAGCAAAACGTTTTGTTTTTCTGGATGCGCAAAACACGAAGTCTCACTAGTCTCAAGCAAGTTATCATCTGTTAGACAGTGTGAAGCAAGCACAGACTAAGCTGAAATCTCCTAGAATATTGCGATGTGGAACCTCCCTGGTACTGAAAAAAGTTTTTAAAAAATCACATGATTTTATAGTTACCTGAAATGTCATGGATCTGACATATGAGAAAAAAAAAGAATGTTAACAGGACTTTGCAAAAGGAACAGGCTGTCACTTTGGGTGGCAGACTCCACATACACACACACACACACACACACACACACACACACACACACATACACGCACACACAGGCACACATGCAAACACGTATACACACACAAACATACATGTGAACGTATGTATATACTTCCTCACCTGGATTTCTTTGACTTTGCAAAAGATTCAAAAAGCCAAATGAGAGACAGAAGCACTTGGTCTTATACTGTGTGTCTAAAGCAAATTAGGGTACGTTTTCAAATGTGACTGTTAGAAATAGGTTGTCATTTCAAACCCCAACAGAATGGTCCCTCTTCTGTCCTGATCACTTAACCTGTTCGTCTGTGCTAACAGGGCAGCTTGTTTAGGTTGGACGCTGTGCGGGCCCATCCTCTAGAGGAGGCCTAGGAGGCTTAGGACAGTAAAGAGTGAATGACAGAAGAGACGCACACCGTGGCCCACAGAAGTTCCACAGAATTGCCAATATCGCTGAGCTAGCATGCACAAACGTGTATCAAGCCGCTCAAAAGCTCAGCAGGCATCCTGAGACGGCTAGCTAATTTGCCAGTGAGCAAGTAGAAAGATGAAACTTCCAGGGGACTCACAAGACATGAGGTGTTGTTGCAGCAGGGGCCGTCACTGCAGTGGGCCCCGTTGGACAGCGAGCATTTCTTGCAGCAAACTCCATAGCACTCCTAGAGAAAACACTCTTGTAAGCAAGTCAGGAACCCGCCACTGCCCATTCGGCATTCCCTCCACGTGTAGCTTATGCATCAGACGGCAAGAGTTCTAGAAACGGTTCGCTAACATTTTAGAAAAATCAATCACTTTAAATGATGACGACTCCTGCCCACATTTCTCAGCAGGCCGATCTCCCATGAGTCTGATTACTCATTAGCAGGCACCCACTCACATGCCTCTGTAACGTACCATGTTCGTAATACCCGCATTTTGTTTTTAAAAGGGGGAAAAAAATAATAACGCGCAGCCTTGGGAAAACGCTCATGATTCCGCAGAAGGTGCCTGAGATGAATATGAGCTCTAAATTAACTTTTTAAAGGTCAGGCTTTTGATTAGAACAATCCATTAGGCTCTTCAGACAAGGCTGTAACAACAACATGACTAATTCTTACGTGTCTGAGTGGGAGCGAAGCATTGATCATAGCGATCAGGAAAAAGGAGGAGGAGGAGGCAGTGACCCTGTGATGAATGATGGCTGATGACTACCGCTGTTCCTGTGAGCTCAGAGGCTGAAATGCACTAAAAGTAGAGACAGCGTCTTAACACCTACCACATGGAAACCGCAATCACATTCCTCCCCGGCCTCTACATATCCATTGCCACATTCTGTGGGCTCAAACAGCTGAAAGAGATTGGAGAAAAGCATTTCAGTTTATCAAAGAAAAGCCGCACAACAACCTGGCCGCATATATAGCTACTACATATGCCGTAGTGTTCTTCTACGGTTTGTTATTATTTTATATTCTTATTTAGGTGTATGTGTGTAGCTACATAAGTGCGTGCACACAGACATGTGCATAGCTGCAGAGGCCAGAAAAGAACACTGGATCACCTGCAGCTGGAGTTACAAGCAGTTGTGAGCTGCCCAACCTTAGACAAGGAACTAAACTCCAGTCCCCTGAAAGAACAGCACGTTGTCTCAACTACTGAGCCATCCTTCCAGACCCTGGTTTATTATGTATCTTATATATGGTGTCTGTGTGAGAAATAATATTCACTTATTAATAACACTCTTACAAACATGTTTTTAAAAAGGGGGTAGTGTCTCTGGGGATTTCCTTGGTGGGGTCCTGAGAGACAGCCTCGAACACAAGAGTGACTCTTTATGGAACTGAGCTGTCAGGAGAAATAGATCATTTCCTAAGTTTTCTAATGGAGCTAAAATGTATTAGTTATAAGACATACAGATATCTAATTTGCTGACTTGACTAAAGGCAGTTCAGATGACATCAAAACTGTCAGAAAGATAAATATGTTCAGTCAAAACCAAACGTGAGAGATGCAACTAAGGAAATGGCAATAAGCCTTAGAACAGTGTTGCCAGAGATTCAAATCCATCACACTCGCTGAAAAGAAACCTGCATTGTCTGGCACAAAGCCCCACCACTGCATTGCTTGACTTATCTGTTAGTAGAAAAGAAAGTTAATCCAGTAACTTTAGAATTTCAGTAAGTTCACTGTGTGCAAATACTCAAGCTCTTAATGCCCAATTTAGTTTCATAAAGAAAAAAAATTAAGTAAATTAAGTTAATGTATAGAGAGTGGATGAATATCTAGAAATCTCTCAGTCATTGCTACAGTCATAGCAGAGGTGACCTTCTAGAATATTCCCCCAGTGGTGCCATAAACTTGGTTCTGGATAAAAAAAAAATATTGTATACAGACCGTTGGACTAGTCACTTACTTATGACAAACGTGTCTATATCCTTTTGGCTGGAACAGGATTTCTCTGGGTACAAATTACCACTTCTAGGTGTGTGTTGTAGAAGGAGCAGGGACCAAAATAGGAACCCAGAAGCTCAGAGCCACGAGCAAGAGAGAAAGAGCTTGTCCCCGGCAGGCATACACATTGGGTAACAGTCATCGTCCACTGAGCCTACTCAAGAGAGACCTGCTTTTACTTCTTCCAGGAAGGAACTAGTAGAAGAAGCGAGGAAACCTTGCAGCAGAGTTGGATGGGACTCAACAGTACTAATCTCCATTCTACTTTGATTAGCAGGCAGGAGAAAACAGAAAGGGGCAGGGCAGCTAAGAGATGACCAACACTTGGTACCAAGGCTTCCCATCCTTCCGTGCTTGGGTTCTTTCCCCTTCCTGAGATGGGTCACCATCTCAAACCAGACGGAAATCACAGCAACTGGGCAGATTCCTAAAGGCCAGGAAATGTGCACGTACACTGAAAATGACAAGCAGCACATGCCTGTGCATATAGTCACCGACGAAGAACACTAGGGAGGAAGAAAAATAGTTCTTTGACATATACACATAAACAATCCTAGTGGAATCTGCGGGGCCTTCTTTTTTTAATCAGTGTAATTTGTAGTTTAAAAAGAGAAATCATCCTGTATCTAACTTCTGAAATTGAATATGTTAACAAAGTTAGTGTGTGTGTGTGTGTGTGTGTGTGTGTGTGTGTGTGTGTGTGCGTGTGTGCCATTCCCAAGTTACCGGGGATAATTTTCTTCCTGCTCACAGGTAATCTGAGAAATAAAATGATGGATCTTTGTGTATACACAGAAACCTTAACCTCTCGGAACAAGAGAGTGCTGTTCCCTCAAGCACGGTGCTTACAATTAGCCAGCAGCTGCAGGGCAGGGTAACACTAACCATGCGCTGGGCAAGTCAAAACTGCCACATTCGTTCTTTGTCACAAATCTCACTCATCTCAGATGCCTGGAAGCCTTCTAGTTTCTTTGTCCGGAGGTCACGGCCAGGAAAGGCCACCAGCCTATTTAATGGTGTGAAGTCACTTTAAAAGTCTCCATTCTTCTGAGACTCACCGGGGTTTTACTTTTGTGAGATTTCACAGGGGTGTCAGGTCCCAAACTTCCATCCCATGACCCCAGCTGTATCCTCGGCTGTGAGTATGGAATAAATTAGTCTAGCGGTTGCCTGCCTTAGTCACTGGTTTTTTTGTTTTTGTGGGGTTTTTTGTTTGTTTTTGATTTTTAAAGAAAAGGTCAACACAATATTGCCACTCTTTAAATTTGCAGAGTACTGAACATTTTCTATACAGATAAACTCTATTTGAGACATGAGGTGTATTCTAAAGGAAAAATGAACTTTCCCATGTTCAAATCCTGGTACCATCTGCTAATAGCGCCGATAGTGTCTTTTCAACTTCTGGCCTGCTTCATTTCCGGACACGCTCTTATTAAAGCACAGGGCCTTGTGCAAAGGCCTCAGCCTGTCAGTTTGAGAAGTCGGCCTCTGCT
The DNA here is from genome assembly GCF_964271855.1 of Acomys minous. Taxonomy (NCBI): domain Eukaryota; kingdom Metazoa; phylum Chordata; class Mammalia; order Rodentia; family Muridae; genus Acomys; species Acomys minous. The sequence goes on along the minus strand of NC_140486.1, from coordinate 90,568,103 downwards.
GAACTTTAGGAAAGTATGGTGCCTGGCCATGCTCTATGTCAAGGGGACTGGCGGACATCTTATAATCAAACAATTTCACGCTTCCACCGCAAGACATAAATATTTACATCATGAGGACCAAATGAAGATTTTCAAATTTTAGGAGTTTTACTGTCAAATGTATTTTATGAAAACTCCTAAAAATCTCTTCTGGAAATGTATAGGATTTTTTTTTAATTTGTGCCTGAGGAACTGCAGTCTCGTTTATACATACTCCTATGAAATGCCAGTGACAGTATTGGGCTGCCAGGGGAAGGGGACTATGTAGTAGAAATGCTCGTGGTGTTTATGGAATCTGCAAATGTTAGACCAAGACCACTTTGTGGTTGGCTGACATCAGTACTGCTCTCTGCCTAGGACCAGATCACTCCAGAAAGTGGAAGAACTGGGGTAGATAAAACTCTCAGGAGCAGAGGGAAACTAAGTCTGCAGAAAGGATGTCAAGGTTAAATGAGATTGTTAGCAAAAAATGAATTTAAGTAAAAGTTCTTTTCTATCTAATTCCCTACCTCTTAGCAGAAAGGTAAAAACACTAACATAAAGTGTTGGAGGATTTCTGCATTTTGGGGGGGTCGCAGTGCAAGAGACCACTGAACACTGATCCCCAATTTGATCTTCCACTCAGCCTTCAGCATTCGGAGACTCGCCAGAGCTGAACGTCTTTCCATAACGGGTGTAGCAGCTCCTACCTGTAAGTATTCCAGCACTTGGGCAGCTGAGGAAGGCAGATTGCTTATAGCAATATATTGAAGTGTCTGACAAGAGACTCGCTTTCTGAGAGAAAAAAAAAATCTCTGAGGTTTGGCACATTCTTACTATTGGAGAAATCAGTTACCAACCTTTGTTGGCCTGTTGAAAAGACAGGCTCCGCCTCCTCTCTGTAAAAAGTCTCTATACTCCAAAATGCTGCACTTGGAGAATTTTCGAGAGTGGGATACCCTGAAGAAACAAGGAATCAGTTAGGCAAACGATTTAACAAAAGCAACCAACAGAGAGGGAAATTGAAAAGCGCTGAATGTTCATCCTGGATGTAGATGAATCTACACGAATATTGACAAGATGCTTGGGTCCAGATGGCTATGTTCATGGGGTCTGTAGAAGAAAGAAAAAAAAAGAAAAGAAAACACCACAGAACTAGGGGCTTGGTTACTCCCCAGCTACCAAGCCTCCTGACTGCCATGTCTTGGAACACATCGCTTGAAAGGTTTGCTACAAACCCTTAAATCAAGGCTAGGTTTTCAAGTTTGATTATTTTTATTTACTATGTCTCAACAAAGGCAATCTTCTAATTTTTTTTTTTAAACCCGGGTCTGAGTAAAAAAAGGTTCAGCTGCCTACCAGACCTTGGTTTTTGTTTTGCTTTTTGTTTTTTTGCTTTTTGTTTTCTCTTGCAGAGGGAGTTGGGAGGGCCAGTTTATTAAAGGCAATGTTACTCGGGCTTCAGCAACCCAAACTGTAAATAAATGAGGAAGCCCTGAAGAATGTGCTGGGTCATACATGCATATGTTATCAGTGTGTATGCCCACAGCAAAAAAGAATTAAGGAACGCCCCCATGAGCAATGGCTCTTTATTCTTCATCTCAAATACAATTATTGAGCAATATTCATGATTTAGCATGAATAAAAAATGAACCTCTCTGTGATTTATTCAATCAAGTTAAGACCCCCATGTCAGTACACAGGGGGATACCATACACACGTCAAGGTCAAGCCAAATCATACACAATGATTCCTTGGGAATGTCTGCAATAGTCCATTCAAGCATATAATACAGTGTTTTGTGTGTTCTGTTGCATGAGGGCACTCGTAAAATTAAAACTCACCTCTCTTGACAGCGCTATCTTATGAGAAGTATATCAGATATATGTTTGAGGAAAATATACAGTAACTTCAAATAGTTTATTCCACCCTATGAGTATTCAATCCAAAACTCATTTAGGAATTGACAGTTTAAAAGACAATAATATTGCCATACAAAAACCAACATTGTAAACGGCACTGTTTGCTATGGCAGTCATCAAGCCTGTGTCATCATTGAGGCTCAACTCGGGAGCCCAAGTGGCCGGGAAAGGCAAGCATCCAGGCTTAGGCTGCATTTCTAGGAATGTGCTCTGAAGTCTCAGGGGTAACGACTGACTGCACAGACTTTCTCCTCTCGGGGATCTCATGGAAGAAGGAAGAAGAAAGGGCCCTATGGAAGGAGATGCGACCTAGGGCAACCAGTGCAGAACAATGGTAGGACCCGAAATCACCAATGTATAGGTATCAGGCCTGAGCAAAGACAGTAGGAGAGACACCTCTCCCTGCTGCTAAGGGCGGGTTACAGCTTCGGAGGCCTGGTGGCGATGGCCTGCATGGTGCAGGAGTCCCGTGGACCCAGGAGTGGTTCCAGGGCTCAGCTCACTGGTGCTATGGAACAGCTGGCCCTGTTGCACAAAGTGCCCACCAAGGAAACACAAGTGAATTAATGTTGATTGTCTACCACTTGATGACTCTTTTGTTCAAGCATTATAACTGAATTAATTAAAAAGAAAAGCTCTGTTGACTCTATAAACGGTTTACTACAAATTTATTACCATAAACGTACACTTATAAGTTCCTAAAAACGTAAATGGATGACTGAATTGATTTCCACCGGCTGCTTCAGGTGGGCCATCTGCTTTTATTCTAAGTATATTAAAAGATTAATGCCTCTGCTAAATGCAGAAGCTTTTAGTCATGTGGTTCCTGTAAGGGTTAATAAACAGAAGTAGCTAATACATTTCACTTCCCCCCCCCCAACCTTAAATTAAAAATTAAAATATAAAGTGAATTAGCACTGTCAGTTTTAAAATATCAGTCAATTAATTATTGGATTTATACTAAGTACTTAGCCTAAAAGACCAATACCTGAGAGACGGTGTCTCTAATTATTATATATGCAGCAATTTTTGCGACAGGCATGCCTCACGTGCAAGAGTAATGGCGGACTCACCCGGTTTCTTCCATGATGCAGCCGCCCCAGGATTCTATGCACTCGCATTCTAGCCGCAGCGTAGCAGGAGCAACAAAGGGGAGGGAGGAAAACAAAGTCACAGGTTCGGTTTGCACCCGCTCCTGCAAAACCTCCTCAATATCAATTCTATGTCTGAGAAATACAGGAAGTCAAGCCTCGTCTATTTCCCTTAAATCTGTGGTTCCTTCTGCTCCCTAAAGGGGGAAGAAAACCCTCGGGCCTCTCCTCATTCCTGTAACTCAGATACCTCAGTTAGATGCCTACAACCCAGTGTTTCGTTAGAAGTACTGTGGGCTTTTTAGCCCGTGGTTTTGTTTCTACAAAACGCTGACTTGTAGCCTAGCTTCTACTCTAGGAGAGAGCCCCATAAAGAAGCCGCTCAGCTCTGGGGCAATGGGGAGCAAGGCTGGGCTTCTGCTTTTAAAGCAGAAGCAATATCTCTCTGCCTATCTCCGGGCGTGGCTCTGGGTTTCACACATATGACACTCCCCTACCATCTGTGTAAATACAGGGCAATGTCACCAAAGTCCTTCAGACACGAAGTAGTTAGAGAAGGGAATTCAACTTGCTGGGGTCAGTGCTAGGATCAGCCAGAGACGTGGAGAGCAATCCCATGGAGAGCTACTGCACCATCCAATCCGATAACATCTCTCAGCTGACCCCAGCACTGGCCTCCTGGATTTTCAACTCAGTTACCGAGCCCGGGTGATTCTCCTGCCTGATTCGGAGCTGTCTGGGTCAGCTTCTGGAACGTGGATGTGGGGTGGCCACTTCCCTAAGAAAGCAAGTGCGCTGAGGAAGGTATTAGTAAACGGAAATTTATAGAGGTGTTGCTAGGTGCCTGTCAGGATGATGTGCTTGGCCATTAATGTAGCCATAAAGGGACTCAAGAGCATAGCTATGCATGTCGCTCCACTTCTCCACAGTAGTACATGTTAGTCACATGGAGGACAGCATACAAGATAGTGCATTTTTCTTTTCTTCTCTGGGAAGGCCTTGGTAGGAAGAGAGGTGTTTTTTTTTTCACTCCTAGCTCTCACGATTATAAGAGGATGAGGATTTCGGGTTATTTTTTCCTTAAATGAACAATGGGTGAATCTGCTGCTCTCTTTCTCCACAAGGCCCTACTGTGATGCTTTGCCTTCTACCACACACACAAATGTGCCAAGATTATATCTGAGTCCTGTGCGCTAGCACAAAGGAGATTGTAATTCAGGTTGGAGATTATCCTGACTTCAGAAGGAATCAGGGGGTTCCAAGGGCTCCTAAATCTCTGATGGTCCCTCAATACTCCACCCCCTCGATCAGTTTCTTCTTTCCTTCCTTCTCTCATCTGATCAATGGAAACAGTGACATCATAGTCATTTGTCTTACTTTGGTGCTGGGTTCAGGGGTCATGGATGAGCCCCCCCCCCAACTTGGACCTATTTCTGCACCAGAGGACAATTATGTCCTTCTCCTCCCCATCCCAGGCTGAACGGGCCAGTGGCAGGCATTGCCAAGGAGAGGCAGGGGGCTCGCTTTCTGCCTGTGACTTTGTGGGTAAGTGTGGTTAGCATGTAAATATAAGCACCTTGTCTGCTCTAGAGCTCAGCTCCTTGCCAGTGCATTGCATCGTTGATACATTTTCCACTAAGCTGTACCTGGCATTTTGTGTCTATGCTCAAATGGTTAAAACTCAGAGGCACATGTTAGTATTACCAGCATCCCACCTTGTCTCAACATCCTCAGTGTAAGAAAGAACTGACCAGGTATGAACTTATGGATTTTTGAAAGAGAAATGTCTTTCCTCCAAAGAGCCTAATAATTATCTCAAGATGCTCAAGACTTTTTTTTTTTTAAAGGGATGAGATAAACTGTAATTAAACCATGGCGACTTAAGAAGGAAACATTCCCAATGAACGGACATGCATTACAGAAACAGAATAGAAAAGGTCACTGTACGTACTTGGCTTCCTGCTAGAAGGTTCCCACTGGATCCCAAGGTTTTGCGCCAGGCTTTGTGATAATACTTGTGCCACTGCCATTGGAAGACCATACTGGTTTTCAGAGTTGAAAGTGTGTGGGAAACATTTGAGAGAGTGCACAAAGCCAGTTATTATTCCTTAATTGTTATCACTATCATTTTCAAGTCCCTAAGTAGAGCCGTACAATGCCTAAAGATGGCGTACGCTCTTTAGATAGTTTCTCCCTTGAGACAGTACCCCAGAAGCTTCTTCCAGAACGGGAAGTTGTCATACAGGAACAGAAAATACAAGTCACCAAGGCTGTCCTTCCAGCTCAGTGTGAACTAGCTAAGGATAAACTCAACATAACGCAAATATGTCGAGAAAAGTCTCCCACTGACCAAGTGGAACTACCTGGTAAGACACATTCCATTGTTGGACAGAGTTCTGATCTAGTTGACTAGGCTTTGGGGTGCTTCTTTCAACTGAGAACGTTCATAATAAAGGTAGCCAAACTACGATTCTATGAAAACATTTGTTTTAATTCATACCAAACTTATGTAGAAAACATAAAAATGAAAAATGTATATATAAAGACAAGCTATGCCTGTATAGTTTTTATCTAAGTGAGTTAACTCTAATATGTGCAGGAAAACATTTTAAAACATTTTTAAAGTCAGAGGAAAAAGATTGAGAAATTTATAAAAAAAAAACTTAACATCTCAACTATATAAGGCCTAAAAAAAATCTCCGAGGCAATTTTCAGGTGATGTTTACACTATGAGAGTGCAAAGCTATCCCGATGACATCCAAAGCTGTCAGTGCGAGCTTGAAGGAGCGCTCCAGGCCCTGTTTTCTGATCTAAGCCACTCAAGCTACATTCTCAATGGCATTCTTCAAAACACGCAAGCGAAGGGTGAGACGCTGGGCCTTCATGGAGAAAGGAATCAGTTTCAAAGATAGAGAGCTCTACTTAAAGAAAGCATGAAACTTACCTCATTCACACCAACCCCTCTTATGCGAGAACACACACCTCCAAAGTAACTCAGACTGCTTCGCTTATAATGGAATGTCACACGCCTTAAGAAAACAAAGTCCTGTTAGAAAACACCACGTAAGTGCTCCCCAAACATACGTATTCTCCCACACTGAACACCCTGAAAACTACTCTCAACAGGAAATAAAGACTGTCTTTAAATAGATTTCAGTCTGTGCTGTTACTGTTAAAAAACACATTGACTCTTTTTCTACTATAGACGAGCTATTGCTGGCTGTTATAAACTGATAAAGTCTGGGAGGAGGTGTGGGTAAAGGACAAAGATAAACAGGGACAAAGGAGTGTGTTTGCTTGCAGGCCCGAACCAGGGAGGAATATGCGAAAACAGCTTTGCCACGAGTGGGGAAGAGGAGGAGTGAGAAGAGAGTGTAACCCTCCTCCTTAGTGACAGAAACACACCTGTATCCGATGGTTTATCTAAAGAGATTTTTCTAGACGTCCTACGGCTAGGTGTGGCCACATGAGTTTGATCTAGTGAACTTGCGTGACGCAGATGCACACACGCTTTCAGGAAACCTGCTTTGCAGAAGTTGATCTTACAGAAAGGGGATCCCTCCAGCCCTTCTCCCCAGCCTGGTGTTCCTGCTTCCTGTAATAAAGGCAGCAGTGCCAGCAGCACTTTGGGTTGCGATTTGACCTCAAGGACAGTAGAGCTGGTGGCCATGAAACCACAGCATCCCAGCCCTGGAATCCTACCTCTATGAACAGAGAATGGTATCAATAGCAACTCTGCTCCCTGGTATCTAACCCAACCAACTGGTACAATAAGGAGATGAAGATAAATGTTGAGCCTAAACTGCAATAGCAGCCTGAGGGAGCACGTACGAGATGAGGTGCACGGCGTCGGCGTGCTGCTTGATGCGTTGCCGGTACTTGGAGAACTCGTGCAGCATCTGCACGGGGTTGATGGTGATGTCAATTTGGTCCTTCTCTGTCCAGGTCTCTACAGCCACCAGGACAACCCTGGTGTTGAGCTGCTCCTTGTAAATCTGAGGGTATACAACAGGACAGGCGCAGGAGGAAAACACTGGGTCAAACATGCACAATCAGTGAGTCAGTCAGCGGAAGGGAGGAGGGGGGAGGCGAGAGAACACGGGGTCAGAATTAGCTACACATACAGAATCTGCTTTCCCTTTCTTTTTTTTTCCAAGAGCCAAAATCAAGAAGAAGACAAAAAAAACCACCCAAAACAAAAAAAAAAAAAAAAAAACCCACACAATTCTGTATTCTCGACTCTTCTGAAGATTATTTGCACTCCCCCCCCAACACCTCAGCATCTTCCATTGCCTGGCATCTCATATCTGAGAGGAGTGTACGGATGTCAAGATCCTCAAGTCAGGACCTGCACTGACAACAGGACTCAATAAAATAACCTTTCCAAACCCCATAGGAGACAACAAGTCGGAGCCTGACATAGTGACTCTAAGTGCAATATAACCTACAGGTTTGGGACCGTTCATCAAACAGTACAGCTGCCTTGCCGCACAACATAATAACTCTCAGAGTGAATCACAGATCTGAGGTGGTGGTGGGGGGTCACAGATCTGCGTCACCAATCTCACCCTCACTGCAGAGTGGCATCATTCATATATAGCCTGTTATTCTTCTGTTCTGTCTATTTTAGGCCAAATAAATAACTCACAGAATTGACCAACTTCAATGAGAGCTGCCACATTGTCTTACTTTTCAAACTATCTAAAAAAAAAAAAAAACAAGTGAATGGTCTTTGAAGACACTGAATAAAGAAATTAGCATCAAATTGAGGCTATCATGGCTCTACACAAAGATGAGTTAACTGTAATATACTTTTGCAATGAACAATCAGCTCCAGGATTTTATAAATATAACATAAGCTAAAAATTAAATTTTGCAAGGTATGATTCTATTCAATCATGCAAAAAATGACTAATGCAGAGATGCTGCTGCCTAATAAATAGCTTTTGCATGGGAAAAGATGTGTTTAAAATTCTCTTTTCCATATCCAGTTACAGCTTTCCTGTGAGCAGATTGACAAGAGCTGAAATTAAGGAAAAGTAATAAGGCAGATGTAAACTGGCTCTCAGGGGTTCAACCTTAATTTTATATTACATATTCTATGCACATCAACTCATATTACAATTTTGTCAGCTGTGCCTATGAGGCACATAACATATGCTAGGTGCACAAAATATGTTATGAATATTTACATGACGGGTGGTTTGGGGCTGTTTAAAAAGCAGATCCTCAGAGTGAGTAGCATTTAGATGCTTGGCAATTTATAAAAGGGGATTTTTTCCCACAGTAAAGTGGGACCATACAATAAATACAAGATAGAAATATATTTAGCTTAACAAAGTAGCACTTCACAGCAGAATATATAAATTAATTTATGTGAGTCAAATTGAATTATTTATTGGAACATAATATATGAAATTTAGCTCCGTGGGGTTGCCACCTAAGGCAGGGATCAAGAAGAAAACCTAAACGATTATTCTTTGGAACTTATGAGGTACCAGGAAGGGAAAAGGATGTCTGTAGTAAAGATGTGTAGGGTCAGATCCCTTTGAAAGGAGACATTTCATTGTTCCAAATTATTTTATGTGGCAACAACACCTAATTCTATCACCTCGGATACTAGAAAGTAAGGCTGAAACATTCCACCATAGGAGAGCTAAGATAATAAACACACAGCCATGAAACTTTCATCTGTCTAAATTCTCTAAACACATGCTGCCTCAATCCATTAGGACTTCTCTACTTGCGCAAAAATATTTAGGAAAAGCTCAAGTAGTTATTAATAAAGTCTCATTTGCTGAGACTAATTTCCAGGCCTTACGGTCTTTCTCTGTTGCTCTTTATCCCCCGTGGACTCTGGTAATAACAGAGGCAATGCTATACAATTACTGTGGGTTAATAAAAATTTCTTACTGTTTAAGGAGGTGGCACTGCTCACCAGTCTGATTTGCTCATTAGATACCGTACACATGTATTGAATTATCTCGCTGCACCCCACAGATACGTAGAATTAAAACGATAATTAATGAAAGTCAATAAGCTTAGAAGAAAGAAATAAGTCTGAAGTGTCTTGGGAAGTCTGAAAATTCTGAAGCTCAGACAATACTATTTTTTTTTTTTGCAAAGCTCAACATCCAACAGTTTCTTCAACAGGAGTATGTATGAATATATTTTTTATTTCACCCAAGAGATAACTAACATTATCACTGAGCAGAGCAGAGAGAAAGAGAGATAAACCATGCCCTTTTGGGGGGATGGGGGATTAACAAAAAGAATTTTCTAGAAAGTCAGGCTACTTACTGAGTCTACAAGGTTGACCACAGACTTTGCGAAGTTGTTGGTATGCGCATGAGAAGAGCGGTGCTTCTTATACTGGAGGGGAGAGGAGACGGACTCATCACTGTCAAATCCTAATTGACACCAAATGTCAAACTTTCACATAAGCAGAAATCTCTGAGAGAGACTAGAACTGTGGAGCAGAAGGTCAGAAATCGGTTTCCACCATGATGGAGATGCTGTTGTATTTTTTTTTCTCCTTTCCCCACAACACAAACCCAGGTGGCAAAACTGTAAAGCACTCATGATGCCCCAGGGCCTGAAGGAGCCGAAAGACAAGCACGGAAACTCTGTCCCTCGGAGTCAAATTTCAATTCAGTCTTAACATCTACTATTCAGGTTCGTCTGCTTTCATAAAAATGAATCTTAACAATTTACAAAGAGCTTAGACCAAAAACCAATTATCAACTGGACAATTTCCTCACTTTAAACTCAAGGCCCACGCATAAGTCCAGAGCATTTTTTTCCATGTAGCACTTTAGATATTTTCCGTGGCAGGGAATTACTTTTCCTGCATTTGGTAAATTTTCTCCCAAGGATGCCACTCCTAAAGCAAGCCTTTATTCTTGATGGGCAAAGCCAAAGAGGGGCCAAAAAGTAAGAGGAAGTATGTCAAACAATAATAGCTGTTTATAATTATTTGAGAAAAAACTTATCAAAATCATTCCATATGCTGACATATGGGTCTGGCCTACTGGTGCACATCTATAATCCCAGCACTTGAGAAACCGGGGCGGGAGGATCCCTTGAATCCAAGAGTTCAAGACCTGCACAAAACAGCAAGGCTCTGTGTCAAGGACACAGCAGAACATCCACCAGCATTTGTCTGGGCTTGGGGGAGGTTTTGGTTTAGTTTGTAGTACTGAAGACATGGCCTAAGACTTCATACGCTACCATCATACAGCAAACCTGCCCACTAAAGGACTGGGTTGTTTTTTTTTAATCAAGGAGTCAGACACTTTATTCGATATATGTTGAAGAGGAGGACATGTGAAGGGCGAGCCAACTTAGGAACACCCTGCCCCCACTGGTCCATGAGGAACTGTAGGAACACCCTGCCCCCACTGGTCCATGAGGAACTGTAGGAACACCCTGCCCCCACTGGTCCATGAGGAACTGTAGGAACATCTTGCCCCCACTGGTCCATGAGGCTACTGTTATTTCTACAACCACGAGGGGTGAAAACATGGCTTGAACTAATGATTCCTTTGTACCACATACGTCTTTAAAAATTGTCTTCAATTACAGTTATTAAATCAACTATTTCAGAAAGATAGAGAATATTTAATACATAATAAAATCATACTTTTTCTTTTCACATAATCCTAGATACTTCTCAGAGACCCTCTGAATGCCAGCACCATATGAACTTGGGAACTGCTCCTAACACATGAATTTCAAGAACACACTGGGAACCAGTCCAGTAACTCTGAACTGTGATTTAGGGGTACCAAATGTGAGCTGCCTATACCAATACCAAATCAGAGATGCCAAGTTCACAGTTAGCACCCTGGGCATGGAACCCAGGAGTCTAAAACTCTGAAGGAAAGGCTCTTAAGTCATGATCCCATTTAAAGACTTGAAACTGGAAGCTGTCAGTCAGGAAGAGAACGTGCAACAGAGCCCTGAGCCAAGCCCCCCTACCAAATTTGAGGGTTCAGATATTAAACAATCAGAATAAATAGCAGCAAGAAAAGAATCACTGTGTCACAGAAACCAGAAGGTCATCTTCATCTTCATCTTCATCATCATCATCATCGTCTGTATTCAGTGTTGGGGAGGCAGCTTAGTGATAGATAACTTGCTTAGTAAGCTTAAGATCTTGGGTTCCCAGCCCCACAAAGAAAACAGCACTGGTTTTATTAACTTGAAACTCCACTTACTGGGCACCTAGGATCTATGAGAAACTATGTTCCTCCCACACAACAAATATGAACTCCTCACAACTCTATGAAGTGAGCTTTATTATCCTCAGATAACTTATCTGGGATCACGGGACTAAAACAAAGTTTGTCCTATTCTGGGCTTGGAGAAGAAATTAACTTGTTCAGTTAACAGTTCTTATGAAATAATTATAAACTATTGTTTATTACATAGCCCCCAACTAGTCAGGATTATTGATGAAAATTTGTAATTTGTTTTGTCCATTAAAAAAAATACACTGGTTTTTAAATAAGGAAAACTAAATGAGGTTTTAATTGAAAAAAATATTTGAATCATCATTGATTTGCCCTTATTGGTTCATATTTAACAACATGGCAGTAATGTAGGCAAAACACTACTTTATGTGTGTTTTAAAATATCTCAACCAATTTTTTATTAGGCAGTTTTTAATATTTATTTTTAGCTTAAGCAGCTCAAAGAAATGTTTGCAGACTTTTATCAAGCTATAATTGCTCACAAATTAGGTTCCGCCAGCTAGGTACCAAGATGCTTTCTACAAATTTGAGAGATTTTTTTTCTTTCTAATTGAAAGCCTCTGATAATTGGGCTGCTTGTTCAAAACACGATAGGTGCGATTTTTCAGGCAGCCAATATTAGAGATGGAAGCGAGAATGCAAATGTAGGCGAAATGCTTCCATTTCCTGCATGAATGAGAACTAATTTGGCAAATAAAGAAAAATGTGCAAGCTCCATTTATGATAAAACTTACCTTCACATTTTCTGATCACTGAAAACCATTTCCATTTAAGCCAGCAAATTGGCTTTCACTTCCTGGATAAATGAGCCCCTTAAGAAATGTGCCCTTTTGAAAACAATTAAAGCTGAACCTTATTTTCAACCCAAAGGTAAGAATTACAAAATCCCGCTGGCTCGTACAGTACAAACACCACGAGACGGGGCTTCTCAGTGGGATGACCATGCTACGGTCCAGCAGCAAATCTCCAGACAGCAGAAACTGACGTATTCACTTACCCAAGCTCAGTCTGGCTTATGGCACCAAAGTGTGGTACCCTACTCTCTCTACTTGTGTATCGCATCTTTGCAGCAATTATACTTGATTTTTTTATTTGAGAGGAAGATAACCTCAAAAGGGGGGCTTTTCTCAACTCTTAGGAGGGTTCTTAAAATGAATAATTATTTGGGACAACTGTAGAAGAGAATGCAACCTGGTCTTAAAGCAAAGGAGCTATTTAGTGCTATTAGCCCAAAATAATAATTCTTTAAAAGCTAGAAACTGTCAGGTAGCTCCATTCTATCTTGGGCATCACCACCATTCAAACAGTCAAGGTTTGTTTTCTGTTTGTGTTTTGCATTTTAAAAATACATCCCCCCCTCACACACACAAATCTGTCATTAAAATACCATGCCCAGTGCTCATTCAATATAAACTGTTGTAATGAAATGAAAACCAACACTTCGTTGGTTTAAAAACATGAGGTTTCTTTTTTTAATTAAAAGATGTGGGCTAGTGAGATGGCTCAGTGGGTTGCCTGGCAAGCCTGACAGCAGTTCAGTTCTCTAAACCCACATTTAAAAAAAAAAAACCAGGATTGGGTGGCATGCATCTGTAGTTCCAGCAACCTATGGTGGGGCGGGAAGGAAAGGCAGAAATGCCGGCTATCCTGGAGTACAGCATATGGGAGACAAGGGACTCAACAAAGTAGACGGGAAACACCGATCTGTGAAAGCTGACCTCTGACCTCCACACCATGCGCGCCTACAACCATATGCACCATACACACACATACATGATAATAAATAAATGCTTAAAGTAACTTGAATTAAAAGATATACTACCCCAAATAAGATGATGATTGTATCACAAAATATGTGGTATAAGCAAATCAAGTTTTCTCTGCAGAAAATAATATTTTTGAGAAAGGTGCTATTGTTCTCTCGCTCTCTCTCTCTCCCTCTCTCTCTCACTCTTGCTCTTATTCTTTCTCACATACATGCTAATAATAGTAAATGAAACAAATATTTAAAGAATTGATGTTCTCAACTGCTCATTTGGAGGGAATACACATTGCATGTTCAACAGTATTGTATACACCTTAATTATTTTATCTATACTGTACAAGATTTGTACAATGGGTGCTTGGGAAAGCTCTGGCTTTTAAAGACATAATTTCAAAATTTGCCACAATCATCAGGTGGGAAAAGTAGTTAGGAAAGTTCGGAATCAGAAAAGGTGATTCCGATGAAGATGCCCTCACTAGCACCCTTCAGAAACTCATATTTAAGCCTTTCTTAGTGCAAATCAGCACCTGAACAACTGGTTTTCCTTACCCATGAAAAACTTCTCTTAAGTTATAATCAATTCCAACAAATTTCCCTTCTTACAGATATATCTCAAGAAATATATTGAAAGGCTGATACAGACAATTAAGTCTGTGTACAAAAATAAAAAGAATTCTTCAGAGGGGGAAATAATTTTCAACACAACTGAATTAGTACTTAGTAACTAACGCTAATTAATTTAAATATCCATTAAGGTAAAAGACTCAAATAAAAAGTTAATTATATATTAAAGCTTTCGTAGTATACAGTTTCAAGGACTTCTCTGAGACTGTGTTGAATAGAATTTCATGTGGTCAATTTAATGTACAATATGACTTTATCATATGGTTCGTTAACTTTGATTTTCTTAAAATGACAAGGACTTACTGAAGCTTAAGATTTTATCCCAATATTTAATGTTTTTTACTTTCAAGCAGTTTTTCAAAGTTCTCATCTTCGTGGTGTCTTTAAAAACACAACCCCACTTCCATAAAATCAACTGCCCTTAATGAGAAAGTTTTAGACTTAAAACTGCATAGCTGTAACGAAATAATCATTGACCTAATGAATGTGAGAATGTGGCAGTGGTGAGGCCAGATGCAAGAGGCTCAAAGGAACCACTTGGTCACATCCTTGCCTGTCTTCAGCTAATGGTCTCAAGGGCTTAAAATCAGCCACCATGGGAACAGTTAAACACTGGAGATGAGCTAACACTTAAAACGTTCTCTGAGATTTACCAGCACATCCCTGGAATGGGCCATAGTAGTACACCGCGTGGCCAGAAGGCGGTTGCTCCAATGCTGTGGGTCTGGCTAAGTAGACAATGAGTTTAAAAGGCTCAAGGGAGAGCTGAGACTTCTATCCACACTTCTCTTAAGCGTTACTGAAGTGCGGCACTTGTCACTTCCATGGCAAGTTATTTCTATTGCCAGTATTTAGTAAAAGCTAAGCACTGGCTTCAGGTGGTCTCTTTAGATTTGTTTATTAGTTTGTTCAGTGCTGGAGATAGAGCCCAGAGGCTCACGTATGATATTTTTTTTCCGTAGAGCAAAAACATGGAATAAAATAATGAATCGATGACCAGGCACACAATTGTAATTGTAAAAAGTAGAGAGTAGGAATTTGAAACATGGACAAATGAAAAATAACATATTGACAAATCTACCCGCTGTAAATCTCTATTAAAGAGATAAATCTGGAGCTGTCAAAATTCCACAGTCACTATCTCTTCTTCATCTAGAAACACAGAGCTCATTTAGAATCGTCAAAGATTGTGTCTAAACATCTGCACTTTATTGGGCATTTTTGGTGGTTTGTATGAGAAAGGCCCCTATAGGCTCATATATTTGAAGGCTTGGTCCTTAGTTGGAGGGACTGTTTTGGGAAGGATTAGGAAGTGTGACCTATTTGGAGGAGGTGTGTCACTGAGGGTGGGCTTTGATGTTTCAAAAGCCCGTGCCAGCCCCTACCCCCATCTCACCTCCTCTCTTTACTTCCCCAGCCCTCACCCCCCAACCCTGTCTCTCTGTCTTTCTGTCTCTGTCTCCTGTTTCTGGATCAAATGTAAGCTCCCAGCCTGCCTGCCTGCCTGCCTGCCTGCCTGCTGCCACACTACATGACCCAACATGACGCTCATGGACTCATCCTCTGAAGCTGTAAGCAAGACCCCAATTAAAAAGCTTTCATTTACAGGTTGCCATGGTCACAGTGGCTCTTCAAAGCAACATACCAGTAACTAAGACAGCACTGATTCCCTATTCTTACCGTCTTGTGGTCATTGACAATCATAAGCTCCAAATACTTCATTTCTTCAAACACACCGCGTGATGGCTAAAGAAAAATTTAAAAATGCACGGTCAGAACAGGGACTGACGATAAGCATCTCTAGTCTTCAAAGTAAAGTTCTAGATAAGCCTTGAATTTCAGGACTCTTCTCTGCCTATTGTATACACACCCCAGAAAGAAGCCAGGTAAGGCAATTGTTCGTGCGTGACTAAAAAGTGTCAGTGAACAAACAAGAATTTAGGGGAAAAAAAACAATTTTACCATCTCTACTTATCTTCTACATTTAACATCTACATTTCCCAAAATGGGAAATGGGTTATGTTGTTTCTATGTGGTTTGTCCAGGTAAAATTACTCCAAAGGAAAATTCATAGCACAGTAGCTAAAAATAGGTTAACTTCCTTTTCTACGGCATTAACAATAAAATATTCATATTTACTTAAAAATGTCACTTTAAATCCATCATGAGAACGGTAGGCATCTCCGAAATCACCTCAGGGTGGTCAACAAGAATTAGAGGACTCGGGTAAAAGGCTACTAGCAGAGAACCAACTTCCCGCCACTCACGGCAACAAACGCTGACCGATAACACTTTAGGAATAAAGATTATTTTACTTCTTATTCATCCGTAACTTTTCTCATAGCTGAAAAGGTAAAAATGATGGTTCTTTCTCTATTTGTACATAGTAACTGCTCAGCATGGGGGTAGGCTGGAGTCAAAGGGGAGACGCATGAGCCAACTGCACATTCAAGAGTAACCAAGGAGTTCTAAATAAGTAAACCTAAGAAGCGCCTTCATGATGACCATCAGACCAATACACACACTATGCAAGAAGATGATTCAAACTTGAACTAAGTTTTAAATCGCTGGGGAGTCTAATTCATTTAACACGGAAAAAAAAATACATTCTATTAAGTATTGTCTAAAATGTGTAATTTGTGCTATAATTACTCATTAAGTCATCTAGTGAATTACCATGTAACCTATAAGCTGTAGAATTAATTCTTGGTTACATGGCATTCACCATGTAATTACTAAATAGTCGCAATCACTACAGTCTTCTAATCTACTACATCTTTAGTTCCGATGCCCCTACGCGCTTATCACTGCACAAGAGGCATACAACAGTCCCTACTATGTCATCTCGTGACTTTTACTTAACCACTGTCATATTGCCAAGAGAGAAACGGCATTGTGTCACTCTGTTTCTGAAAAGCACATCCAGGTTTCAAATTTGGCATAGTAAAAATTTTTTTCAATTTGGAAGAAATACAAATAAACTTGATTAGCTGATATTTTTAGCAGACGTGTTTTATATGATATTGTATAAGCCATATTACCTCTAAAGTTGTCATGCATTCTCTCTTTATTGCTTATTTGTTTGTTTGAGTGGGGGAGGGTAAGTGCATGCCCTGAGGTCAACTACCGGAATCAACTGTCTCCTTCCACCAGTCGGCCACAAGGATGGAGTTCAAGTCTAAGCTTCTCCTGCTTAGCTATCTCAACAGCCCTGCTGTGCTTTTCAATAAAAAAAAATTTGCTCCAAGTTTCGTAAGAAAAACCACAGTGAAAAAAGAACTAAAACAGCACTTTTTTTTTTTTACACAGACACACTAATCAGATTCAATCACCAACAGGGAGAGAAGAATAAACAGCATTATGCTGAAGATGCTCAAGAGACGGAAGCTTCTCTGTGTTGTTTTGGTTCTGAAGAGGAAAGTTGAGCTAGAGTGTGGGGCAGGCTCCCGAGGGTAACAGGGTAATGGAGGCAGGCCTGGGGCCCAAGGCTACACTCACACTCGCTGCTCTTTTTCTTCTTCGCAGCCACTGTAGTTCAGGTAGCAAAGGCCACTGGTCACCGCCATCTGTGCCTGCGTAAGAAGAAAATGAACATCAAATGGAGGCAGACAGATTTCCATTGAGAATAGACTCCAAATATTACACGAAGGAACAGTGCCATTAATAATAAATGTCATCACAAAGCCAGAAGAGCCTACAGTGAAACCATGCATTGATTGTTCAACATTTCACACTCACAAAGACAGTTCAAATGCTGTTTTCTTCTCATGGTGAAAAAATGTGAGGTGCCCAAGGTTGACTAGAAGATAGTTGTTTGACCTACAACCGGTTAACAATATCTTAAGACCTCTGCTATGTGTGCCCAATTTATTTTAGAATTTAAAGTGAGAAGGTGGCATAAGGTTTTGCATAAATTATGAAATATTCTGGACATCAGTATATAGGAATAGGATGCCATGCCCCAAGGAAATCAAAAGAAGGCCTTACCAACATTAGCATACTAAAGATGCTTCAGGGGCCGAGTGAAGGGGGCAGGCAGCCCAGAAAGGCTGGCCTACTGCCTGGCCCTGCAGTCATCAGTTACATTTGGCTACAGTCAGGTTCTCAGCCCAGCTACGCGCCAGACCTTCATTTGTCATCTCCATTGAAAACAATTCCCCACGCCTCATCCCACACAAGGCTCAGCTGGGACTCCACTCCCCACCCACACTGCTGACCCCAGCCCGCAAACCAATTTCCCTTTCCAACGAGCCTGCGCGTCTAGAGGTCTGCCAAGTCTCAGTCCCCACACGTATCACGGCTGTTTTAATTAAAACTTACTGAGATTCTTCATCTGCTTAGAATATTGTCCTGCCAGGGTTTTCTGGATCATGTGTGGTCGACCTGTGCTTTTCTGAAACAAAAACAATTGCAGGAAATGAGGACGTGAGACAGAAGACACCTCCACGGAACTGTGTTAAGCTCAATGCTTTCTCTAACACCCTTCCTTACACAGGGACGTTAGCTATTGGAAGGAAAGGGGTGGGGTTTGCCTTGTTGAATCATTAATTTTAAATAAAACAGTGCCCTTCAGATGCCCCACTTAGATCAAAGCACTTTTATGTCTGTTGCTCTTAAATCTCAGCTTCTTTCAAAGCACCAAGTGGGAAATGCATAAGAAAAAAACAGTATGTCCACCAGCATGAGAAAACATTGCTCCCCTACCCCGCAACCCCTGCACCTGAGACAGGGCCTATCTGCGTAGCTTTGGCGGTTCTGGACTAGCTTTGTAGACCAGGCTGGCCTTGAACTCACAGAGACCCGCCTGTCTCTTCGAGTGCTGGGATTCCAGGCGTGCGCCACCATGCCCTGCTACATTAATGATTTAATACGCTTTTAAAACATAACTTTTGAAAAGATGAAACAACAATTTCCCCCACCAACTTGTAAATGATTTAACAATTATGACATCTGTAGTTAATTACAGCTGCAAGGCAGAATGTACTCACCCATCACTGGTGACATGGCTTGAGAAAGAGTTTAATAATATCCATAAGCAACCTTGAAAATACCCATACCCTTTGGCCTAGAAATCACACTGACTCATTACATTATTTGATATTTTAAAAGCCTGCCAGCCAGCGATTATGTGTGTATTGTCCAACATATTCCCAACAAGACATCCAATGTAGTCCATATTCTATCCCCGTCCTAGTTGGCTTTCTGTTGCTATGAGAAAACATGGGCCAAGCCAACTTGAGGAGGAAAGGGTCGAGCCCAGATTGTAGGTTACAGTCCCTCTCGGAAGAAACTGAGGGAAGGAACCGAGAGGCAGGAACCTAGTGGAACGCTGCTTACTGGCTTGCTCAGCTTCCTTTTTTGATAGAGCCCAGGGATGATTATTTTATGCCACCTGTCTAGGGATAGTGCCACCCACGATGGGCTTGGCCATCCTACATAAGTCAGCAGCCAAAAAAATGCTCCACAGACATGCCCATAGGCCATTCTGATGGAGGCCTTTCTTCAGCTGAGCTTCCCTCCTCTCAGGTGTGTCAAACTGACAACCAAGGTCGACCGTCACATTTCATTTTAATGAATAAAAATATTGAGATTCAGAAAGACGCATTATTGCGTTAAGTTGTGCTATGAAATGATGACCCAGTCAACTTAGTTAAAATATATGTGAAAAACTGCGATTTAAAAAAACTGTATGAATATTTGCTAAAAGGTGATGAGATTATCTTTGTGGATGGTATAATGGATAATTACTTTTTAATTGTCTATTTTGCTCTTCAAATTGTCTAATATATTAGTAGTAGATTTGGGGCTTTCTAATATTGATTTTGCAAGATTTCAATATTGATTGAATTCTTACTGGAAATATCCTGTCCATACTCTTGACTTACTACAAAGCATGCTAACATTAATAATAAAAATAATAATAATAATAATAATAATAATAATAATAATAATAATAATAAATATGAACATCCAAAAATCCAAAGCTATTCTAGTGAGCTCTTTATTCTGGCAACAGATGAAAAGACACCTAGTGTAGTGAAGTTCACCTCTGAATCTGCAACACGAGTTTTACAAATCATTTAAAGTTTCAAGTTCTGTTCCTTTGCCCCCACCCACAGCGAGAATGAGAACACATTGCTCTGCGAACAAAAGGGAGGCGGTAGGAGGCAGGCAGGGAACAAAGGATAATAAGCACGCCACCATCGTCCCCGAGCAGTGTAATTACAGCTGTAATGACGAAGCACCAGTTCTTTAAAGATTTGGATAATAAGAGTTTATATGTATATAAACCTTTAGCAGTGCAGCAGATGCTGCAATGCATCACCGAGTCTGCAAACACTGTCCTATAATGGATGCTCTGGAAATTATCCCATTTATCCATTCTTAAAATGCAAGAGCTTAGAGAACTATTTTGGATTTGTTGTTGTTTTCTTTTGGGGGATTTCCTTGGTGAGGGAAGTAAGAGAGCAGTTAGTCAAAGCAAAAGTCAAGTGTTTCTGCTCTAAGAGGGTTACCTGCCTGCACATGGAATAGGGAGCGTGTTTTACACGTCAGACAGCTTAATCTAGGGCAAACTGTCATCACTCTCTGGAAAGGTTTAAAGTTACTCATCACAACCTATACAGGCTCGTTCAAATATCACCAGGTACAGATTTAATGGCCTTTTCTGTCTCAAATTTGAGAAGTTATCCCATTGTGTGTGTGTGTGTGAGAGAGAGAGAGAGAGACAGACACACAAACACACACACACACACACACGAAAATGCTGACTTTTATTATGAAAAGCCTGGACGTCGGGGTTGGTGAGATTGCTCAGCAGTTGAACGTTCTTGTTGTCCTTACAGAAAAGGGAGTTCCTGGCACCCACATGGCTACTCACATCCATCTGTAACTCCGCTTCCTAGAGCTCTGATGTCATTTGCTTGGCTCCTCCAACACTGCACACACACAGAACACTCATACACTATAAGTAAATATATATATATATATATATATATCTTATAGTAATATACATTAACTACCTCAAATGACTACTACATTCTTTTTTCTTAAGATTTATTTAGTTACTATGTATACAGTATTCTGCCTGCCAGAAGAGGGCACCAGATCGCATTATAGATGGTTGTGAGCCACCATGTGGTTACTGGGGATAGAACTCGGGACCTCTGGAAGAACAGCCAGTGCTCTTAACCTCTGAGCCATTTCTCCAACACCGACTACCAGATCCTTAAAATAAGTTGTTTTATTTTTAACGTTTCCATCTGGACATGGTGGCACACACACAACATCCAAAAGACAGACAGGAGGCCTGGGCTTCACAGTAACACCCTCTGCCCCACTCAAACTATTTCTGCTCTCCATCAAATGGCCACATCATTCTGATCATCACTCTGTGACCTCACCGAGTCATCACCTGCCAATTTTCACCTTGCTCCTGCACAGTCACGACTCCTATAATCATCAGAACCCAGCAAGCAGCGCCCACGCAGAACCTCTATACCTTCACAGGCCTGGGAATGTTCCAAGTCCCTTAAGGCCTTTACTCAAGATTCCCCCTCCACCTTGATGACTTTTGCTCTCTTCAGCCAGGAACGACCTCCTGGAATGCCATGTGTGACTTCTTACTCATCTTTCGCACCCCCATCACGAGTCTTGGGATACCAATTTTATCACGAATGCAAAATGTAGTAAGCTCTCAATATAACGCTGATGACTCCGTATTAGACCATAAAGTGAGAACAGCGCAGCAGGACAAAGGGGTTTCTGAGTACGGCTGCTGGCCTATACAGGCTGAAGCGCTATTTTCTTCTCCATCTCAGAGCTGTGTGTGTTATCATGCAGTCATTGTCTAGATCACAGATTTCCCCAGTAACTAGTTCCAGTAACAGAAGTAAGTATATTCTGACACAATTCTCTAAAGGAGATAGTGAGAGTGAGCACATTTCTAATGGAGTCCATGGCACCCAGTGCAAAACAAAGACCCTCCCTGCTCCCTCCAAAGAGTGAAAAGAATGGGCTTGCTTCAGAGTGCCTAGGCATGATACCTCTGCTCTGCCACCATAACATCCTAACACTGATAAATGCTCTTTGATGTGTTTTGTCTCCACGTGCTGGAAAAACTAAACACCATAAGGAAATAGACGTCGCAGACCCACCTCGTCATGAGTCAGCTCCAGCGGCTCTATCATATACACGAAGGTGTCATCCTCAAACATGCCACTGTAACACAAGACACCAGGCGGACAGTCAGCAAATGGAGCCGCCAAGTGAGCATCTCAACAGTGTCATTAAATGGTGACTCTGCGCAAGTGTCTTAGTACAGTCCCAGAAAAAACTCTCAGGAGCTGCATGGAACCCTGCGGTGGTCTCGCCACTCCAAGGACGCTACTAGGCAACATGCAAGCCACAAAAGTGTGAAGCATTCCCCCAGAGCCTACAAACTCAATGTTTTTTTTAAAAATGAGGACAACACTGATCTGGGATAAGATCTCTCATATGGTGTGGGATAAATCGCTTATGCCAGAACAGTATGAAACTAGTGCATATTTTGTATCACCTACAAGAAAGTTGGCCACTCCATTGTCTAAGAACATTCTAAAACCATCTCTTATTCTGAAGAGGCTAACAGAAGTATCTTTACACTTGTAAATTGTGAATTTCTATTAAATAATATGTCATAGAAACCACAATTAAATTAGGGAGACATGAGATTTTTTAAAAATGATGATTGAACAGGGTTTTAAGACCCCTTTTCATCAAATGGCCAAAGCCAAACCTTCATCCGAGGCACCACCTGATTTGGTCTAAAACGTGGTCATGCATTTCAAAGAGTCTGCCTCCAGATGATGCATGAGTTCCTCTTAACATCCCTTCCTTCTTAGGCTGATGCCTCATTAGACTTAGATCTAATCCAACTGATATGGCCTTTGCCATGCACCTGAGCCACTCTGTAAGCTCTTGCTAAGGTTTGGGTCTTAAATGTCCCCACAGGTCCACTACAAGATCTGACTTTACCGCTGAGTGGTATTACTAGGAGGTAGTGAAATCACCATGACGTGATCACCATGAGCCTTGTAAAAAGTCATGGGGGCGGGGAGGGGGGTTGTACGCTATCTCTCCTAGCCATACAGTGAGCAGTTTTGTTGCACTATATACATTCAATTGGCAACGGTGTGGCTCCTCACCTGTGGCCTAAAGTAATGACATCAGCTCATCATGGATTCAAACCCCCAAAGCTTGAGCTAAAATAATCCTTTTCTCTTATACGTTGATCATCTCAGGAATTTTGTCCCAGTAACAGAAAGCTAATTAATACATCCCTGTCCTTTCCCTTCATAGCATCAACCAAAATGGGAATTATTGATCTATGTAATTATTTGTTTACTTTCTGAGTTTCCTATAACGTCTAGGTATTAAGGAAGAGGGGACTTTAGCTCCCTGGAACTACTCCCCATTATAGCATTGACACGGAAAAGTGACTAATATTTAAAAAGTGAATGGATAAGAACAAGCCTGGAGGTCGGGAAGACCCAAGAAGACGCCACTTACTGGAGTCCATTGCACGTCGACAGAGCCACCCTGGAGTCTTTAACACCTCTGATGCTTCCATGGTAGTAGCAGTGCTCTCCGCCCTACAAAATGAAGAACGCCTTACTGATTGCATCTTATACATTGATAACCCTGCGTCTGATAGCTCTGTAGAGAAAGATCATTGAGGACGAGAATGCATGCCCACAAGAAACTCCTATTTGAAGTCAAACATAGGGTTGAGCAATCATCTTAAAATGCACAAGTTTGCATGTGTTTAATAGAGGAGAAAGGGGCTTTATAGGAAATAAAACCAATGTCAATGATAAGGTTTGCATGCACTTCTCAAGCGTGCATTACAGAAGTAGTTACAAACAGATGTGGTTACACAGCAGTCTCTTCTCCCTTTCGCACACAACTCTTCTTCTTGTGTTTATATGCATGTTAAGTAGATTATGCTGCTATAATTGGATTTGCTCCACTTTAGAAATTATCTTCCTAAAGTACTCTCCATGTTATCAAAGATAAACATAAACACCAAGCCAACCACAGACCCTTTACCTACACTGGTGTACTACCTACAAGTTAGACTATGGGCAATGGGGGCACAAAGCTGTGGGAGTAACCAAGCAATAACTGATTTGACTAAGGCCCACTCATGAGGTGGAACCCATAGCTGGCATTGCTTTGGTGATCGAGAATCTGAGACTAGATAGGCCAAGGACTTAGGGTAAAACCAAAGAACACTGACCCAAAAAAAAGGGGGGGGGGAAATGTGGTGACAAAGTGACTCAATAATATTCTGCTATACTCACAGATCAGCGCCTTGTTAAACCATCATCTGAGAAGCTTCCTGCTGCTATAGATGGGAACAAATATAGAGACCCGCAGCAAGACATTTTGAGGAGAGTGAGAGACCTTGGAATACTCGGCTCTATATGGGGAAGTCTCCATCAAGTCCCTTTCCTTTGAGCTCAGGGAACCCCGTGGAAAAGGAGTCAGAAGGAGTGTAAGAACCAGAAAGGACAAGGGACGTCAAGAAAAACAAGGCCTTTAAATCAACACGAGCAAAGCTCATATGAGCTCAAAGAGACTAAAGCAGCACGCACAGGGCCTGCATCGGTCCACACCAGGTCCCTCGTACTTATATTATGGCTTCCAGTTGGCGTCTTTATGGAATTCCTGAGGGTGCAAACAAGTGGGTCTCCGACTCTTAGGCCTTTTCCTTCTGTTGATTTATCTTGCCCAACTTCGATGTGATAGTTTTTGTTTTATATTTTATTTTGCTATAGTTTTAAAAACTGGATGAATGAATGAATGAATGAATGAATGAATGAATGGCTAGCTAGCTACTAAGTTAAAATTAACAACTGAACTGTCATGTATACCTGCTGGAAAAGAAAAAAATCATTTTCCTCCAATGGAGTGACATTGGGTATATCATCCACTGTACGGCAGGCCTCATGTTCAGAAGTAGTTGACCAACATATAATGTATTCCACTGTTTTTGTGTGTGCGTGCTTTTATTTGTTTGTTGTTGTTGTTTTTGTTGCTATTGTTTTGTTTGGGGGTGGTGCTTTATTTTGTTTTCTTGGTTTGAAGGGGGTTTTGTTGTTTTATTGGGGTTTTTGAGAAAGAACATAAAGTTGAGTGGGTAGGGGGGTTAGAGGATCTAAAAAGGGAAAGAATATGATCAAATACCTTTAAATTTAAAAAATGATTTAAAATAATAAAAAAATTTTAAAAAGAAAGAAATCATAAACCAAAATATACAGTCATTGTATTTATGTTATATATCAATAGAGCTGATGTTTAAATAAATAAATAAATAAATAAGAAAAGTATCTCCATGACACAGACTGATACAGCCCTCTCTCATCTCAATACATTTCAACATATGCTGCCCATCTTGGCTTAAGCTGCTACTTAGTGTTCATGTTGTGACTCTGGAAAGGTGTCCATAGCTGCGCTACAGTTTGATTACACCTTCATCATTCTACATTTTTCATTTGAGGGGACACTTTACTTCATCTTTGTCTCTTTAGTTTTATATGCAGTTAGCATCCTCTATCCTCTAAGAGTAATCTAAACTCCTCCTAATATGGGTGCTGTATCAGTCACTGTGGCACGCTCCTCTGTTCTCAAATAGCAAAGTTGCTTATAAATATTGATTTATCCATAGTATGCCAAGTTCTATTTGTGGATTTAGCATTGCAACTTATAAGGGCAAATGGGTTCACACATCTCAGCAACTTGCGAACCCAGGTCAATATATAGCAATCACATTTCAAATGTTTCACATGATTCTAAAAACAAAATATACAGTAACTGTAAATTCTGCCAGAGTTGTTCTTTAACACTTTGTGTCACAAAGAATAAAAGCTGTCTTAAGTCAAGGGTTGTAAGAAGTTCACAGAAAACATCTGTATTTATTCAACCTTCCCAAGAAAAGCCAGTTGCAGGTTTTCCTTAAGATATTCTTATTTGGGTCGGGAGTGGTGGTACATGCCTTTAATCCCAGCACTCAAGAGGCAAGTGGATGTCTGTGAGTCCAAGGCCAGCCTGGTCTCTAAATCGAGTTTGGGACAGCCAGGGCTGTTACACAGAGAACTCATGTCTCAAAAAATATCTTATTTTCCCCATAAATATCACCAGCCCTTCTTATATGTAAGTTCCATTCACTTGCCCTGACGACTAGAAAGATAGTTGTCATCTGCTTGACTAAGGTAGGAAACTGTATATTTGGTTCTGTGTTATCAAGTTCTCTGAATCTTAGATGAGGAGTACTCGGTTCCTGATGTTAACACAATATTCACCTTTAATATCTAAAGTATATTTACTAGTTTGGTGACTTCCATTTTTGTGTTAATGTTAGAATCTTTTCTAAGTTTATTGTTAAATTTATGGCAAGTTTTTCTTTTAGGTATTGTTGAAAATCATCACTTGGAAACTCCAGAGACCCATGTTGCTGCTGTAGTTGGCCAAGATGCAAAGGACACACATTTGAGGGATTTCACTCTCCGTGACACAGAGCAATCAGCTTTCCAAAGAATCTGCCATCTTGAATAATCACTAACTGACTGTAACCAATGTGTGAGGATTGGGAGATGGGTAGTATAGACTCCTCCAAAAGTAGCCTGGCCTAGATGGATGTCACGTCTTCAGGCCCTCGGGTTAACATCTCTTCTTCCAGGTAAGAAAGCCTCGGCCTCTCAAGAGGGCTGGTCAGCGCTGACCCCTCAGACTGGGCACAATCTTGGCATTAGACAAGCAGTGTCAAGGGCTAAGTCAATGTGTGTCTCCACAATATCAACATTTTCAGATCTAAAAACTGTTCATCTGTTAATTAAACTCAGCAAAACAATGGATTCTCTGAGATGCAGAACTTATTGGTGGTCAGAGGAAATGAAAATTCCCAGTTAATGCACTCCCAACTTTCTCGGCCAGCTTTTGCTCACAGCCATGGACTCTAAGAACTGAGTCATGTTCTCATAACGGCCATCTTCTACACAAGGTCAGCAAGCTTAGAATTCCACTGGAAGACACTGGTGCACCCTCCTCTGTTTTGTTCACTGGTGTGGGGTTAGTTGTTTTTAGTTATGTTTGTTTGAGGGCTTGTTTGTCTGCCTGTTCTTCATGGTGGGGGGGGGGGGGGATTGAACCCAGGACCTTGTGCATGCTAGGCAAGCACTCTACTACTGAGCTACACACCTCAGCCCATGTGATTCTTATCTTTTAAAACATTTCCTAATCATAAATGAGTAGAGAAAGCAACTTAGGGATTCAAGTGATAATAACTTGAAAGTGAAAAAAAAAGTCTATACTATGATATCATTGCTCTATTAACAGGCATTATTTAATTCCACTCACTTTAATAAAAAAACTTTGCTGCTCTCACAGTAACCCACTTAAACAACAGTGATGTTTAAAAAAAAAGCCACATAAGTCCACAAGGAGAGAGGGCAGCAAACATTCAGGAGTGGAAGGTGCCTGTGAATGTGCAAGAGATGGACAGGTTGGTAGGAATGTCCCTTTTGGATTTGAGGAGCACTAAAACCAAAAGAAAACAAGCCAATAATTAAATTTAAAATTTTTTTCCAACCTTTGTGCCTGCTTAATTATCTCAAGTGCTTCAGTGACATTCAATCAGTCAGAGCTTATGAGCTTCACAGCCTTAAACACTCAGCGAAACCTTAGCTGCTCCCAGGGAGACCTAGAGGCTCCCAGTGTCTGAGAAGTGAGATCTTTGACTGAAGGTCTGGGAAGCATTTACAAACAAGTGATACCACCCATCGCAAAGAACCGTGCATAACCGGAATTAGACTTGGGACATACTGAAATGAATACGCTACCCTCAAATGACCTACTAACATAGTGTACCAGTCTTTGAAAAAGGGGGGTGGTCTATGTCTATAGCTGATTACATGTGCCTAGATTTGCTGCAGAATGGGAACATGAAAAATTACATTCAGAGAGTCGAGGAATTTCAGATTCCAACAACAGTTTAATAATTTACCTTCACTAAATTGAAGAGGGAAAAGAGCTCTTCCGGTGGTGTATTGATAAGAGTATTGGGACCGCCAAATGCCTTATAACTTTACTATTTCACATAAATTATATTGTATAAACGTAAAATAGCTTTGTAAAGAACCAGTGTTGTCCACTCATGTTCCTTTTATAATCTAGATTGTATTCAGAAAATTTCCAGAAATAGCAATATTTTGAATGATCAACATAGTGAGCTTAATTTCAAACTTGAAATTTTAATGACTGTAATTTCATATCTAGTATAAATGACCTAGCATATGTAATCTTTCCTGTTATTATTTAAATTGTTCATTATTTACCTAACAGCAAGCAACTCTTAAGCCAGCTATTAATCCAAAAGCTACAAAATATTATAACGCGTATGCAAGTAACATAGGAGCATTTAAATTTATTGTAAAAGTAGAATCCCAAACTTTCTGGCTAGGGACAGAACATAAAAATAAGAATTGTTCATTCCAAATACAGCCTGAGAGGTAGAAAATGGATGAAGAAAAAGTCTAAGAAAATTCACTAAATGAATATAAAGGAAGAGATCACAGGGAAGTAGAAAACAGATCAGGGAGAAAAAAGGACAGAAAAAGAAACCAGAGAAGAAAACACAGGACTGAAACTGTTCACTCTCCAAATCCCTCTGCTCTACACTGATTCCACTTCCACCCAGGAGCAACGTCTATCCAGGACCCACTCACCCAGCTGGCATCAGTGCCCTCCTGCTGCCAAAGCCTCACAAATATAGTGAGCTTCAGCCACACCAAGCTCACGGTGTGATAAGGATCATGCTAAAATAGTCACGTGATCACACTGGTGAGGGAAAGAATAGGGTGAGTAGAAAGCCTTCTCCACACGGGGTAGGGAGGCATCACTGGCTCATGGATGCGCGTCTTTACCTAAAACAGGAATAAGGTTGGAGTTGAACTGATGAGCTGACTGACCTTTCTTTTGAATACATACATACATATGTATATAGATCCCATGTGGTGTGAGTGTGGTGTGTGTGTGTGTGTGTGTGTGTGTGTGTGTGTGTGTGTGTGTGTGTAGGATGGCATGGAAGTGTGTGGAAGCTTTTGCACACTTCTGCAGAAGCCACAGCAGGACATCAGGTACCTTCTTCCACGGCTCTCCTATCGCCTTGAAACAGGGCCTTCCTCCCAACCAGAAGTTTGCTCATTCAGCTAGACTGGCTGGCCAGGGAGCTCTCAGGATCTGCCTGTCTCCACTCCCCAATAGACATGCATGAGTTCTTAACGTGAGTGTCGGGGATGAAAACTTAGGTATCCGTATTTGTAGACAAGTGTCCTCCCCACCCCCCAAGCCATCTCCCTAGCCCCGTGGACATATGTTTCAACTCAACTTGGAAACACAGCTAAGATCGCGAGAGAAATGCAAACTTAAACTACAGTGGGCTATACTCACACTTATAAGAATGGCTATTGTGAAAAAGACAAGGGACATATGTTGGCGTAGCTGTCAGGGAGAGAGAACATTTGTAGACTTCTGGTAGAACTACAGATCAGCATTAAAGAATGGAGATCCATTTAAAAAAAAAAAAAAAAGAAAGGAAATCTGAATCTCAGAGAGACAATTGCACAGCGTATCCATCTCAGCTTCCTTCACATTACCAAGCTGGAGAAACTGGTTACGTGCATGAGTGGAGAACCGTGTCCACTGCGGAATATTACCCAACCACGTAAGGAGAGAAATCCTGCCACTATGGCAACATGGTGGGACAGACACTGTGCTAAATGATCCAGCAGAGAGAGACAAATGTTGCACAGACCCTCACGAGTAGCATGAGAGAGAGTCATGCTCATGGAAGCAGAGGGTGGACTAACCGTTGTCAGGGGCAAGGGACAAATAAAGAGATGATGGTCAAAGGATACAAAGCTTTAGTAGTTATGTGAGTAGAACACACTGTGGAGACAGAGAGAGCCACACAGTGACTACAGTTACTCTAGTAGAGACTTAAAATCTGCTGCGATGAGGTAGGTTTTTAAATGCTCCTACTAACAAAAAACAACTACAGGAATAAGAGGACGTGTTCATCAGCTTCAGTGTACTGATTATTCCCCGGTGCACATGAAATTTGTTTGGCACAACTCAACTATATAACATTCTTATGTATAAAATCTAAGTTGCACACCTTTAAGTACACAATTTGCATTTTTCAATTATGCTTCAATAAAGCTGGGGAAAAAAGAAACCACTCACAAAGGACCACATATTATAGGTTTCCATTTATGTTCCAAAATAGGCAATTTATAGAGGCAGAAAAGTAGATTAGTGGCTACCTATGCTGTTAAGGAGTGCCTCCTGGGAAACGCTGCTAATAGATAAGACGTTTCTTTGTGGGGCGATGAAAAATGTTTTAAAATTAGATTATGTTAATGGATGCATAATTCTGCAAATACAGTAAAAAACAATTTAATTGTGTACTTCACGGTATATAAATTATGCTCCAATAAGCTTGCTTAAACCAAAGAAGAACATAAATAGGTTGTCTTTTTGAAGGAGTTAAATGAAATCAACGAAGTTGTGCTATTGTGTGTTGCACTGCACTTTGTGCACGCAGTAGTGCAATCGAGGGACTGTAATAAAATCTGCTTGGCTGGGTACACAAAACAAGCTGCCCAGCGTACTTCAGCAGACCCCGACGCGGCACCTAGACCATGAACTTGATTTTGGGGTTGGGGGTGAGTGGGTTTTTTTCTCTCTGATTTCTGTATCTGCTTCTCTTTTCAGCCTACTTTCATTCAGTAAAAGTCAAAAGCATTAGCAGCGTCTAGGATTGGGAACAGGGGACTGCTTTGAACAGTGAGCTGGAAAGACCGTAACGGTGCACTCAGAGTACCCATGCATCCGGATTTTCATCTTAACCCCCACAGTGTTTTAAGTTTCCACGTCTATGTTTTACCTGTGGGCTCTCACAGGTTGATTATGGTCCCAGGCATTTCTAGTCAAATAGCAGCACACAGTGGGTGAGGGGAGTGTGTGTGTGGATATAGCTTCCTTTGTCTACACAGTAAGGGGTCTTTGTTTTTTTAGTTTTAATTAGCTTTGTATGGTAAGTGGGGTGGGAATGTGCATATGAGGGTAGAACCTAGAAAAGGGCATTGGATTACCTGGAGCTGGAGTTACAAGCAGTTGTGAGGCACCTAACATGGGTCCCAGGAACCAACTCAGGTCCTCTGCGTGAGCAGCGCATACTCTTAACCACTGAGCATCTCTCCAGCCCTCAGTCAGAGATCAGCTCACGTAATGAATAAGAAGCCTTGCCGTTCCTGTACATTCATTTTCTTTCCTGGTGCTCCTCACAAAAGCTTTCTTAACCAACATAGACACAAATCTTTGGAAAGCTCTTTTTTTTAAAAAAAAAAAAAAAGATGCTTTTAAAGTTACGTATGTAACGGTAATGTGAATGTATGCAAATTCTCACATAATTTCAGAAGCAAAAATTGTCGTTATGGCCAAAAATAATAAAATATATACAACCTTTTGATCAAGAGAGTCTTATTCTTAAAATTAATCCTTCAGCTGTTTCTAAGAATGTGTTCAGACCGCATCTGTGAAGTTTTTCCTTAGGACAATCATTAACATTTTAAATGAATAATAACAGGTTAGAAGATTGCTGTGCAGTTTTGTAAATAGTAATCCAACATAAAGAAAGTTTTCATGCATGCTAAAGTATTTATCCTGTCACTGGAATCTGTATGTCCTGCAAAGAATGTGTGCACAGTATTCTCTTAGGGCTTGAGGGTGTGTGTGTGTGTGTGTGTGTGTGTGTGTGTGTGTGTGTGTGTGTGTGTGTGTAAAATAAAATGTTACCATTAGTCCATTATCTATGGATGAGTAAGTTTGGGTATATGAACTGTTAGAGGAAATGGGTCATAAATGCAAGAAAAAGAATGAACATAAAATCAAACCGCAGTGAACATAGCTTCTTTTTCCAGAGTTAATGTAGCTTTTGCTTTAAATACATTACAACCACAGGAGGCTTGGAATATCTTATTAATAAGAAGGCCTCATTTGGGATACCTCAAATGAACTCTGTGCACCAATTAGCTATTGTACTTCTAAAATAAAAATAATCCTGATTTTATTAGAGAAAAGTTTGGGTCAGGTTACTGAAGCTGCAAAGGTGGCCCATTTGCTGAGCCTGGAAAGTCCTTGTGCAATCTCCTCTCCTCCAGGCTCATGCATGAGTCAGCATGCGCAGTGCTCATGCGCAGTGCTCAGAGCGACAGTGCAGGTGACAGCAGCGTGGTTTTGTACAAAAGCCAGCGAGCACCATTCCTGCGCTTGAGTTGGCACTGCTGGTCCCATTCCATGGTGTTGGTCTCAGGGAGATTTGAAACTCCAGATGCAGCTGGGAGAGAGCTGACAGTAGTAAGAACCACACGCACGCCCAGGGCTCCCTGGTCTGTGGACACATCTCAAAGGCCAGAGCACACTCAAATGTGCCCATCACTAATCAAATAGACTTAGTAAGTCTTGCTATGGCCACCTACAAGCATGTGCTAGGAATCCCATGTCTCCCTGGTTCACAGTTCTGCAGGTCTACACTTGAAAGGTGCCACTGCTATGTGGCATTCAAAACACAAATTCTGTCCTTCCCCTCACACATTGCTTGTTTCTTGCTTCCGCCTCAGTGTCTGAGTTTACTGAACACTACTGAGTCTCAGCAGCAGCTGGACAGTCCCTAAGAGTAATCATTTCTTTCCTGTGCCCATTCCATGGATTTTCTGCCTGGAAGATGGAAATCACTGTTTGTCACACATTACTGGTAAGGTCTCTCTTGCTTTCCTTTAAGCCCATTTGATCTTTATTGGTTCTTCCTGGTGAGAAGGAAAGATCACCTCCACATAAAGAATTTCAGGCACCCAATTATCTTTATGTTACAGCCTGGGGTGGTCCTGAGTGGCTTTTCTGGCTTCTCTGTGTCTTTGTTTCTTTCATTTTACTGCAGGAATAAGAATACCCACTTCAGCTGGGTGTGGCGGCACAAGCCTTTAATCCCACCTCCCGGACATATTGTAAGGGTTAAGTGGGGAAGGGCTGGGGCTACAGTCCAGTGGTAGAGCACTGCCTGGCATCCCCAACGTCCTGAATATGATCACCAGCAAGAATAAATAAATAAATAAAATATAATAATGAAATAAAGCTGAGTATAACAGCACAGGCCTTTGATCTCAGCATGAAGGAGAGTGAACCTTGAGTTTATGGCCAACCTGGATTGCATGTCCTCAAAGGAGGCCCAGGGAGGAATCCCCCAGGCTCATTTCCCTGCCTGCATTGCACCCTGGGCATCAGCTGCTTGTACCAAACCATCACTGTAAGAGTTCTCACAACCTTATTATTCTGATTCCACGGCCATGAGCCTGGCTGAGCATCCCTAATCCATGTCTCTAAAAGTCTGCAACACCAGCATGTCGGTAGGAGTGGAAAATTCCATACCCAAAACTGTTTCTTGAGCAAAATTTTCTAAAATGTACAAACATACCTTCAAGCTATGCATTAAGGTATAGGTGAAACACAAATGAATTTTATGTTTAAACTAGAGCTCTACCCCACACATCACTATATGTGTGCAAATACTTAAACGAAACTTAAAGCAAAAAAAAAAAGTCTGTCCCCAAGTATTTTAGATAAAGGGTAACCAAATGGTATTTATGGTGTTGATATGAAACTTGAAAGCTCATCTGATCACTCAATAAGATAATGAGTATAAAAATCAAAACAATAAAATCCCCTTATGGTCCTGATATACAGACTCTAATGTAGCTTCAGCATTTTAAGTTCTCGTGAATTCTCCCTCTGTTATTTAGTTCCCTTGCACAGAAGGCCACGTGGTCTTCTTGACAGACATCAGAACAGTGCAGTTCTGGTTAGTTCTAGGATGGACATACTTGACACTGCAGGAGACCTGGCTGTTTTACTATACCTTAGAGTACATCGGCTTCCCATTTTCATAGTGAATCTCCACATAGTCAGAAGAGAGCAAGCCACTGCAAAAGAAAGAAGATGGAGTGATTTCTGCGTCCAAATGTCAGCTCAATAAATCGATTAGGGGGGCGTGGAAACCACAGGCCTGCAGTCCAGAGTCTGGGCAAAGCAGGCCGTCGGCAAGTCTGAAAACAGCATCCAGTAAAAGAAAAATAATCCCGTCTATATTCAGAAACATAAAGCAGAGGCAATCTAAAGGATACCCTTAGACTCAGCATCTAGTGGGCACGTCAATCAAAACTACCAGACTAAGCTAAGCTCTATTGAACACACACACACACACACACACACACACACACACACACACACACACAAACACACACACACACACACACACACACTTAATGCTCCAGTGGAATTTTTCTAAGTGTGGATGAGTGGGGAGGAACACAGAAAAGAACCGGCAAGCATTTCCAGTAAAGCCCAGATAGTAAACACTGCGGCTCTGCCAGCTGTGTGGTGCCTGCGGCAGCAATGACTCTGCATACCATCAGCAATACACCGACAAAGGAGTGTGGCTGTGTCCCAATAAAGCTTTATTTATGGAGAGTGATATTCAGATTTCATACAATTCTAATGCACTATGGAATAATATTATTTTGATATTTTAAAAGCCATTTGAAAATGCAGAGGGCCATCAAGATGGCCCAATGGACAAAAGCAATTGCCACACAAACCCAACAATCTGAGCTCAATCCCCAGATCCCACAGCGGAAGGAAAGAACTACTACTGAAAGTTGTCCTAACCTCCACATGCGTGCCATGGCATACATGCACCTGCATGGTGTGTGTGTGTGTGTGTGTGTGTGTGTGTGTGTGTGTGTGTGTGTGTATGCGTGTATACACATGTACACAGTATACATTATACTCAAAAACAATTAAAAAAATAAAAAATTTTAATTTAAAAACTTAAGAGCATAAACTGTGATGTAAGAACAGGGTTTAGAACCAGCACAGCCCATGAATGGATGAATGGAGGTGTTGGCATGGGCAAGTTTCACTAACTTGTGTGAAATGAGATTGTCAAAAAATGTGAAGTCACAGGACATTGTGACGATTAAGCTGATTAAATTAAACCACAAATATGCAGAATTTAGCCTAGAAATCAGCACTGGGTGCTCAGCATTGGGCATGGTGACTGTCACTATTGTTACTTTAACTCAAAATTTTTAAAAATGCATTCTCCCTATAAAAGTGAGAAATGGGCACTTGGCTGTGGGGAGAAGAAGAAGCCCTGAGTTCACGTCTTGATAAGGACCAATGCCTCAAACCCACGGGAATTGCAAAGTCTTCCTCTGGTCTTCTTGGAAATATTGTCAGTGTGTGCAGAAAGTATGTAGCAACGCCCTCTTCCAGGTTGTTTACCACCTGAGACAGCACCCCTAACAGAAGCCTACTACCAAGACAGGCCAACCACTTCCCTCTGTGATGGACATAACAAGCATGATGAGGTCTGGCTTGGTGGGCAGTTAGTGCCCTTCCATACCAGCAAGCATGGTGCACGTGGTTCTATTTTTTCTGTACATCTATGTGCCCAGCACACCTGGATCCAACTTTTCTGTACACCTGTGTGCATGGCCCACCTGTTCCTGCTATTCTGTGAGCCTGTGTGATGGTGCACCTGGTTCCAGCTTTTCTGTGCACCTGTGTGCCAAGCACACCTGGTTCCAACTTTTCTGTGCACCTGTGTGTATGGCACACCTGGTTCCAGCTTTTCTGTGCACCTGTGTGCCAAGCACACCTGGTTCCAGCTTTTCTGTGCACCTGTGTGCCAAGCACACCTGGTTCCAACTTTTCTGTGCACCTGTGTGTATGGCACACCTGGTTCCAGCTTTTCTGTGCACCTGTCTGCCCTCCACACCTGGTTCCAGCTTTGCTGTGTACTCATCTGTCTGATTTTTCCTCATTCCTTCCTGGTCCTTTACAGAACCAAGTAAAGTGCAAGGTGCTCTGCACCCACTGAAAAGTGTTGGATTAGGACAGCTGGAGTCTGACCACCTTATTTTCTGAGACAAGATCTCTCACCGAGGTCTAGGGCTCACTAGCTCAGCAAGGATGGATAGCCAGCAAGGCCCGGGAACCCTCCTGTCTCCAGCATGTGCCACCACTTGGAGCTTATTTTTACATAGGTGCTAGAGATTGAAGTCAGATCCTCATGCTTATAAGTCAAGAACTTTACCTACCAAGATATCTCCCACCCACCCCCACTTACGATATTTTTAATTCATCAAATGATTACTTTCTTAAGCAGTAATGTAGAAATTTGGGTTAATACATTCATACAAGCATATGCTTCTTTATCTACAAATATGCTTCTGCCTTATATTGCTACTGTTTTTGTTAGAACAATAGACTTAAAAGTAAAGTGGTTTGTCAATTACTATTTTTCTCGAGTGTGGGGGCAAAGTGTGTTCCTTTGAGTATAAACAATAAAATAAGGGTTGAAACTAGGTTCAAACATAGAGACATGGGGAGGCTGGGATCTAGGAGTATAGCAATGATCCATGAGGTGGGTGAGAATAATTACAGGTTGAATAGAAGCTTTGTGTTAACTTAGAGAAAGATGGCGTGCCAGGCAAAGGCTGAGGAGTGTGGGCATCGTCAAGGGAACAGAGCTGCAGGCGGAGAGCAACCCTAGCTAGAACCGATGGAAAAGACACTGTAGGGCTACAAGAGCCACGTGATGACTCTCTAGGCGATATGAGAGGTTGTGTCGGAAATTTCATAGCTGCTTATGTCTCAGGCGATGAACCCATGCGCCATAACACAGCTTAGAACCCACAGAATAAGAAAAACAAGAAATACGGGGCTGTGGATTCGTAGTGGAGAGAAGAGAGGAGAGAGTTGGGTGAAAATACAGGACACACTTTGTGTATAGACGGGAAAGGGTGGGAGTTGCCATCTGAAGGCCTTGATCAGCCAACATGATCTGAGGACGCAGCCGCAGAGTCTCCAAGAGTGCCAGCCAGCATCCGTTGTCAGCCCGGCCTGTGGCGTTCTGGCCAGAAGAAACAGCTCCTCCACATCTAGCCTATACCAGTTTTAGAGAGAGGACTCCCTGCTTCTTTTATCTTTCAGCCAATTTTTTAAAAGTGACATTTCATTCATGCCATGTTCCAAGCATGAGAGAACTGGCCAAAAGAATAAAAAGAGACCAATGGGGCAGCCGAGGGGGGAGGGATCTATCAGAAATAGCAAGGATTAAGTAAAGTAGTTACAAGATAAATATGAAGCACATATTCCTATATAAACCAGCAAAAAAAACTATCTAGAAATAATATGGGGTAAGAGTTTCCAGAATAACAGTAAACTTTACATGCATACACAATACCCATATACATGTGCTAATACTTAAATATCCTAAGAATAAACAACTGTAAATAAACATGAAGAAAAACTACACATGAAGTTAATGGCAAATCCTTAGCTAAAAAAAAAAAAAAAAAAAAAAAAAAAAACCATAAAACAAGCCATGTTGGGATGAAGCAATTCCCTGGTCCCATGGGAACAGGGATGTTATAATAATGTGCGCCATCCTCAACCTACTTGAATTTTAGTGCAATTCCAAACAGAATCTCAAGAGGTTTTTTTTTTTAACATGACAAAATGACTCTAAGTTCATCTTAAAGAAAAATATGTGACTTTTTTTTTTCAAATAAAATAACAAAAACAAAAAACAAAACAAAAATCCAGGCCTTTGTATCTGCGTACAGGAACCATGATGAAGAACACAGGCCTGACCTTCAGCCCAAAGGCACAGCGGAACATCAGAAGTCTCAAGTTCATATGAGAACGTCACAGTGGTAGGAACGGCATTGAAATCTACAATGAGTGGAAAACTGAAAACCATCAGAAGGTCACAAGACAGGAAACAAGTCCAGAAAGAAAAAAATAAATAAATAAAGACTCTACATATTTTGGTCACATGACTAAATATTTGGGGGAAATAGACCAGCACCCCACACCAAACCAAGACTCTATTTATTACGGCTGTGTGTTTTAAAGTAAATCCCATAAGCTGACGATATAGATCCAGGTCAATACTGATGGGAGATCTTTAAATATAGGACCTTAACAGTCACACGGGAGGGGAGTAAGGGGAAAATGGGAGGGAGGGAGGAATGGGAGGATACAAGGGATGGGATAACCATTGAGATGTAATAAGAATAAATTAATAAAATTAAATTTAAAAAAGATTGCAGAGATGGGCCAATCTGAAAAGACAAAAAAAAATATTTAGGACCTTAATCCAAAAGCAGAAATAAAACTATAAAAATAAGCTATATAAATAGAGAGAATTTGTTAAAGCAACCAAAATTTCAAAAAGGATTAAAAAAAAATACACACAAAATAAGTGAAAAACAAAGATTTTTTCCCCTGTTAATGTTAGAGCCTCCTAAAAGCCAAGAATATTTCAAAGGAAAACTGTGCAAAACGCATCTGCAAAACCAAATATTCAAGGAGCAACTGATGTAAAAGCCAAACAAGAAATGCTAACGGCAATCAATCACAGACAAATGCACGCTTGTAATAGCAGTAAGAGACGTGAAAATTAAAATAACACAAGAGGACATTTATTCAATCCTTTTAGAAAATAAAAATGAATAATAGTAGCAAGTGCTGGCAAGGCTGTTAGAAAACTGACGCTGCAGAGGGCAATTTGGCAAAGGACATCAAAACTCTGCCTTTAGCCCAGGAGCTCTGCCTGTGGTGACCTGATGAGGAAAGGAAACAAGGTAAAAGCGATACTAGCTTGCGCTCTCTCGCTCTCTCTCTCTCTCTCTCTCTCTCTCTCTCTCTCTCTCTCTCTCTCTCTCTCACACACACACACACACACACACACACACACACACACTCACTATACATATATATATATATATACCCACCCCATGCACACTCACGCATATTCACATTTCTCCACACACATTTGCATACATCCCCCCCTTCCATCCACACTCAAACTTAGATTCCCATATCCACACTCACATTTACACCCACACACAGATGTGAGGAGATTACTGTGTGCTATTTCACAGTCACTTGAAGAAATAATCGCACGACGAAGGAAAAGAACAAGTGTGAGAAGATGGGGCCTCTTCAGCATGTTTCTATGCATCCAGTCACACATAGGAAATCTTTTTTTAAAAAGGTATATTTCAAAATGTCAACACCCGCTACAGTTCCTGCAGAAATTCCCATCATTTTCCTTGCTTTTTTTTTTCCTTACTTAAACTCTTTTCAATGATGGATAGATGGCCTTTTCTTTTCTTCTTTTGAGATGGAGTTTCACTGTGTAGCCCTCTCTGGCCTGGAACTCACAGAGATCTGCCTGCTTCTGTCTCCTGAGTGCTAGAATTGAAGATATGCACCAAGGCGCCTGGCAAAGTGTACCTATCTAATGAGACAACATCGCAGAAACTCTATATTCTAAGACAACTAATACGATGTATTTTCTTTTGTGGTAAAGCGATTATTATCTGCCAATTTAATTATGCTAAGCTTATTAACACTACAAGGTAAAAACTAAA
This sequence comes from Acomys minous, assembly GCF_964271855.1. Classification (NCBI taxonomy): domain Eukaryota; kingdom Metazoa; phylum Chordata; class Mammalia; order Rodentia; family Muridae; genus Acomys; species Acomys minous. The sequence goes on along the minus strand of NC_140486.1, from coordinate 90,528,824 downwards.
CACTTCGCAAAAATGTTATTATCCATCCATGGGCCTGAAACATTAGCAAATAAAACTTTTTATTTAATTTTTAAATTTCGCATACAATATATTTGGTCATATTCTTTCCTCTCCCACAAGTTCTCCCAGATCCCCACCTTGAAAAACAAAAGCAGCGCCAATACACCACACACACAACAACAACAACAACAATAACAACAAAATCCACGGAGTCTTTCTGTGTTGGCCAACCAGTGCTGAGCACGCAGGACCAGGAGAAGTGGTAAAAAGGCATGTTTGGGACAATACACAGGCTTAAGCAAGGGCTTGGACCTTTGAAAGGAATGAATGAGAGGTTGGATTTGGAAAGCTATGTACAAAAGCTTAAAGTAAGCATTACACCCTGTGTCCAGAGAATCCGAGGTCTTTAGGACCTGGGAGAGGCTGAACATAGACAGGCTCCTTTACTGGGTCAATTAGAGCCATCAGCAAAGTAATTAATGTTAGCAGCAGGGCTGAGCTGCAAGAAACCAGCACACACACTAGGAAGAGATCTATCCACACACGAGGCCCTGGAGCTGCAGCTCTCCTTCACTCATTTGATTAATTGCTAGAGATTGAATGAGGTGGAGGGAAGAAGAGAATTCAACAATTAAGAGAAATAACAGATTAAATTTTGACAAAACCTTTCTGTTTCTTTAACTTTTATTGGAAATTATATATATATATACACACACATATATAATACATGCATGCACACACACACACACACACACACTGGAAAAAATCCATTAGGCAAAGACCAGTTATACTTGTAGGTGTAGAGGGGTGTGTGTGTGTGTGTGTGTGTGTGTGTGTGTGTGTGTGTGTGTGTGTGTACATGCAGAGTCAATACTGGGTGTCTCCCTCTGTTGCTCTCCATCTTATTTTTTGAGACAGGGTCTGTCCCTGTACATGGAGCTCACTGACTAGCTAAGACTGGCAGGCCAGCAAGCCCAAGGGACCCAACTGTTTTCCCTTCCCCAGCACGGGGTTTCCAAGCACACTACTCCGACTGAGGTGCTGCGAGGTAGAAAGCCTCATGATAATAAAGCAAGTCTACACCAAGTAAAGCAGTCTACACCATCACCCGAGCATCCCCTTTGCAGCTCTGTGCTGTTTTACTAGTTAAGAAGTAAGGTTTCTCTTCAGCATCCGTAGCTGTCTGGGAGGTGCTGTCTTGCCACCTAGGGAACCGAGCGCCCATGATTTCTGCTGGGTTGAACCTAAGGGTCACAACCTAAGCCTGCACAGCGGAAATAAAATGGCCACAGACTAAAGATGACTCTGCAGAGCCCAACACAGGAGAAGGTACTTCGAAGCCGTCTACCTGTGCTACACAGAAAAAGCATTCTTCCCAACCATAGACTCCCCGTACACACACACCAGTGACAGGTAGAAGTAAGCCAAGGTCATCAGGGTGCTCTCAGAAAGACACTTCTGCAGCAGCAGCAAACCATCTGGATAAATAATACAATGTAACAAAAGGGAAGAGATCTCGGGATAAAGGGAAAGAACCAGGAACCCTCAGCAGCTTCTTCGTGCAAACACAAATTTCCTAACTCACAAACAACATACATTTTTTAATTATCATTTAGAAAAATTGACCTTCAGGCAATTGTAAGCCCCGAGCCCAACCATAGCATCAAAAAAATTATTCACCGGCCTTGAATTGCTTTTTAAAAATTTATAATTTACCTAGAGCACTACTGATTTCTCTAAGGACAATTTTCATTCTGCGGGATGATTCATTTCAAAATATTAGCAAGGCAACAGACTTCTGACGGAAATTAAAGAGTTTGCTGCAAACATGGCCTTCTTGTGTAGTTTCTGTGGGGAGAACCCTTCCCAGTGATGAGGACTTTGAAACTTAGTGCCATTCCTTAGCGGGCTAGCTGGGGAGCATTTGGCTTGTGGGTCAGCCTCAGTGCCAGAAGAAAGCCTTAAGTAAACGCCTACTGCAGTTGGCTGACTCTGAGATCTGGGAGAAGTCCCTCACACTGTGAAGCCACTTTGTCCCTTATTTAAAAAAAAAAAAACATGATCACTGGACTACAGGATGCTTAAAGAAACCTCCAACTCTCAAACAGTCACTGTGTCGTCACCCTCCTGCCATTACGGTCCGAATTTGCTAGAGGTCTCCAGCTTCTGGAGATCCTCTAGAAAACTGGAACCTTTAGGTAGTCCTGCTGGTAGAAGCAGGCCCCTAAGGGGATGCGCAACCCTTCTGCTTCCTGTTTCCTCACGATGTTAAGAGCCTTTTGCCACACAGTCCCACCACCATGACCTAGGCTGCTCCATTATGCCTTCCTCCCCATGACAGAATGAAAACGTGACCCCTCCTTTGAGGTATTTCTGGCAATGACACAGGGGTAGCTATGACACCCCTTACAAACAAAGGTTGCTGAGCAGGAAGCAGGACGCTGCCCGCTGGCACACACGGTCCATCTAGTGGGCATACTCTTTGTCAGACAACCTGCTGTGGGGACACTAAGATGCCTGTAGGCCAGTCTTTTCCAGGAATGGCTGAGAACAGCTCTGTTCAAGGTACCTCCACTGTACTTTCCCCACAGAACTGCTCACACTTTCCCCAACTCTACACGTTTCTGCACACCCCAACCAAAAGAGAACGCCTCCGGGTTTTGGGGGTTTTTTTGTTTGTTTGTTTGTTTGAAAGGTATTATCTGATACTCTTTCTACAGACCTGAAGGATAATTCACAAAACACTTTCTTACACAGACCCTGATCTGGCAGCCAAGGATCAGGAGCTGCCAAGGCTACATTGGTGTTAACAAATCTAAATCGTCGGCAAAACAATCACGTCATCATGACTAAAATAAATCCAAAAACCTCACGGTCACATTAACATGCTTTATCATAAAAATGCTTAAAAAAAAAAAAACTAGGGGCAATGGGGAGAAATTGGTACCGGTCCTGCAAGACTATCTCATAATTAGCAAATTGGAGAGCAATTAATGTCACTTTGAGAGACGTGTATAAAATAGTGATTAGAGGTGAGTAATTTAATCCTTTCCAGTCTAATTATAGAGTCTAGACATTTTGCATAATGTTAAAAACTAAATTTTTTTTTTATCTTTTAAAAGCTATTTAGAGCACTGTTTGTGTATGGCATTCTAAAAATGTATCTTAAGATCACTTTCACTATTTCAGAGATAAAAGCCATTCCTTCTCCTGTATTGATGTATATGTGGCCTGCCAGTAACAAAGTGAAATCACTAGTGGCTTAAAACTGCAGAACAGATCTATAGATAGACCAAGTCTGAAAACAATCTCTATACATGGGCGTTTTCCTACAGCCAGACAACGTCCGTTGCATGCTCTTAACATTTCAATCCAGACCGACAACCTTGCATTCACAGAGCGACTCTCAATATTTGGATCAAAAGCAAAACCTTTGTAAGATTCTAGAAGCAGATAAATCCCAGAGAGGCTGACATAGAAAAAAAAAGAAGGAACTATTCTATTTGGGTCTTTCAGGGTATCTATTTATAGTTTAATCTTTAAAAACCAGACATTTTTAGTGTCCTGGTAGAAATTCTGGCATTGACTGTACATGATCCACAGTAATGAATTTACTAAGAATCAATATAGGTTCCAGGCCATGAGAAGTTAGGCTGTGGTGGAGAAAGAGGTGGGCTCTAAATCACCTGATTTACATTCAAGGAAGCCGTATCAAAAATCATGAATCTAGGCCGGGCATGGTGGTGCACGCCTTAAAAACCAGCACTCGGGAGGCAGAACCAGGCAGATCATTGTGAGTTCAAGGCTCGGAAAACCAAAAAAATAAATAAATAAATAAAATTTTAAAATACTGTTTTTAAAAATTGTGAATCTAGGAGAGTCAAAATTCTAAACTCAGACATGAAATGCCTAGATGCTCACTGGAGAACATACCAAATATTCCCCATAAGCAAAGCATGTGGGTTCCCCAGCTACATCTCATGACCAGTGTACCTACCACCAAGCCTTGGGTATGATTGTGACATGGGGCTCTCCTGGTGGCACTGATGCACTTTTAAGCAGAAATCAGCTAGCATGAATCCTGAAGAAGGGCCTAAGTCTTCCATCCAGAACAAAGAAGAAAAAAAGAAAGGCAGAAGGAAGCAGGAAAAGAGAGAGAGAGAGAGCAGAGAACACCCTTGCTCTTTTTCTAAGCGCACTGTGAGGCTCCAGGAACACAGCCATGAGCTAGCCAAGCGGAGGGCTTTGCCAGCATCAAAGTCGGCCAGCAGATGAGTGCTCAGTTGAAGACATTTTGTCAGCATGAACCGAAGCAGACTAAGGGGGAGGAAGCCTCCTCTTAATTCTAGACAAGACTTTTCTTTGTGGAATATTCAAAACAAGCATGAATCATCTCTACCGTAACTACTAAAAATCCTACTGTGATCACTTTTAAGTTTTTCTAGATTTATTTTATGTGTAAGAACATTTTACTTACATGAATGCCTGTGCACCATGTGTATGCCTGGTACCTAAAGCAGTCAGAAAAGGATGCCAGCTCCTCTTCGGACTGGAGCTAGGGATGATCAGGAGCTCCCGTGTGGGTGCTGGGAACTGGGCCTGAGTCCCCCGCAAGAGCAGCAAGCGCTCTTAACTGCGGAGCCATCACTCCAGGCCTTCTCTTAGTACCATATTTTGTAAAGGGGTTGTTTGTTTGCTTTGTGGTTTTTATTTGGCTTGGGGGTAAAACTCTCAAATCTTCTACCTAAACTCCAGGATAAAAGTAAACATAGGCACAAGAGGATGGTGGAGGACACATGGCTATGAGGGACACGCAGAGGATTTCTAAGACACCGATTATCCCTTGCTTGTCAACCAAAATGATGAATATACAGGAGTGTGCATTTATTATTGCTGTTATTATTTTTCAAGGGAAGGTTTAGTATATTCCAGGTTCCCCTCAGACTTGCTACATAGCCAAGGATGACCTTGAACTTCAAATCTTCCTGCTCTATCTGGTGGCAGGGAATTCACCACCATGACCATATGGTGCTGGGAGTCAAGCCTTGCACATGCCAAACAAGCTCTCTATCCACTGGCTGGCTTCCCGTTGAAGGAACAGTAATTCAAAATGTCTACAGGTAACAGAAACAGAAAGGCTTAGTCTAATTCTGACATTAAAAATTTGGAGTGTGAGACAAAGTGAGCCAGAAAGAGACCATGGCAAAAGCATCTGAGGTCAGAAAACTGTCACTGAGAGGAGACGAAGAGACGTGTGGGAGGCAAAAAGCACAGGGAAGAAAACGGGACTTTCTCATCCCTAGGAACAGCAGCACTGGGCCACTTTCAGACTCCAATGTGCACGTAGGCGGCTATTTCTGTTTGAAGTCGGAACGTAGGAAAGGGGAAGAAAGTTCCTGCAGGACAGCAAAGCAGAGAAGAGAGACAGTCAGGAATGCCACCACACAACAGGGCTGACAAGATCTAAACCACATTAACGTGCCATCCGGACAGACAGTACTTGAACTAGGAGAGCTAAAGGGACAGAGAAATCAAAGGCAGGAAGGCAGCCCTACACAGTTTTCCTAACTCCAAAGCCAGTCAGTCGTCAAGGTTAGAAACACACGAAATAGTCCTCAAAGGCCTCCCAAAAAGACTTGACAATCAACTTTTTTTTTCTCCAGAGATGGAGAGCTAGCTCAGCAGTTAAGAGAACAAGTTGTTCTTCCAGAAGACCAAGGTTTGGTTCCCAGCACCCACGTGGAAACTCACAATCATCTGTAACTCCAGTTCCAGGGGATCCAATGCCGCCTTCTGCATTTGCAGGCACCAGGCATGTACATGGTGCACAGACAGACAAAACACCCATACACATATAGTAAAAAAAAATTAAGGCATGTTATATTACCCTTAATTTTCACTGGAAGAATCCATTATATAGAGAACATATATTTTATAAAAGGGTAAAAAAGACATCTTATTTATAGTCACCAAAATTAACATGCCTCGAAAATATTGATCTCGGTCATTGTGCTGAGCATTTTAAAATTGACTTCTTAATTAATAATGACAAATATCACACCTCACTCCTTCCGTGTCACTCACTGTATTGACAGATATGCTTATATAGAGCAGTGATTCTCACACTGGGGGGTCGTGACCTCCTTGGGGGGGGTCTCATATCAGATATTTACGTTACAGTTCACAACAGTAGTCACATTACAGTTCTGAAGTAGCAACAAAAATAATGTCATGGCTGTGGGGTCACCACAACATAAGGAAAGTGTATTAAAGAGTCCCAGCATTAGGAAGGCTGAGAACCAGTGATAATCCAGGAAGGCGACATGGCTGGATGGCAACACCAAGGAGTCTAGGAACAAACAGGTTCATGGGCACGTGTCACCGAGGGCTTTACACACACAGCTCCGTGTGTGCAGCCTTGCCCTCAGGCTGGCCTGTCACTCGCTCGTCAGGCAGTGTGTGACAGTGTGAGCATGTAAAGCGGCCAATAACTCTGAAGAGGGTTATCCTGGCAGTGTTTTTAAAATGCATAATCAGAGGGTCAGGTCAGTACTTTAAATTACTCTGCTTATATGCATAATTTTTTTAAAATCCTAAGGCCATGTAATGGCACTTAACAGCCTTTCGGATGATTAATAATATCTAAAACCAGAGGCATTTCTGAAATGGCTAATAATTTAAACACCCACTCAAAACGGCAATCCAAAATCAGGAAGGATGGGTGAAAATAGCAAAATGAGGCTGCCCACACTCTTTCCCCCCTTCCCCCCATGCCTGATCGTTTGTGTAAGTCTTAACCAGAAAGAAATTTCACTTTTCCTCATCTTTTCAAAGCACATTGTTTGGGAGACTGAAAAGTAACTCTAAATTTTGTTTATTTTTAATTGACACATAATTACACTCTCTAATGAGATACAGTGTGCTAACTTTGTTAAAAATAGGCAGCAATCAAATGGGGTGCTCTGAGTTTCCCCCTCCTTTAGCAACTGCCCGTCCTTTGTGGCGGGAGCCTCTGAAATCCGCTCTCCTGGCTCTTTGTAAGACACATAATAAATTTTGATGTGCTATGGTCAGTCTCTGTGGGCATTCTTGAGGAACTGTATTTTTTGTGCCTGCTGTCTAAGCTGCCTCAGTCTCCCCTCCTTCCCCTCCCTGCTCCCACCTCTAGTGACTTCCACTGCCCTTCCTCATTGTTGATAGCGTCTACAGACACATAAGAAGACGCGGCTAGCTTTTCATTCCATGACCAGGAAACATAAGCACCTGGGTTCCCAGGAGTTACGACTGCCTAGAGTCACCCAGGCATCTTGTGTCCCGTGTGTGTCAGTGAGATGGCTCTGTAAGTTCTCAGAGTCCTGATGCTGGCTACACACAGGACCTCCACCTACCACTGGGTAACCTGGCAGCAGGTGGCAGCCTTACTGCTTGCCTGTTCCTGGCTCCCAACTCTCTCCACTCTGGAGTCCAAGTCATCTGCCCTTGTCACACGCATAGGACAATGCACAATGGAAAAGAATATTTCAAAGGCCTGAAAATGTGTTTCTTCTAACTTTCTCAGACCATAATTAATTTTTACATCTTATGCAACTAATTTCTCGTAAGTAATAACAGAATCTAAAAGATGAACACACACACACACACACACACACACACACACACACACACACACACACACACAAACAGTCATCATTTTAAAATGACCCTAGGGCTGGAGAGATGGCTCAGAGGTTAAGAGCACTGACTGTTCTTCCAGAGGTCCTGAGTTCAATTCCCAGGGACCACATGGTAGCCCACAACCATCTATAATGTGATCTAATGTCCTCTTCTGGCCTGCAGGTGTACATGCAGAGCAGTATATACATAATAATAAATAAATAAAATATTTAAAATAAAATAAAATGACCCTAATTGCAAACTACCAAAAATTATGGAGCTCCATATTGTGAAGAAGCTGAGCATACACCTCCCTAAAATCTGCACTGGTCAGGGGACCTCTGGGGGTGAAGTGAAGAAAGCTGGGGCTGCACACAACCCGCTCTCCACGCAGAGTCCTCCGGGCACTCTACTCTGGGCTCCACTGATGCCACAGGGCCCCATGAGAGAGACCCCTCTCCACGGAGGACAGTAACACCCCAGGGAAAAGTGGTCAAAGCAACAAACTCCAACTTAGCTGAAGGGTGCTAGCTTGCCCTTCCCTCCCCGTGGCTCCTCACACTGTCCCCACACTGACCTTCAGCAGATCACTCCCAACAACCATAGGGGCCTAGATCTAGACACCGAAGAAGCAAATTGTTAAGGTTCTGGAGAGATGAAGGGGACACATCACAAGAAAACAGAAGAAGCGGTGCTCAAATACTGGAGCCTCGAGGAAACTTTTTAAATAACCTCTTTCTTTCAAAAGAAGTCAAAAAAAATATCATAAAAGAAAGTAAAGCTCAGAAGGAAAATGAAATAAAAATAAACGTTGCAAGGATATAAATCAAATCACAAAGAGAGACGGGAATAAAGGATTAAAAACATTCAGTTCTCGATGATGACATGATCCTTAGATGCCATTGATGTCCCTGAAAGTATTAAAATCATGAAGGGGAAAATGCAGTGAAGAGCACTTGTTGTTCTTGCAAAGGACAAGTTTGATTCCCAACACCTAAATGGTGGCACGCGGCCATCTGTAATTCCAGTCCTGGGGGATCCAATACCCTCTTCAGACCTCCACGGGCACCAGGCATGTGCATAGTACATATATACACCCAGGCAAAACACTCATACACATAAACATTAACATAAATCTTAAAGATGATTTTTTAAATAAAAAGAAAAATACAAGGAACTTGCAATTCCAAAAGGCAAATCATGTTCATAGAGAATTCAATAAATTCTATAATAGAAAGACATACTGTTATAAAATATAAAATGCGGTGAGGGGGTGCCATGGCGGGCCCATGCCAAGGTGTGCCCTGCCTGAAAAATCATACCATGCAACAGATCAGGTTTATTGAGGGAAGGGACACTGGGAATGTTAGCCACACCCCAGGGCAGGATGCATGCTCAAGAATATTTGGCCAACACAAAACAGACTCCATGTTTGTTTTCTTCTCTCTCTCTCTCTCTCTCTCTCTCTCTCTCTCTCTCTCTCTCTCTGCACTTTTTTATACTTTCTTTTTGTTTTAGCTTGATTTTAGTTTTCTTTTTAAGAGAGAATGTAAAAAGAGATGGGTATGGAGGGGGGATCTGGACAGACTTGGAGAGAATATGACTAAAACATATGTATGAAGAGATATTTTAAAGATGTATTTTATTATTATGTATACAGTGTTGTCTGCTTGTTTACCTGCAGGCCTGAAGAGGGCACCAGGTTACATTATAGATGGCTGTGAGTCGCCATGTGGTTGCTGGGAATTGAACTCAGGACCTTTAGAAGAGCAGGTGGTGCTCTTAACCACTGAGCCATCTCTCCAACCCATGAAAAGTTTTTGAATAAATATTTTTAAAAATAAAGACACCTTTACTGAAGAGGGAACTCCTGTTTGCAACTTGTTCATGGGTTCTAAAGTCCACAGAGAGTCTTTCTTGAAATATCCCAGGTAAAGGAGGGCTAAGGTGTCTCATAGCATCCCAGATTATTCCTCAGTTACAAAGATAGCTGATAAGCATTTATTTAGAAATGAATTCATGAGACACCACTCAAAACTCTACCTTGAATAATCTATTTTTCAGTTAATTCCAGTAAAGCAAGATAAAACAGCCTAGGAAGGATGTGGTCAATACAGTAGATGATTCATGGTATCCTTAGAAATTATCTTAAGAATTAATATTTATAGTGGAAATTTTGGCTCATTATCAAACGGCAAATCTTGCAAAGCTTGACAATGCAAAAAAAGCATTATAACTCACAAGTAGGAATGAAGTGAAAGAGTGTTAGTATATTGATTTTCCTTCAAACCTAGAATCTAATTGATTGTATGAGTCTATGTCTAGCTTTTTAAATTGACTCATAACAATGATCGTCTTAACTTTAATAGGGCTTAATTTCTTTTATTACGAAGAAACAGCCATCCTTCAATGATTCTTCTAATTTCAATTATTGTTTTAAGGAGTCAGCCATTCCATTTTTATTTAACATAATCAGTTACATTTAATCATTATAGAATAATTCCATTTTTGTAAACCATTTACTAAGATTTCCATTGGTCCTGGCAGTGTTCTAAACTAAGTAAACAAAGACAATGGTTACTTATCAAGAGCAATATCATGCGTTGGTTTGGGGGTTTGCTTGTTTGCTTTCTGCATCACTTGAAATCTCCTGAAATTTTACAAATAGCAAGATTACTTTCGCAGAAACCATGCTATATTTCTTTCATAAATTTGTTTTGGTTTGAGCAGCCATTCTACTGTGTCTCGGAAGCACAGAGTCTACTGAGCATGAACAGGCAATTATCCAAGGGTCCACCACTCACTGTGTTTTGTGTGATGATTCAATAGCATGTCTGCGCCTTCGGTTTGGAGGAGGAGGCCTGAGGAACTGTGGGTGCCATTGCTTCACTATGCCAGTTTAGGAAAGCCTATGCTTCTGAATGGAAATCAACAACCTCGGAGGGAAGATTCTCCACAGAGCTACCGTGGCATTTTTGCTTCAAGCCCTTGTTGTTGCTGACAAATAAGACAAGGGCTCTATAGCTCAAAAGTGCCTACTTCTGAAGCTGGGCCTTATTAGGTGTTCAACACATGCTAGCATTTAGCTTGCTAAGTGCTATCCAAAAGACAGAGGGCTACTAAGAAAAGCCTACTGGTAGGATTAACCGAACATGAATGAGGGATGGGAGGTGGGGAACTATTTATCTCTTCTTCACCAATCCATAGTACCCTTAACTCTACTAGAGAACAGACCTAGAGATGAAAGAAGGCCAACACGGTTGTGCAATTCTCACTGGTCTACCACAGACTCCCCATCTGCTGCCAGCTCGTCCTCACGAGGGCAGAAGAAAAGTCTATCAGGGAAACGGAACACCCCTGCACAGTGTAAAGCATGAATTTACGAAGCATGTTCACAATTTTTATATCCACGAGATCAAACATGAACATAAAAGCATGACTCAAAAATGCTGAGCACTGGACCTTCAGACAAAAACCACTAAAAGAGTGCACTCCTGAACCGGGCAGTAGGAAAAGCCAGTCACAGTGCGATTAAGCCCGCGGCAGGCCTCTGACTTCATCCTATCGTACAGAAGGCCATGACTTTTTCCATAGGCAAAACTTTAAATACACTTTATTAGAGTTGGGGGAAATAGCCTTTCATTTAATTCTTGGGGTGCGGATGTTGAAAGACGAGAGAACTAAAAAAAAAAAGCCACGAATCTCCTTTTACTGCAAGATAAGTGCAACCCAATCCCACAGTGTCTTTCGGATCCTCTGATCAGCTTTACATTTTAAGTATGATTTCAACCTCCAGACTCTTATTCATTTCCACTCCTAGGTTTACACAACCACTAATTTTGACAAATGCCTGCTGTTTAACGTCAAAACAAAAGGATGATTTAACTGGAAAGCAAAATGTTTCTCATGCTATTCATATAAGACTGAGGGACAGGCTAACTTGACGTCTGTTTAAGAATAAGGCTCTTTTGTGGACACCAATGAAGTTTTTTTTAAATTAAAAATCCCTGGAAATGATGATGGAGCATAGGAGACTTGATCCTGCACTCTGTGAGTTCCATACACAGAGTAGGACCATGTCAGCAACCCCTCAAGAGAAGATCTAACTGAAGGCCGTGTGTCAGATTTCACATGCAAATATAGACTTCAGTCTATAACTAAGGAAATGCCTCCAACAGCAAAGGCCAGAGAATGGGAGTTCAGGAGTATTGGGGTTCATGGTAGCCTGTACTGTGAGTGGATGGAGTATCCCTGAAGAAAGGCTCCAAAACTAGAAGGAGAAGGAGAAGGAGAAGGAGAAGAAGAAGAAGAAGAAGAAGAAGAAGAAGAAGAAGAAGAAGAAGAAGAAGAAGAAGAAGAAGAAGAAGAAGAAGAAGAAAACAGCAATGTTTGAGATACCAGCCAGCTATCAGGTTTTTATTTCGTGTGCTACTGTTTGCATATTCTTCCCACTTGGACATCCCCCCCCCACTCTATCTCACAAGTTAATAAATCACTCTGTCAAACTTTTGCACAAATGAAAAAAAAAAAGATGGTCTTGGTGAAGCAGTGTGCCCCTTGGTAGGAGCTACGGTAGTGATGAGAGAAAAATTGGTTTGTCTAGAGTCTTGCTAAGAAATTCCATGGAGCCCAGGAAAATGAAAGGCATGTGCAAATTTTAAGGGCAAAGAACTGACTGTCTTGTCCGTGTGAGAACTCTAAGCTTTAGCTCATCATGCGTTAGGTGGAAGAGAAGCACATGGCCGGTGTGGATGGAGATTTGGCCCAGATGAAGAACATTAGAAGGCATATGGGATTATGGATGGGAGGCAGCTTGATAGAAATTATTAGAAGCAGATGGCATGGGATTGGGACAGGGATTCCATACCTGCCCCACTATGGGAAGCAGTTAGAAGATTCATATCTGCCCTGCCCCAGGTTAACTAAGGCTATTTGAAAATATAACATGTGTCTGTGTCTTGATTGATTGCTAGCAGCTTAGAAAATACTGCTGTAATAATAGTGATAATTTAACCACAACAGCTATAGGCTGGAACTCCAGAGTCCTTGAACTCCAGAGACCTCAGCATATCTCAGGGTGGTGACCTTGAAAGAAACTGTCCATTACTAAATTTCAGACTCTGCATCTGTGCATTAGTTAGCTTTCCTGTCACTGTGATGAAATGCCTGAGATCAAAAGCTTAAAAGGAAGAAAGATGCCCGTTCTGGCTCAAGGTTTTGGTCCACAGTTGGCTGGCTCAATGCTATGGGAATGTGGTGAAGCTGAACATCACAGCAGAAGGATACAGGGAAGGAAGGCTGCTCGCCACCACGTGGCAGCAAGGAGGGAGGGAGGGAGAGGCGGAGATGCAGCCGGGAAAGGGTGAAAAGGAGAAAAGAAAAGGGAAAGAGCCAGAAGGGGAAAAGAAAGGCAGCAGAGAAGAGAGGCAGAGTGGAAAAGGGAGAGAGGCAGAAAGCAGAGGGAGGGAAAAAGAAGAGACGAGTACAGGAGTGAACAGGACAGAAGAGCGGAGGGGAAGGGAGGGGCTAGGAGGGGAAGGAAAACACTCTTCAAAGACAACTAGTAACCTACTTCATCCAGCCAGCCCGTCCCGTGTGCTGCTCAGTAAGTTGGTGCCCTCGTGACCTACTCACCTCTCAATAATGCCATTGCCTGGCTACCAGGCCTTCAGCAAATGAGCCTTTGCAGGGTCACTTCAGAAACGATGGGATGTGGTACAAGTTCCATGATGCTACAAGTTCCATGTCAAATCACTGGCTACATTTCCAAAGCAAAAGGAAACCTTCTCTTTGTATAGACTTCAGATGCATCCTGGAGCGTGACTGGCACCCACCACACAGCGCATGAAGGCTGTCAGCCTTCAAATCCTGATGATGATGGAGCATCTCCCTTTTAATAAAGATCATGTATTTGTTTTTAATCTGTGTTTTGCCTCTGTGTGTGTATTTGCGGTACATGTGTGCCTGGTGCCCCCAAGGAGTGTCATATCCCTTGGGACCAAAGTTCTAGTCAAGTGTGAGCCACCATGTCAGGTGCTGGGAGCTGAAGCCGGGGCCTCTAGAAAAATCTCGTAACTTCTAAGCATCTCTCCAGCCTCCAAAGGTAGAACATCTCTTAACATTTGAGCAGACGAGACATTAAATCTTTATTTGATGTTACTAACTCTTGACGTACATAAAATGCTAGTAATTTTGGTTATTTCTTAATCTAGAACTAACACATCAGACAGAGACAAATTATTAAGAATGACAGATTAGCTGAGGACACGAGTATAGTGCACAATCGAAAAGGAGCCATAAACTTAGGGCATTGCTGGCCAAACAGGCAAGGCAGCAACTGTGCAGTCAGAAAAACAAAGCCACAGCTACTGTAGTACATCCATGACACAGATAAAGTCACAGCCACTCTGCTACATCCATGACCCAGATTTTGCCAATTTTTTTCTCAATAATGACATTTCTTAATCTTCGGAGGCTTGAAAGTTGGCTCAGTGGTTAAAAGCACTATGCTGCTCTTACAGAGAACCCAGGTTCAATTCCCAGCACCACATGGAGACTCACAAGCATGTCCCTCCAATCCCAAGGGATCTAATGCCCTTTTCTGAGTGATGGGCACTCATGTGGGTATGCAGACAAACAGGAAGACAAAAACTCTCACATGCAAAAACAATAAAATAAACAAATCTTTACAATATTCAAAGTTTAACAAATTAAGGAGTAACTATCGTTATTTGGAAACCCTACCTAATGTGGGGCACCTCGTCCTACTGCACTCCTGTGCAAATGAGACATTACAATACAGGTGCTTAAAAATAGTTCTTTATACATTCTAGGTGATAGGGAAAAATGGGGCAAAATTTACATAGTCACAGCCTATACAACTGTATAAGCAAAACTGATAATTTTAAGAAGTTTTTAAAATAGAATATGACAAAATCTTCAAGCATGTCTATCAATAACAAAACTAAACAAACATATACAGAGAGAGAGAGAGAGACAGAGAGAGAGAGAGAGAGACTGCCTAAACATCCTTATACCAAAAAAATCTAAGACTAGAACCAATTTGTGCAGAATAACTGCAGAAAGAGTCTGGTTACCAGACTCTTTGTCAAAGGAATCAAACACCGTTATGCTTAGAATACATGCGGGCACCTTTTACGCAGTGTTCCTCAGTGTACCCTCACGCCCAGGTAACAGCTCAATGGCCTGAGCCTGAGTGTGATCCCATGATTTACCCCAAAGACAGAATCAGAAAACACAGCCAAAGAATTCTGCTACAAATCTAAGGCACATGGCCCACCTCAGCTTACTACCAAATCAGTCATTACGGGCAGGGATCGAGGCCCCACCTTGCGCAGGGCACAGCCTTTCCCCGCTGTGGCTCACCTTGTTCCTCCTCTCACCTCATTTCCTCACAGACACCTTCCCAAACGTCAGCTGGAAAGGTTGGCCACTCGCTTTTGCCGTCTCTGTTCTACACCAAGGGCCCTCTTGGCTGATGGTGTGACCCATGGCTTTGAATAATATGAGCCCAGTCGTTCTAAATATTCACGTTAACATTACGATACCACTGGACATCACTGGATCGCTGAAAGAGTGAAACTCCATTCCTCTCAGCATCACAGTGCCCTGCACAAATTAACACGGTCCCTTGGGAACTAATTTATACAAAACATGGTGCTTTTCATAAGGATTCATCTTCTAGTCCTGAAAGTATTATCCACTAAAAATAATCGAGAGAGTTCTCAACTACAGAGGACATGTGTACCGAGAGAGAGAGAGAGAGAGAGAGAGAGAGAGAGAGAGAGAGAGAGAGGGAAACCCAGCTTGTCTAGCACTCAGATGAGTTGGGATTTGAACACTCTGTGGAGCACTGTGTTCTGCTCAAGGGGAGACAAGTGTAGGCCGTCTGGAGGCTACACACCCCCAATACTACAGCAAGTCTGAGTACACACTAGAGAGGCTCTCGCACAGCCCTGTGGGCTATATTTACATTGACTCATACAAGCACACTGGAATGTGGCTGATGGATGCACAGAGCCAAAGAGATTCTAGATTTCTCTCCCTGGAGGAATGAACGTGTACTGGACTCGTCGCAGAGGCCCACTGCTCCGCTGAGGTATCATAGGAGGACACACACGGAGTGTCACATTGACCTTGAAGTATCAGGTTGAGTACAAGTCTATAGATGCCACCCTGTATGGGAAAGGCCTATGACACTATAATCTATGTTTTAGAAGGCTAAACGCAAATAAAAAACTGTAGAAAGCACATTCAGAAATAAAGTAGGAAAAGGAGGAAGGAAGAAGGAAATCAATACAGAAAAAAAAAACACTTAAAAAAGTGCTGGGGCCTTGCTCTAACCAGTGAGGCCACATGCTCTGAGTAGGGACAGTGACTGCAGCCTTCTGAACCTGAAGAGGGGCACAAGCTACACCTCCAAAACATGCTTCATGTAAGTGTTAGAGTCTCTTGTTCTTCAGAGTCAATGAAAATACACTGATTTTACCTCCAATCTTTGTATCATACACTAAAGATTCAATAAAATGTGTTAAAATTACAAAAAAGAAGAAAATGTATCTATTTGTGTATGTTTATTGTATGTGTGTACATGGATGTGTGTATGCTATGTGTGTATATGGTTTATGTGTGAATGGTGTATGTGATGTGCGTGTACGTGTGTATGTATGGTGTGTATGTGTGTGTGATGTATGTGTGTATGGTGTGTGTGTATGGTGTGTGTGTGTATGTGTGTGTGATGTATGTGTCTATGGTATGTGTGTAGGTGTGTGTGTGTGTGTGTATGGTATGTGTGTGGTGTGTGTATGTGTGTGATGTATGTGTGTGTAGTGTATGTGTGATGATATGTGTGTATGTGTATGATGTATATGTGTGTGGTTTGTGTGATATGTGTGTATGTGTATGTGCATGTGTGTGATATGTGTGTGTATGATGTGTATGTAATAAGTGTGTGTGATATGTGTGTGTGATATGTGTGTGTGGTATGTGTGTGGTGTGTGTATGTGTGTGTGATGTATGTGTGTGTAGTGTATGTGTGATGATATGTGTGTATGTGTATGATGTATATGTGTGTGGTTTGTGTGTATGTGTGTGTGCATGTGTGTGATATGTGTGTGTATGATGTACGTAATATGTGTGCGATATGTGTGTGGTGTGTGTGTGTGTGGTGTGAGTGTGTGTGTGTAGTGTGTGGGAATGCATATGTGTGTAGGGTGTATGTGTGTGATAGTGTGTGTGTATGTGTGTGATGTATATGTGTGTGATATATGTGTATGTGTGTGTGCGCATGTGTGTGTATGGTATGTGATAGATGTGTGTAGGGTGTGTGTGTGAGATATGTGTGTGATGTGTGTGTATGTGTGCATGTGTATGGTATGTGTGTGGTGTGTGAGTGTATGCGTGTGTATGGTGTGTGTGTGTGTGTTTAGGAGTGCTTGTCATGACAAGCATATGGAAATCACAAGACAGGTTTATGGATTTGGCTTTCTCCTTCTACCTTTCTATGGGTTCTAGAGATCAAAATCAGGTCACCAGGCTTGCCCAGCAAGTGCCTTTACATGCTGAGCCATCTGCCAGCCTAGGAAAATACCTTTAAGTTTCTGTCGGCTGACAGTTAACACAGGAGAAAAAAGCTACAGTTATCCATAGTTTTACATTTTTATATGTGAAGTTTTAAGGTCATCAAGGGGTGACTTGTTTTGAATTAGCTGCATGTAAGATGTATTACAAATAATCAATAAACATTAAATATAAAAAACTGGTGTGTCACAGTAATGGCTTCTCCACAGCATCTTCATGTCTAAAGTAAGACAAAGGAAATGTCACCGTGTGTCCATTGTATTCTCTCCAATACAATCACATCAGGCGCACATTAATTTTTAGCATCAAGCCTCATACTCTGTCTGAAGAAGAAACTAAACAGTATGTCAGTTACCAAGTCTTAATCCTAAACAGAGTGTTAATGCATCCTCTTTCACATTAGTGCCATCCAGTGCATATGCTATGTAGGGGTCTGTCACTGGTCCTCTCATAAGGGGGTGCGCTAAGCTTACCTTACCTGTGAAACACAGTGCTGGCAGCCTTCAGCTTCAGATGGCTTTCACCTTGCAGAAAGGTCTTAAGGACTTTAAAATAACCTTTTGTACACTACAGAATGGCCTGCTGCTCAACAAGGCGGAGCATGGCAGGGGGCATCTATAAATAGGTACTTATATGCTGGAAATGTGGACTTCTCATGTATTAGAAAAATTCTCTCAGAAACTTTCGTTTCTTCTTGGAAATGGCCCTGTACTCCTTTGTACTCTGGCTGAACATATATGAACAAAATTTTGGCCATTTTCTTGGGGACAATAGCAATCTCAGGGACTATTTTCCAAAAGGTACTGGTAAGTGGCTAAAGTAGACTAGTGTTCAGTGCCTGAGAGTGAGTGGCTTTTAAGTACAGAAATCAGGGAACACACACACACACACACACACACACACACACACACACACACACACACACACATACCAGGAAACAAGGACCTGCTGGCAGTTGGCCTAGTCTAAGAGTCAGTCCTGTCAGGCCCCAGGGGTGTTTCTGATCCACCTCCAGATGTCTCAGTGAACACAAGAAAGGACTACCTTACCTGGGGCACCAACCCCAGAAGCCTATTGAAAAAGTGTGAGCCGGGTGTGGCGGTGCATGCCTTTAACTCTAGCACTCTGGAGGCAGAGGCAAGTGGGATCTCTGGGAGTTCAAGGCCAGCCTGGTCTACAAAGGGAGTCTAGGACAGCTGGGGCTGTTACACAGAGAAACCTAAAAAAAAAAAAAAAGTGCAAATTGTCCTTAGAAACAGGAAGTACAAGAACAAGTGCACTGTTAGTTCCGCTGATGTGTCTTAATGAGTGCTCTTTTCATCAGCCGAGGAGCCTTTGTAAACCCCTCCACCTTTGAAGCAGAGATCCAAAAGTTATACACTCAGCCAGCTCCAACAGAGACAGACAGCTCATGGGCAGTCCCCTTTCACTCAGAAACAAGGGACGAAGAAAAAACTGTATAGACTGAGAAGCTCAGAAAGCCACTAGGTAGGTGATAAGCTGGGATTAAAACACAACTCTCAAAAGACAAGATGGACCTTGCTTTCTTCCATAGTAAGGATCCGCCATCTTCCAGTTGAGGAAACGTGGGCAGAATACGCATTCAAAGCAGGGACATGTCACATGAACATTCTGTTCGTGGGGCTGGGTACAAAACGGTTTCTTGCCTTGAATCCACAGACCTGCAAACCCTGCCTCAAACCACCCTTATGAAAAGGAATATCTCATGGCTTCTTGCTGTTTGCTCTCTTTACACGGTTCACTAATCCAGGAGTGCTAAGCTAAATGAAGAAGTAGCAAGGGTACTTACTCCTGAAAATGCTGCTGTCTCTAAGTGACTACATTAAAGTCTACATTAATGACGTCATAGGGACGAAGCTAACGAGGCATGAGTGCGTTTCTAATTCCAACTAAGCCATCAGAACTTCTTTCTGCAGCTTTTAAACCACTGTTGAAAATGCGTCAGGGAGAGACATTTAGTTAGAAAAAAAATGCAAACTAGATAACAGTTTATCATTTGTACAGTTAGTAAACACTGCAGATTGGTGACTCATCTAGGAAAATTAATGGGTGCTCAGGAAGAATTGCTTTCCTGCCTGAGCGACTTAGTCATCCTTGAATTACTCAGCCTAAAACTTCAGTAACAAGCCCCTCCTTTCCCTGATCCAATCCTAAACTGTGGCTCCTTAGGGCTTAGTCTCATTCTTGCTCTATAGCCAAACTCTGTGTAGAAAGTAGAAGGAAGGGGGGGGAGGGGTGGGAAGGTCAAATGAAGACCACTGGTACCACTGTCTGAATTGTCTTTAAAGAGGAGAGCATGATCTTGAGGCCAAGTCAGTCCAGCTTTGGGGAGAAACAGCAACAGTAGGCAGGAGCCATCAAGAGAGGGGAGGGGAAGGGAAGGAAGGGGAAGGGGGGAAGGGAGGAGAAGGGAGGGGAGGGGAGGGGAGTCAGATAACCAAGATGAAGAATTTCCAGGACTATAATGTACTAAGAGGTGGCCGAGTAAGTCATATGCAACAGTATGAAAATGCTGTGCTGTGTACTTGAACTTGTGAAGAGAGTAAATTTTTGCACATTCTCACATTTAACAAGTTATGAGTGCAAGGAGGAAAGAAAAGGAGAAGGGGGTGGAAGAGGAAAGAGAAGGAGGAAAGGAAGAGGGAAAGAGGAGGAAGAAAGGGGACAGAAAAGACAGTGGTGCCTGTGATGGAGTAATTAGTATGTCTATCCGCTTGAGTACAGTAGTTACCTATGACAGATGCAGATACCAAAACAACACAGTGCATCTTATTAAAAAATAGTTTTCTTACTCACATCCTAATAAATCCAGAAGTTATGTTAAAAATAAGACAGGGATTTATTTTTTTTTTAAAAAAATACAGTCTGTCCTTGCGGTATAAGAATCATTTAGTCACATAGAAAAGTCTGATTTATTGCATGAGTGGACTTGCTTGGGCAGAAGAAAAATGAGGAAGAAATAAAACGTGTCCTGCATCCTGCGTTAGAGATTTTTTTTAGCCTATTATTTGAAAGATATCCCTATGAAAAGGTAAATGCAATTTTAATTATTTAAATTAGGCTTGAAGGTTTTTCACTAAAAAAAAAAAAATTAAGCCTCTATGAGTTGTTTTCTTTTAAAACAGCCTGAACATTAAAGCACATGGGCGTCATCAGGGGAGATGAATTAGAACTGACATTTCTGAAGCGTGCGTTTTAATAAGCAAGTCATAACCAGATGTAGTTAGGAATCTAATATCGTGGCTTCTAATTTATAATTAATTTAAAAAGAGCAGAAAAATGACTTTCTATGGTGAATCTGGTCTGTGAATCACAGAGAGAAATATTCTAGAAGTAACGCTATGTTTATTGGCAACAAAAACCCACCAAGGATCTTAATGAGCCATCTTATCTGGTATCAAACTGTGGCTTTATATAAATCCATACAGAGTCAAGAGGAAAGTTTAACACATCCTTGTTTAGGGCTAGATTTATGGATGGAATAAAAATGATAAAAACAAAGGATTGTGAAAAGACAGTTTCCATATTGTTCCGTTTTTCTAAGGTTCACGTCTGTAGGACTCTTCAAACACATCTGGCACTCGTCCTTCCAAAACTCAAACTGGAACTTAACCTTGAAGTGATAACACAAAGAGGTGGGCTCTGGGGCGATGACAAGGCCCTGAGGGCTCGGCCCACAGAAAATGGGACTAATGCCATTACAGGACAGGCTTCAGGGAGCCACCTCACCCTCCCATCTCTTCTCCGGTGTGAGGACACACTTTTTGTCCTTCCCCTTGAAGCACACGTCCTTCAGGAGACTCAAATCTTCTTGCACCTTGAACCTAGACTTCCCCACCTCCAGAACGGCAGGAATAAATTTCTATTGTTCTGGGTTATTTTGCAATAGCCTCACAAATGAACTTATGGTGATGCTTCAACTCCTTCCTACAGGCTTTGACAAAACAGAGTCCCAAGTTCTGCTACCAGCTGCCATTAGGAGTCGCTGTGTAGGTTTGCTTATCTTGTTGACCTTAGTGTCCTCTCTTTTAAAAAAAATTTTTTTTAATTTATGCAGGTGTTTTGCCTGCCTGTATGTCTGTGTGAGTGAATCGGATCCTCTGGAACTGGGGTTACAGGCAGTTGCCAGGGGGTGGGGGATGGGGCAAAGGCAGCTGAGAATTGAACCCAGGCCCTCTGCAAGAGCAGCCAGTTGCTCTTAACTGCTGAGTCACTTCTCCGGGCCCCTTTCATTTTCTCTGAATCCAAGCATCTGGGTCTCCATGTTCAAATCCCTACCTGGTCCAACTCTTAAAAACAAACTTGAGGTCTAATTTGAAACATCGATTTCCATGAACCCCTAACTCCACAGGCACTACTCACACCCTTAATCTAACTTAAGTATCTTTCCCGTGAGCTTAAAGGCATCTGCGCTCTTGTGACAGCACCCCTAGGACTTTCATTAAGTGCCTGGGAACCTTTCTTTCTCCTCCACTGTTCTGGATGCTTCGTGAGGAGAAGATAGATCCCTCTCTTGGGATCCTAACACTTCCTGGCTCTCAGCAGACACGCAATAAACATCATGAGATGGTTTATGAAAGGCTTCCTTCCATCAGTGGAAATGTACTGGTCCTCTCACTGATGGTAGGAAGAACTTTATGTGGTTGGTTCATACGGAAGGTCAGTAGGGGAAGTCCACTCAGGCATTACTACTGCCCCTTTGCAAGATGATCGCTATCCATATTAACCATGATGCTGATAGATGTCTTACGGTACCAGGACCAACAGCTAAGTTCCTCTTGGCAGGAGAATATGCCTATCTGCAGACAGACAGGTGAACTCTTAGCAGCTAGTGAAAATTATGCCAGCCAGGATATTGCCTTTCTCATTCAACTGTCAGAAAATTAAGATCCAGCATCAGTGACTACTGCAACTAACCCATCCCCAGTGCCAAGTCCCCTAGAACACTGCGCTTTTCACTATTTTGTCATGACTAACCTCTGCTAGGACTTCTATGTATGACTTTTGTCTTCAAAACCCAGGAAGTGCTCTGAAGAATGGATCATGTTCTGGTTTCTTTAGCCATATTCCACCTCAGGTTGGTTGCCTGCACTGGCTCTCCTTTCATCCAGCAGTCAAGAAACAGTTCCTTAGTTCACTAGGTTTGTATTTTATATCCTGGATTGGATAACAAGTGCCCAGAGATGCCACTAGCAGACAATTAGATTCTTTTGAGTTTGATATAAATTCTTAGCTGCCATGTTTTCTCTCTGCTGTAGCTGCCAGGTTCTCTCTTCAGGGCCATCACAATCAGATCACCTCTTGGAATCTAAAAAAAACCAAAAACCTAAAACTAGCTCCTGAGGCCGCTCTGATATTCTCAGCCTTGAGGATTCTTCCATGACGGTTGCTGTCAATAGATAGCAAGACCTGGGGCTGAAGGGCCTCTTACAATAAGCAGAAGGCAAGCCTTAGCTACATCTTGTCTGTCTGTGGAACTCAAAAGTCAGTAAGTAAACTAGAGGAAGAGCACCCGGCTTACGTGCACAAAGCCCAGGTTCAAGCCTCAGCATCAGAGGCAGGGAGGGACAGGGAGAAATACCAATGCTTAGCTTCTGGCTTCTGTTCTCTTTTTTTGGGAGACAGGATCTCTCTAACCTGTAACTCTATCTGGCCTTCATCTCTCTCTATAGACCAGGCTGGCCTCGAACTCACAGAGCTCTGCCTGCCTTAGCCTTTCCTATGTGCAGGGACTAAAGGTGTGCGTGGCAACGCTTGTGATTAATGTTGCTGCTAACGTTGTTGTATTTAATTGTGAAAGCTATTCTCAGGCCCTTTTTAAGTAGGTGGGATAAACATTGTAAATAGCTAAAAACTAGAGCCTGCTAATATTTGGAGAATAGTTATTTTAAACTTTCCACAGTGTCTGGCCCTGGTCCACCAACACAAAGATGACTCATCAGAAGCAAATAATATCTAAGGCATCGAACACAAGCTGAGCTCCAGCTCTCCAGGGTGAGACATGGTAAGTATTTATCTGGTCAGAGAGGACATGGCGAAGATTGGAGCAACTCCTTCCCCCAGCAGAAGGAAGTTGCCCACATCTACTCCAGGCCCTGTGCATGAAATCCAACTATGTCCTATTACATGTGGCACCACCCAATCAGAATTCATACTCTTGAAAACTGCTTCGTAAGGTTCCTTATTATTATGAAACTTTTTCTTTCTGACATTATCAAAATAGTTTAAGGCTTCCTAAAAGTACCTAAACGCAAAAGAGATCTCAATCTCAAACCAGCACTTGGGAGTGACAGATGATTAGCTGTAAGAGACAAACAGACTCCCTAACAGTGGCATTGATCCTGCATCCCTGGCTGACGTAGATCAGCATGGTGAGTCTGGAGGCTGACAAACCAGAAGCAAAGTACCAGGATGGTGGCTTAAACAAACAAACAACGTTTCTCCTCATAGTCTAGGGAGGCCAAGAACAGGGTGCCAAAAGAGCTGGTTAAATACCGCAGCCCTCGCCTTGCCTTACAGATGCCACCGTCTCCTGATCTTCCTGTGGTTCCTTTCTGAACAGTCATGACTACTCAGGCTTCTTGTCCTCGTGAGGAAACCAGTCATACTGAAGTTTTGTCTCCCCAAATGACTGTGTTTTAACTAATTGCCTTTTAAAAGACCTTACTCCATCACACAGGATGCGGTATGGAAGTTCACAAAGACTTCGCATGTTAATTTGTGGAAGAGAGAAAAGTCAGCTCCTGAACACAGGCCATGCCCAAGGCACAGAGTTGTTTTAAATGCAACCGGATTCTTGCGTGTGCTCTTTATATTGTTAAATGTTGATCAAGATTGTCAGTCAACATGAACATATGAAATCCCGAGAGCCAGGCCCAGCTCGCTAGGTTATGATAGTCCAGCGCGGGGCACTACCCAAGCAGGCCGGAATTCCAAACGGCAACCGAGTCTCACCAGGCCTCAGATTGCCCAGAAACAGAGAAGAGGATTACATCCCCTTTAATGGCTTATTAAAGGAGTTTAAACACAATATGGATAAAGGGCTTAGGTGAAGGTCTACTGACACCATCGTTAGTATAATTCAACAGTCTCCTTTTGCAAGAGCCTCCAACTAAGAAAAGAAGCATTTTCCCAAAGTAGCAGCATCTAAAGAGGAGGAATCCAGAAATGGCTCCGTGCACTGACCACATTGGCTACTCTTAACTTCTTCAGACTAAAGCCCTGAGAGTGTGTCAGGTAGAAGCCTCCACGAGAAAATGTAGATCCCAAATTCCCTTCACTCCCTCAAACGTGCAAAAGGAAGTCAGCAGAGAGACTAACGCCCCGAGGGTGCGGTGACACAAAGCAGTCATCTTAGGACAGGAGTTAGGAAGTCCAGAATTCAAGATCCAGACAACCCCACAGCCCGAGGCCAGGCCTGGTCGTCTGCTTCCTACTGTTGCTCACTGCACGTGGTCTGATTTGCTCACAAAACCAAAATCAGGTAGGAGAGGCCTGTTTCTTATTCATGAGCTCCTTTTCCCCCACCAAGTGAAGCCTCAGCCAAAAACCTGCAGGGCTGAAAAGCACATTATTAATCAAAACAAAGCTGAGACTCTCCTTTAGAATGAGGAAAAAGTCCAGAAGGTGCTTGGCCTTTGGTCTGCTGTTTGTTGGGTTCCTGTATCTCTGAGGACGGAGCCCAGCAGCGTTAGCACTCCTGCCCCAAACCTGCCCCAATCCCAAGAGATAGCGTCTTTCTGTTTCCCTCATTCACTGACCAACTTCAACTGTGTGAAAAGACATCCTTCCTTATCTGAAGAATTTGGGGAGGAGCCTAATGATCGGAGCCCACACAAGTTTTGAGCACACACTTCACCAGCAGCTGAAGAAATACCTGAGAAATGGCCTGAGAGAGTGTTTGTCCTACCCGGAAGGAAGTACCAAAGACTCACTTCCCCCAGAAGCAGCTCATTGTCAACAACTGTCTGGGCAGTTGGTGAACAAAACTGGAAAAACTGGAAAACTTTGCCTCACAATGGCTGCCAAGCAGGATCTGAGAGTGCAGGGTCCTAGGATCCCTCCAGGCAAGATCTTTAGGTGGCAGCAGAAAGCAAACACCCTCACTTCAGCATTGTCTTCTCTTCCCAGACTCACCTTTCCATTATCCGTGATGTCCTGGGACCCTGACCTCAGGATCCAGCGGCAGGGATCCGTGCTGTAGGGATACAGTAACACCCTGCAAACCTCGCGGGTTCACCACCACCACTACCCCAACCCCTCCTCACTGAGAGAAACTTCCCTCATCACCTAGGTGTCATGGTCACTCTCCATCATGTTTTGGCTTTTAATTAAGATTTCATTACTTTTTGAGATTATAATTACATCCTTTTCCCTTTCTTTCCTCCAAACCTTGCCATGTACCCACTCCCTTGCGCTCTTTCAAATTCATGATCTCTTTTCTTCCAACTGTTGTTGGGGGGTATGCATGTGGGGAGGAGGGTGTTCCT
Organism: Acomys minous; assembly: GCF_964271855.1. Classification (NCBI taxonomy): domain Eukaryota; kingdom Metazoa; phylum Chordata; class Mammalia; order Rodentia; family Muridae; genus Acomys; species Acomys minous. The sequence goes on along the minus strand of NC_140486.1, from coordinate 90,503,061 downwards.
AAATATATAAAACAGCCTTCTCAGTCCGGATAATGTTATGTGCATGTATGGCTTTGGGGCTGATCATTTGGTATTTCAATACAATCTGTGTACATCTTAGTTCCATTTCTCTATCTTGGATTTTTTTTTCTGGGTTCTTGGGGGAAGAGTGGGGGGAAACCCCTCTCACACAGCTTTGAATTCGCTACACTGCTCAGCGCGGCACTTCACACCAACTGAATGCTCACAGTGTTGACTAACTGAAGGATGAATTAACCGCCTCAGTCAGCATGGAAGTCGGGTTCTTTATTTAACCTAACTGAAAGGGTTTTAGTGAAGTTGTTTCCTTCTTTCAAGAGTGCAGCATGAACTGTTTTTAATGAGCAAATTACCACGTGCAGACGCTTCTGTAAATCGGTGTTTTCTAGATGTTCATCTTAAAACACCCGAGTCCCAGAAAATCCAAACAAAGACCTCCTCTAAATCCAGAACTACCTTCTGGGATATATCATAGTAACACCTCTGTTGTTGTTGTTGTTGTTGTTGTTGTTGTGTTGTTTTGTTTTAATCCTGCCCTTTCTTTCTTACTTAACTCATCACTGGGGCCATTCCCATCCATGCAGAGACCCTGAGACCCCTGAAGTCATCTCAATCTGCACACTGTCACCATACACCACTTCCCTGTTGTCTTCTCGTTGTGTACCCACACCGCAGCACCGCCTAGAAGAAGGAGAATAGGAGAGGTGGCAACAAAAAGTGCTCTACGCGAACAGGAGGATGTTCCGTTGGGTTTGAGTGCTACTCCGAATCCCACACGGACTTGCCTCTCCCATGCCTGCTGGTCCACCGCAGCTTTCAGCACGAACCCAGCTACTCCAACCTGCATTGCTTCTCTCAGCTCACCTGGTTACTAATAAGGCAGCTTTCCTAGCCTCCATGGTCTACGTCTGAAGGCCCCCCCGGTTTAGTTTACAGCCACCTACCGCTGAGTTCCTACCGTATGCACCCAAGCATGGCTCTCCCTCTCAAGACACCCACCACAATAACGTCCCTGCCTGGCTAACAACTTAGAATGTTTCAACACTGGCAAACAGTGAGAATTCTTCCTTCTCTGCCTTGCCTATGGGTCAGTAGTATGCAAGCTTTTATTTTATTATTCATTGGTCACAGGGTCTTTCTATGTAGCCCTAGCCGGCCTAGGGCTTACACAGGGTTGGTTTTGAACGCACAGTTGATCCTCTTACCTCTGCTACCTAAGTGCTGAGATCACAGGCCCGTGCCTTTCAACAAACAGGAGAGCATGCTCACCTTGGAGCCAATGGTGTGGCCTGAAAATTTAAGCATCCAAACGGTCAAAGAGCGTCAAGTCCTGTTGTTTTTCTAAATTAGAGACTGAGACTGGGGCAATAGGAATCACGCCGCGTGAGCCACGGTATGGTTTCCACGCAGCAGAGAATGGCGTCTAAGCACCTGCTGCACAGACTATCCCTTCTTATCGCCAACCGTCCTCATCACCTCCGTCTCTCAGTTTATCAAATTGCTCCATCATCACAGAAACGCTGGTACCACGCCTTCTTCTAACTCTTCCCCTCACCCAGTCCTCCAGCAGCCACTTGCTGTCCCCCGAGCTAAGTTCTCTCCTTCATCCCCAGCTCTGTAACTGGCACTCCGTTCCCCCAGCTTCACGAAATCTTCTCTGTTCCAACCACCAGTGACAAAAATCAACTGGAAAACCCAAAGGATGCTTATTGCTTCTTAACTTACCGGAGCGTTCGACTGCAGATCATGACATGAACTCACGCTTCTGAGTTTTGAAACTGTCTCCTCTCCCTACCCTCTGCCTACCTCCCAGCTCTCTTTATTCTTCCTCTCCTACTTCCTTTAAAGACATATTTGTCATTGATGCTTACACGGAAGTGACTCGCAAGGCAACTCCCTCCAGCTCCCATTTCTCTACTAGTCTTACCCAACTACTCTCGAGACACAAACTTTCTCATCAAGACATTTCTGTGGGCTTAAACTCTTTTTTCTGCTTTGTCATCCCATCAAACCAATTCTAATGATTTTCACCAGCTAAAAGTTCTTAAAGTGCCCGCTCCCTATGCTTCTTGGCACTGCCTGTGAACAAGTCTCTTATTGATCACCCGTGACCTTTTCTGTTTTTGTTTTTGGAGATAGGGTTTCTCTGTGTAGCCCTGGCTGTCCTGGACTCACTTTGTAGGCCAGGCTGGCCTCAAACTCACAGAGATCCACCTGCCTCTGCCTCCCAAGTGCTGGAATTAAAGGCGTGTAACACCATGCCCGCCCACCCCTTTTTACAGTCTTGGGAATGACTCCCGAGCACTTGAGCATAAATACCAGACTGTCCATGTATTTCTTATCAAGGAAAAACTGTTTCAAACACCCAAGCTTCTCTTGCTTTTGGACAACATCACAAATTTTGAACATCAGGCAAAGTTGCGTGACACTTTTCTTAATATCCACTAGATTTCCCCCATGGGTAACATCTCTGCTATGTGGTCTATGATCATAGTGGTTCCCAGGTCACTTCTTAAGGAGCTTTAAGGCTGCTGACTCTTTACTATAACCTGAGTAAGCCCTCTGGGGTGACTGAAAAAGGATGAAAAGCTTGCCTGGCATCTTTTTCTTCACATTGTGTGGGGTTTGTTAGTTTTTCTGCTGTTGTGTTTAGTTGGCTGTTTTGTTTTCTGCTGCCTCCTCTTCCTCCTCCTCTTCTTCTTCCTCCTCTTCTTCCTCCTCCTCCCCCTTTTCTTCTTCTGTCTTAACCTTTGGCTCTGACTCTACTGAGCTCTGCAAACAGACACACTGACCACTCAGAAATAAATTGCCCCAGTCACCTAATCTCTCTCTTTCATCTCCACATCAAGAAATACCAGACTCTGAAAGGAAGTGGAAAGAGGTAGCTCTGGGCTCCTGGAAGTTCTTCACCTGTTCTCGGATGAATTAACTCTTTTCATACCGTATCTCTCTTCCCCAGTATGGTACATCCATAATGCCTCAACTCCTTGAAACTCAAAGACTGATTTGTGAGCAAAGAGCCCTCTTTTCCATTCTTTGACCATTGAACAAGCCCTTTACTCATCTCCTATGGACTGGCTTTGCCACGGCGTGAGCTTCTGGACCTGCATTCCAGACCGCAACAGTTGAGCTACTCCTACATTTATATCTAGAATCATCCCTCTCTGTCTTATCCCTGTAATTTATGGACATCTCAACAAAAGGCCAACCTACCCTTCGTGCACTGCACTACGTGCCCCTGACTTCTTATCACCTACTATTACAGATCTGTTCAATTTGGGCTGGGTCCTAACCAGGCCTCAAAAGACATGACAGGCACCCTGCCCTGCTGTCTGTGAGTCTGCAATCTCACTTCCCCCAAAAGGAATTTTACCAAGCACATTTAGCAACCAGGGGCTAAAGTGACACATCCTGTATGATAAACACACACTAACTAAAGGACGTAAGCTTTCCCAGTTCTGCTGCCTGGGAATCAGAAACAACCTGATTGCAAGCACAGCCACGGGCTAATCAACTTCATAGCATGAGATTGCCCCCCGCCCACACACACACACACACTCTCTGGAACCTTAAGAAGGTACCCCTGCTTAGCCTTGGATCCCTTCAGCTCCTCACTGTACCCGTTTGCTTCTCTGCGGTGTTGACGATTCCTCTAATAAACATCTTACCCAAAAAGACAATCCATCCTATGTCTCTCTTTACCCCCAAATCTGAGGCCTTTCAGTGCCTGGATGCACTCCTCCATCTTTTCCATCTCCCTCTTCCTCCCATTTCTCAATACTTCCCTTGCTGATAACCTCGCTTCTTACAAGGCAGGTCTCCAACCTTTCCCCTTCTGGCATGTATTTTCACATCCTCCAGGCTAAAGAGCTGCCTCTCCTTGGAGTGACAGCTACAAAACCAGAACTTTAGGTGCATACAAAATAAGATGCTGTCCCTGTAAGTGGCTACTGACATCATTTCAAACTGTGTTGTTGTTGTTGTTGTTGTTGTTCTTATCAGAGATGGCACCAGTTAAATCCAGCAAAATTGCTGACTCTACCCCTGCCACAAAAACACAGACACAGACACAGACACACACACACACACACACACACACACACACACACACACACACACACACACGTCACCAGAGTAAACTTTGTTCGTTATAATGTTAAATTCTCTACATGAGAATTCATACTCTCTGGCTGCTCCCATCCACCATTTTTAAACATGTGATTTATGAAGAAGTTTACTCAATGTCTCCCACCGAACATGCTCAGGAATATGCGAGGGTCTACACGTGACGACAGCTCCTAGCCATATGAATATTCATGAATCTTCCCAATGAAATCCCTGGCCTTCTGTGTGCAAAAGGAATTAACCTATTCCCAGGGCTGTCCTTATTTGGCTGCAAGTAATAAACCTGTCCTTATCGATTGCGTTGACTGGCTTTGTGCTCACCTAGGAGTAAACCTTTCAGGTTTGGTCACACGACCATAGCATTCCACGATAACCTTTAGCACAACACACTTTACACACTCTTCTAACATTACTTTATCTCTTTATCAACCGTCCCCAGCTAGACCCAGTTCCTCAAGCAAGGATATTCATAATAGGTGTTCAGCCTGATTCCTTTGCATGTTAAATGTCAGTAATAAATATTTTCTGGTCTGTCTCCATAACGCTAAGGACCCTAGGGCATCCCGTATGCCCCTTTCTCAAACATCGCTTTTCTGGAAAATTCTACTGCACTCGTGGTAGTTTAATATTCAGAATCCATAGCGGTTGGTGCAGCACTGGTGATGCAGCGGTAAGCAGAGCTACGCTCCCAAGTACACTGCAGTACTGACTGCAACCTGCACCTCGGGCAGCATCGAGTAAGTAGAGGGCTGAGATGAACTAAAATTAGCCACATCCTGGTGCTCAACATAGCCTAAGACTTGGCAAGACAACCTCTTCTGCAGGCACACTGCTGACATAGCACGGTGAACTGGACTTCAACCAAGGAAGAAAACCTGCAATATCCTTAGCACGGAAGGTCTGAGTTCTGCTGATTCATTCTGACTTCAAGCCGCAGTAACACTTGAGTAAGGAGCACCCAAGCTTACTCCGCAACTTTGTTTCTGCAGAGCTGACAGAATTTGACATACAGGAAATTTAATAGTCTTCTGCAATTCCTCAGATGTGGGCTGCAGGCACCTGCGTTCCAGTGTCTGGTAGCATTAAATAATATTTTCTTCCAAAACTTAGACCTGTTTAAACTCCTGATGAGAGCTGAAAATCCTGTCTAGAGTCTCTATAAGTAAAGAGACTCGCATGGGAAAACCACCTTCACCAAATGCTCGGGGCCGGTTCAGTGGGAACTCTGCAGTCCTGCCTAAGGCAAGCATCTTGTCCACACTTCGCACAAGAACACCTGTACTAACTGTTCCAACTTAGGAAAAATCATTTAAATATCAACACAAGCACAGGCACAGAGACAATGGGCAAATTCCCATCAGTACAAAGTTTCAAACCGCGCACACTGGTGCAAATTACAAAGCAAAGAACCTTCTCAGAATAGGCCTTCATGACTCATTGTTTACTTTCTTCTTCCTACATGAGTCGTGTGTGTTGCATTATAAAAAGTTAAGATGAAAGAAATTTCTAGACTTAAGTCTAATTATGCTTCAGTAATTTATTATGCTTCTTATACAGTAATTATTACAGTTAGCATTTAATTAACCAGCATTACATCACATATTGCTGCCTTTTAAAATCAGAATGTCAAGACTGGGCCCCTTAACAGTCAACCATGGATCAGACAGGGGCTTGCAGGGCCCTATGCCTCCTGTTGATGGATTCTGTGGGGAGGGATGGTAACTTTCTTCAGTTATATACCCACTGACAAGCCCACCAGACTCCAGTGAATGGTTTCAAACCCCACAGGCACACAGACAATTCTGGTTAAACCCAGTGGGTTTCAATTAAAAAAAAAAGAAAAGAAAAAATAAGATATGAATGTGGAAAATAGACTTGAAGGGAAAAGGAGAAGACTAGAAAAGATGAAGTTACAGTAATTATAAGATTTTTTATATATGTATGAAAATATCAAATTATCAGCAATTCAGTAAAAGATACTAAAAATAATAATATATAAGTTCTTGATTTGGGACATGTAACATGTTAAAGTTCTTTTTGTTTTCTTCAGGAAAAGAAAATAAAGTCACCACTACCATTCTGACTTACCACTCTTCTTCGAGTATTCTCTGCCAAATAATGGACTAGAAAAGATCAGTTGCTTCAGCACAGCAGGGTTTGGATGAACCTTAAGAAATGAAGTTTCACTGGCCTTGCTTCCTCAGAGGATTTGCTGCATACTTACTTGTTCAGTACGAGGTCAAGAATAAACTTGGAGCCAAAGGCTTCAATCTGGAAGCTCGCCTGGGCCAGATGGACAGCCTAAATGCAAAAGGACAGAAGGAGTCTTAGATATTTAACAGGACCAGCATTTTTATTTTTGTTTTTGTTTTTTTGAGACAGGCTTTCTCTGTGTAGCCCCGGCTGCCCTGGACCCGCTTTGTAGAGCAGGCTGGCCTCGAACTCACAGAGATCCACACGCCATGGCACCTAGACCAAGACAGCATTTTCAGGTAGACTTTTTTTTATGCATCTTTATGTATCAACTCGTCTCTTTAAAGGACTGGGTGTGCCACCTTGGTTCTGCTTAGAAGAGCCGCTGTGTGAGCAGCAAAGAACCACTAAGAGAAAGTCGGGACTCCAAAACAAAGCCACTGAGGCAAGAGTCAGCAGTGTGTCCTGCTGGACTTCCAGAGCGAGCATGACAAATTGTGCAGAACTCTAGTTAAAGCTTGACTTTGGGCTACGCTGTGCCCCCAAAAGAAGTTCCCTACACACCTAAGTGAGAAATCACATCAGCACTGTGCTCTTCTGTGGGATCAGGAACTTTCTCTATATGATGAGTCAGCACAATGTGACAATCAAATGCGATGGCACAGCCTTCTGACTTCTGAAAGCACTTGGAGTGTAGCCCCTTGGGAAGACTATGTTCACATCCCCTTTAAGGGTCACGCATTCACAATGCAACAATAGTCCCATCTAGGCCAGAATCATATCTAGCAGGTGTTAAAAGATTAGCATAAGTCAAAGAAGTGCCCTGAATAATGTAAATTAATAAATCGATGAAGAGTTGCCAAAGTATTATTCAACATTCAGCTTTTCTTTGTCATCTTATCAAGTTTTTTTTTTAAAAAAAGGCAAGTATATAGGCAACAACCACACCAACTCCTTAGACTCGGTCCTTAGGTAGAGACAGCCTCCAAACAACAGGTGACATGGTCATTGTCGAGTAAGTGGAAACCAACTTAAACATCCCCTTTAAAGACTTTATATTCCCAGCTCCCTCTGTTGCCACTGCAGGCTCCCCTCAGCCCTCCTTTGCACGATTATTTACCAACTGCTCCCCATCCTTAAAAGGCATCCCAGTTGCCCTCCATATACACACTCTACGATGAACTCTGGTCCTCGGAGCAGCAGGAACACTTTGCTTCCCCTCCTTCTTCTCCATCTGCGAAGCTGTTTGCTTCCTTCCGTTTCCTCCAAGGCCAGTGAGCGCCATGACACATGTCACAGGGCGTCTTGCAAATGACAGTAGATTAATGACCTTTCCCCCAAAACTATCCAAACTTTCAAATAATTCGTCAAGCATTCGTTATCAAGGCTATTGTCTTGCCTCAGCCATAAAAGCACCATCAATAAAACTATGGTTTTTACGTCAGTCATTCACAACTGCCAGTTACTCAATAAAATCAGTAAACAGAATTTTAAAGGCAATTAACACATACTAAATGCAAACCGAACACCATCAGCCTCCATTCCAAAGTTCAACCCACATAGAACAAGATCATCACACGTGTCCAAGGTTCCCGCATCTAAACATAAAAACAGGAAACATCTGTCTTGTCAACTGTAGTCTCTGCCATTTGCAGCGACAGAGACATTTACATAGTCAATACAAACAGCATAATCTTTACATGAATTCATTTTGTATCTTGCACCATCAATTTTTGCTTGAAGACGTGCATAGGGATGAATAAATAAGAGGAGATTTTCTAGCTATGGTTCCCAAAAGCTTTTTGAAAAATCTAAAACTAATTTCCTGAGACTATAAGTGCGTAAGCATTTTTTTTCCCTCATAAAAACAGTATATAACAGAGAACTTTCTGTTTGTGGCAACCCAGCTTCACCAGGCTGATCATAAAACTTCCTAAACCTTCCTTATTATCTCTAAGACCTGGTATCGACCCGGGAAAAGCTTATCTTCTGGCAAGCAAGCAACAAGACAAATATAAACACCAAGATGATCCCGTTGGAAAACTAAAGTAGCCTGGTGGTAAACGCAACACACCTGTTTCGGGCAACTGCTCCGAATTTACACAATTTGGTTATCGCTAAGTTTATCCCAAGTCAACGTGACAATCTTCAGTGTTGCAGAATTCAGTGAGAGATTTAGCAAGTTACACTGGGCTTGTCTTCTGCCCTTCCAGGAACTTCACTGCACAAGCTCCTCTGATGGAACCTAACTGGAAAGATGGCTGTGGCTAGAAAGCACAGTCCCCAAGGTGCCCCACTGTCTAAGCAGCCACCGGTGCTAAGGCTGAGCCACACTCTGGGTAGCTTTGGGACAGCAGCTACGGAAAGACTTCCCTGACAAAGTGTTATTTGAATAAAATTGTAAAAGTTAAATAAGAATCCACCTAGGAGGGGAACAAAAGATGTATTTTCAAAAAATGGGGTCAAAAAAAGACTGTGGGAATAAAGAACTTTTTGTTTTGTTTTGTTTTTCAAGACAGGGTTTCTCTGTGTAGCCATTGCTGTCCTGGACCCACTTTGTAGACCAGGCTGGCCTCGAACTCACAGAGATCCGCCTGCCTCCCAAGTGCTGGGATTAAAGGCGTGCACCACCAAAAACAAAAACAAAACAAACAAACAAACAAACACGTGTGCCCTGTAGGCAAATACCTTGCAGAGTAAATGGCAATGGATCTGGAAAGGCGAACTAACCCCTGGAAGGCTCTGTGTGATGTGCTCAGTGACTTACAGTGTCAAATGTGAACGTGGAGCCAAGATGGCCGTGCTTCCTCCAAACGCTCATTCCTCACATTCACTCAACAACATCTAGTTTGCACGGTGGCGGCGGCAGCCTCCAAACGTATGAACTAATTACTCTCTGGGACTGCTAAGGTAATCAGCCATGCCTGCAACACCATGCCCGTTTTCCACAGTGGGGATGCGGGGTCAGGGGGTCTGGTTCCTTATCTTTATTAACAGAGGTGTTTTAACATTTTAACTTCATTTCTATAAAGTAAGATTTTTTCCATATGTTGATCTTCTTTCCTCGTATTATCAAAAAAAAAAAAAAACCTGTAAATTCACCTAATAGAGTTGTGTCCATGTTAAATAATATCCTTTTTTTTTTTTTTTTGCCTCCTGTTTACTTTCTTCCCACTGCTCTTCATAACACAATGTACACACAGCACAGATTCTACATACTAAGCAAAAAACCTGGCCAGGGTTTCCTTCCCTTTCCTTCTGTTATTCCTCTGTTGTCCCTGATACCACATTTAAGCAGATTTTAATTTCTGAACTCAGTTACTGCATTCAATTTGTAAGATTTTATTAACAAAATTATATAGTTTTGAATTTGAAATAGGCATTGTAATCCAGCCAAATGAGTCTTTCATACTGTGTGTGTATGTCTATGTGTGCGTGACTTTTTTTTTTTACCTTTGAGACAGATTTGCTCCCCCTAACCCACCCCCACCCCTAACCCACCCCATCCCCAACCCCAACCCACCCCATCCCCAACCCCGGGACAAGGCTCTGTGTAGCCCTGTCCTGTAACTCACTATGTAGATAAGGCTAGCCTTGCACTGGGAGATCTCTGCCTCCCCAGTGCTAGGATCCACTATGCCCAGCTCCACGACAGGTTCTTAAGTAATCAAGCTAGTCTCAATTTCACCATGGAACTGAAGCTGGCCTGAATCCCAAGTGTTCCGATTCTACAAGTAAACACCAGCCCTACTTAGAGTATACATTTTTATTTACGTACATAAATACACACACGTGTATATGGCTTTATACACAAGTGTGTACGCGCTCAAACACACACCTTCCAAATGGAAGGAAATTAGACGAATATCAGGGATGAATAGGGTTTTGTGTAAGGCAGCGCAGTGCTTCTGATCGCTCTAGCATGTGCTTAGAATTGACAAGATGCTACATGTGGTTGAAAATACAAAGGCCGCCTAAAGCATTGTTCCTCTCTTTAAATGGAGAAATGACACGGTGAGGATTACATAAAAGGAGACCCTCAGACTACTTCGGAGAAGGGTTGGTGACCCTGCACGAGGTCAGATATTTTCTCCTTCTGGCCGTCTGCTCAACGGCCCTGTTTTAATAAGGACATTCTCTGTAATGGCACAGGGGAAGGGCACAGAGTTGTACAGCCAGGCAGCATCATTTCACAAGAAAGAGTGCATCGCTGGGCTCGGAATCGCCACCCTGAAGGACTGGAAACAGCTGTTGCCTCAGCACTCTGGTACTTCTCTTTTGACTAAAAATCTGGCCCAGGGAAATTGCAGGAGCTCCATAAACAAAAACAACTAAAAGCAATTATACACACAAACCTCCTCTGCTGAGAGACAATTCACAAGCCGGAAAGTACTCTTTTGTTGATCTGGCTTTTTTTTTCTTTCTTTCTTTCTTTTTTTTCTCGCAGACAGCATCTAATGCAACTTGAAAAGCCCACCCCATCCTAGGCCAGGTGCAGTTGTAAGCTTTGCCATCACATAATGGTAGTGCTGTGTAACCCAGGCAAGGCGAATCAGGCACACAGCACACACACCCTGAAGAGGCACCCTGAGCTCTTCCTGAGGTTTATATTTAAGGATATCAAATGGACATAAAAATTAGGAAAAAACATATGACCTATAAAATATATATGCCTATATATTTTATATACTCCACCTATAAAATATAAGGCGGTCATATGATCACATGTACACTAATCATGAAACCATGTTTCACACAGTATCCTCCACCACCCTTTGTGGGAGCTGAGCTCTCTGTAGTGTACCTATTCCCTAGACCTGAAACTGGGAAATAGCAAGTCTACGCTTTTCCACTTACAAGACCTAATTTCGGAATTCAGTAAAAATCAGGGACGTTACAGAACAGGAAGTCCATTCTCACGCTCCATGCTCCTTTACTTACGTGTATTTGTTCTAGCCCAGACGTGGCTTCGGAGGCAGAGGACAACCTGGAAGTGGTTTTCTATTAAGTATATTGTTATTTATGGAGACGCTCGCTGAAGTAATAAAAAGAAACGTTCAAAGTGACTTATTAGGGGCTGAAGAGATGGCTGTGCAGTTAAGAGCACTTGCTGTTCTTCCGGGGGGGACCTGAGCTCAGTTCCCGGAATCTCATCAGGCAGCTCACACCCCCTGTAACCCCAACTCCAGGGGACTCAATGTCCTCCCTGGCTCCCTCAGGCACGGCCCACACATGCACAAAATACACTCAGACACACATATACAGACGTAATTTAGAAATAAAAATAAATGTAAGCGGCATATTCCACCCCTTCTTGTGTTTCCATCATCCCAAGTCACTCTCATGTTTACCCATAATGCACAGGAAACGGACAGGCCAGATGTTCTTACTACTTGTCATATATGGGGGAAAAACATTTTAAAGGGATAGAAGGTGAAGTGACGTTCTTTTCCAAGGTTGTACATCAAAGGACTGTGAAGTGTTAGCTTCAGTTCAGTGAAAACTGCCAAGTCCGTGTCAGAGGTCCTTAAACCTTCCAGCCTCAATAGTTCCTAGTCATTAAAATATAAATAACTATAGCTTACCATGAGGATGTATATGAGGATTAAATTAGATCAAAATGTAACAGAAACTTACTAAAAGAGGTTGGTCACATTGAAAGCGCTTAATAATTTAGAAAAGAGCAACACAGACTAAGAAAGAGGAGAGAGAAAAGAAGAATATATTAACATTTTCAAAAGGGTAGAAATGTCAGCTACCTCAAAATTCCCTCCCACTATACCTGGCTACCTTCTCACAAATTCCAGTGTGCTCTTGTATTCTGCAAAATTTGAAAATGTTATATTTTTATTACTCACTGCCGTTATAGATTATGCTTTGACCTTGTGCAAGTGCTGTGTCTTTGAAACAATATGAATCATTTTCCTAAGAAGTGAAACAGCTGCAAACGTCTCACGAAGGCAGTTTTGCAAATTAAGGTAATTTGCTGAACAATTCCTGCCACGTGACGTTTAAATAGGTAGTCCGTGGCAGAGAATCTCATCGTGTGTTCTAATGCACAGTATTGTCAGCTAATCCACTAACGAGTTGGAACAGGAAGCCTACCCCGTGTGAGTGACTATAGAGGATTACACTTATAGGAACATTAAGATGCACACTTGAGAAGCTGACCATCTGGGACATAAAATGAAAAAAATAACTGAGTACAAAATATAATGCACCGATTAAATAATAACGAAAAATTATTTGTCATCATGGGACATATGAGCGTGATTAATCATCAAATTTGGGGTATGGACAAGTATTATTAGAATTTGAAGAGGGAATTTACTAAACTAGCAATAAGTAACAGTGGGTTATGGAGGAGTCTCAACATGTAAAAATGAGTAGAACTCACGTAGCTCAAGGATTTTAATAGGATGAAATTACCAAGTATTTCTAATGTTGGCTAATAAATAGATGCATCAGAAACATGCTTTTAAAGCAAAACACAAAATGTACTGGGGTGTTAAAATGCAATTTAGACTGTGGTGAGAGTCAGACTTGACAATGCATCCCATAAAGCATTTTGTGACATCAGTAAATGTGATAAATGTATGTAAACCCAAAGCTGCTAATGTGTTTTGCTAGCCAATCTATCTTCAGCAGGGGCTAGGAAGCTGAAGCCGTGTCTTTCGCCTCCTTTTGTTAAACAGAAACGAGAACCATATATGAGCCAAGCACACGCTGCTCATGGGCCACAAATCAGCATCCCCAGAAGCAGATCACTGCTTGAATTTGGCCTCTATGCCACCTCACCAAGAAAGAGGAAACATGGAGTCTGAAAGAAGTATAGCCAATATTCAATTATTGGATCTGATGACACGAAGGAAGGAAAGCCTGAGCTTATAGATTCATGAAACTTCTGACAAATCTTCTGCAAGAACGCCTTTTCAAATTAGCCATCTACAAAGGACACTCCAGTTTTACCTCCTTCCTTTTTCTCCTCATCCTTCAGCCTGAGGTACTCTGAAAGTCTGATATGCAAAACAGGGGAACCAAAGAGAAAGAAAAACAATGGACACTGATGGTTCAAACAAACATCCCAATAAATAAGTTGATTCCTGTGCGCTGAAATTTTCTTTGCTGTCTCTAAAGAAGATTCAAAGAAGAGAAGCCATATTTAATATTATGAGAAGGGAGAGAGACCAAGGAAAATTACTCCTGGTAATTATCTGGCAGCCCTGTAGGGCTCCGTGAATACATCGTGGACAAAGACCCTTTGGAAATGTATATTAAATATCTTCTATACCCTAACCTTTGGTAATTACTCTCTTCTGTATAGCCAACTTACAATGCCCACAAGACAGACAAAATCACAAGCCGCAGAGCAATCTTATTCAAAGAGGAGTACAGCATTACCAGTATCACAACAGCTGTATTCTTTGGCTTTCGTGTAGTTGGTGAAAGACGAGTAAGAATCCAACTATGACAACAGTTGCCATGGAAGCAGTTTCTTTCTGCTGCCTTTTTGAATGGTAACCTTTAATTTGATGCATTAATCTAGTAGCTGAGGTGTGACTCACCTTCCCCCTTCTCCTCATAAATTCCATACATCGCCTCACTGCACAACTCCATGTAGGGCCTCTTTCTCTCCAACTCCTCTGTCTTAAAGTAAGAACACATTCTGTTTCTCTATCCAGAATTCTAAACCCCTACTAAATGAAAGGAAAGAATAGAGAGTCTGGGGGCGTGGCTCAGTGATAGAGCATATACCCAGAATGCATGAGGCCCTGGGTTCAATCCCCAGCCCTGAAGGAGAAGAAGGAGGGAAGAGAAGGAAGATGGAGAGAGGAAGGGAAAGGATGAGGGAGAAGGGAAGGACGGACAAGAGGAGGAGAATGAGAAGGAAACAGAAGCTTCGGAAAGAAAATAAGTCAAGCTCCATGCTTATTGTCTGTGACTCATTTCCACTCTTCCAGAATTGCTTATGTAAGAGCAGCAGCATCCTGAAAACTAGCCTTTGGGAGACGGCGTCCCATAACACCCTAGTCAGCTGCTCCACTCCTTGAAATGTTGGCTTCAACTCAGAGGGCTTCTTTCAACCTCAGTGTCTGTCTGGGACGGAGGGTTCTTTAATTTACGATGGCCACGTAAGGATCAGGTACGAGTTAATCTGACATGCAAAATGTGAATTAGGGTCCAGGCATTACACACTTGATCTGAGCATCTGTGGTAAACCATAAATGGGACGGTGCATATCCAAATATGTACTTCCAGTTCTCTCTTGGAAAGAAAACACTAAGAACAAGGAACTAAGAGAAGCTCAAGGGTATGCTGTTCACAATGGACTGAAGAGGTCAGGTGACAACAAAGAAAGCAAAGGGTCCAAAAGGAGACTGCTGCAACAATCCAGGTGGGAGTGCTAGTGGGCTGGACCTGGGTCGGCAGTGGAGTTGCTGAGAAGTCATCACGTTCTCGTGGCAGCCAATGGACACGGCTCCCAGACTTGACAAGAGCTATCCGTGACGCGAAGGAAGCAGAAAGCCCTGCAGCATTGGCCTGAGTAACCAAAGGGAGCAAGAAACTTCCTGAGTTACGGAAGATGGCAGGGGAGGAGGTCATGGTGGCAACTGGGGACCTGCCTCCAGCCGTTCTCCATCTGTTACGCACTAGACATCCTAGCAGAGAAGCCGATTTGACAACTAGACACAAGGCCCCTTTCCTTGATGTTAATGAGAGGTAAATCTTGAGCGAACGTTTACTAAAGGGACTGAGATACTTAAGAAGTAAGGAATGATACAATCAGGATGTAAAGAAATTAAACTGCAGAACAAGCAGGTAGCTTATACTGCTAATCCCACTATATGGGAATAGTTCTGAGACTGGCTGAGACACGAATGTCTAGGCATAGACAATGTGTCTTGTTGGCTACAGAACTCCTATGAATTATTATTAGATGCCATTCTTCATATGGCATGAATGAAGATTTACAGGTATCTTTTTTCTGCTCATACAAAAAACATAATAAACCAGCCTAATTGTTCTTTGCATCATGCACACCTTATACACTTATAATTTTAGGACTATTTAATGCTTGTGAGAAATTATATGCTTTAGAATAAAAGAATCAGACACTGACATTGGATCAGACATGACAAGACTCATTCCTCTCAGCATGCTGGACACTGGCATCCTGTATCCTTCATGTTCCAACACCAAGTGCTTCAATTGCTGTTCCTCATCAGAATAAGGCAGCTCCCAGGACAGTTTCAAAGAAAGCTTCCAATCCCGATTGGTCCAGCATTTTAGATTGTACCACATAGGACTCTAATTAAGCCTGGAATTACTCAACATTTAGAAACTAGACCACAAATGCTATTCCTAGCTTGTTTAACCATTTCCCTGAATTTATTTAGGCCCTTACAAAGGTATTATTCGTCCCAAATCAGCAAGAAGAAACCTTAAAAGAATAACGTTCCATTTCCTTTTAGGGGAATTGGGTAGGTTTTTGGTTGCTTTCTTGGGCTATAGAGGGTTATTTTCAGTGGGAATTGGTTACAAATTATTATTGGTCTTATTTAGAAAGAAAACAAGGTTAGACTCAGAGATGTCTCTCTTTTCCTTTATCTTACATTCTTAAGGTTGGAGATAGAGGTTGAAAAGAAAGAAGGGGGAATATAGAAATATATAGGGAAGATAGAACAAAAAGTAGGTTAGTAAATCTACTCCTCAACTTAATGCTTCAACTGTCACTCACAAGGTTATTTTTAATTCACTGGTATAGAATTTTATAGATAGATGCAAAATAAGTTTAATTTTAGACACAGTGGTATAGAATTCAAATGTAAGATTATCATATACTCTCTCTCTATATATATATACATATATATATTTCTACTCTAATATGAGGTATTGTACCCATATAACTCAATTATAATACAAGATTTACTTCAAATACTTTGAAAGTGCTATTGCAGGCTGTTTAGGATAAATAAGTTTATACAAGTTAATTGTTATTTGATCACGGTCATATCAATTAGTAGTCTAGTTTTATCACAAAAATATACATCTTAGGTGCAGCAGATAGATATGGTTCTATAGAAAGATAAGGTAGGATAGTTAGATAAGGTCTTCAAGGGGTTGAAGATCAGGTAGCTTAGTTTTACAATGAAGTTTAGTTGTTTAGGAGTTAAGATGTTTTCAAGTCTAGATAGATGTTTTAAGTTGATAATGATGCAATATGTGATGGAGATTGATTTATATTCAGAATTTTAGATGCACCAAGATAGAAAAGATGTTCTCTTCAAAGCCATCAAATACAAATAGCCCAAACACTAAGAATGTAACATTTATATAAATCCTGATTGTATCATGGTTCTTCTTGATATAAGTAGTTTATTGTATACGCATGTAATAATATAAATGTATATGTAAAAAATAAAAATGTTCAAAAAACAAGCAAACAAACAAAAAAGTAAGGAATGAGTCAATGATCCATCATATGAATTAGTGAACAAATCAATAAACTTTAGAGTTACCAAACAGTTCCAGTAAAAGAGCTTGGGTGGGCGGGGAGAAGCACAGTGATTGGTTATCCAATACCGAATCAGTAGCCCTAAAAACAGATACATTCACGTCTCATTATCTGGACTAAGCACGACGTACTTACATATTTAGGAATACACACACACACACACACACACACACACACACACACACACACACACACACCAATAATTTCTTTAAAGCCCTGTGAATTTGAAAGAGTGCGAGGTGGGACTAGTACATAGGAGAAGTTGTGAGCAAAGAAAAGGAAGGGGGAAATGATGTAATTGTATTCCCCCCCAAAAATTTTTTAATTTAATAAAAAAAAGCTCGAAAAAAAATAAAAAAATAAGATAAAATAAAATAAAATAATAATAAAAAAAAACAACTCGGGGTGGCTGGAGCAATGGCTCAGGAATTAAGAACACTTGCTCCTCTGGCAGAGGAAGCAGGTTCCCAGGACCCATACGGCAGCTCAGAGCCATCCACAACCCCAGTGCCAGGGATCCACTGACCTCTGTAAGCACCAGGTATGCACATGGTATACAGATGGCATACAAGCAGGCAAAACACTCCAACACATAAAATAAAAATGCACAATCCTTTTTTATTTAAAGATCCGAGGAGGGAAGTAAATTCAGCAGAAAATTTACTCTGTGGTAGGACTATGATTTAAGGAAAAACTGAAGCAAATGGGAGAAAACTGCAAAAATCAACATAAAGCAAATCTCCTCAGGGGGTTAAAGAATCAACATTTTCAAGTGGTGGTAGGCAGGGTGTGGGCAGGGGCTTGGAGGGGAGGAGGGATGGGGCTGTGCTAGGCTGTAAACTGATTAAATAAATAACCCCCCAAAACAAAACTTAAGTACAAAACCATCCTCCTCAATGACCAGAAAATGTTAGTTAGCTCTGCTACAAAGCGCAGAGGTCATCTGTGTGGCTGTGCGGATGCTAAGTGTTCTCAAGGAACAACAGGATGTTTACCTCCGCATTTTCGGAAGTGCATTTCCATCCTTTAGAAGCTATGCTATCCTTACTCTTAATGTTTCAGGTTTGTCACTGCAGTCAGATGTGCACTGTCACAGACTTTGGGGATTTTGAAAGTCATTCCTGCTGACTTTATTTTTACTGTCTGTAGCATCCATCTCAAAGCTGTGTTCTTAAATCAGGGACATTAAGACATGGCTCACATCCTACTAAGTAATGCCATTTTCTCCGGGTCTCTTACTAATTCAGTAAATGAGGTTTGTGCTGTGGGGCTGGTGGGACTGCTCAGCGGGAAAGTGTGAGTCCAATGCCCAAATCCACAGTGGAAGGAGAGGACCAAAAGTTGTCCATTGAGCTCCACAGGTCTGCATCTGTGTGTGGGACTTTCTCCTCCCCATCTCCATCTCCCTCTCCCTCTCTCTTCCCCCCTCTCTCTTTCCCTCCCTCCCTCCCTCCCTCCCTCTTTCTCTCCCTTTCTCTCTTTCTCCCTCCCTCCCCCCTACACTCACACACTAATAACACAAACTTGTATTGAGAAACCTAGGAGCAAAAAAAACCCTAGAACCACTGTCCAAAGCTCTTCATGCTGCACCTGTTCCCAGGGCTGGACTTGAGCCAACATAGGAAAGCAAGTGGATTTTTTTTGTGAATCTTTCCTTTTAAACCACAGTGATTCAAGATATTTAATAGAGCCAACAAATAAAAAATAAATTAGGTAATTTTTCAATTTTTTATTATTTTGTTTACAGACATTTCAAGTGGTTTTTATTACCTGGAATAAGTAAATAACTACATTAGGATGATATTTAGCTGCTGATGATTAGAGAGGGTACAATGCTATCAATACTTGATAAATAGCCAAAAAAAAAAAAAACTACTTAGAGGACATGAATTTTCTAAAAGTAGGCTTATAATAAATGCAATACTCTTTTCTTGTACAAAAAAAAAAAGGAAAATGCTGTTTAAACGAAGACTTATAGCATATTCTTTCTGCCTTCCATATCAATGAACACTAAATTAGCCAGTTCCCCAAAAAGCCCAATTTTTACACAATCTATAAGAAAGTTCTGGCACTTATGTGAAGGCAGCCAAAGACTGTGTTTGACTGACAGTTCCCTGTTTCCTCCTAGCTAACAGGTTTACAAGTTCTCGGCAGGCTTCTCACCACTGCCACTCCTGACACCCTGGGCGGAAAGTCTCTTTGGCTGGGGATGGGTGGGCTATCTACACAACATGTTGTTGGCAGGCTCTACCCACAGGTGACCCCAGCACCCGATCTTCAACTCGGGACAACTGAAAAATATCTCTCAGCATTGCCTAACGGTATAGAGGAGCCCATTATACGACCCTCAGCGAAGAATATCTGCTTTGTATATGCAGGAGGTATGTGAATTTAGATTCTTCTAGATAGACTGCTTTACACATATTCATTCAACATGATCTCCAAAGCCCGCTTGCAACCATCAACACAGCCCTTCCAATAAAACAGGATCAGAAAGGCCAAGTTTGGTTCTTTCCACAGGTAGAGTAGTAACTCACCTGAGAAGCAGGATTTTTAAATTTTTATGCCCGTAGAGATTCCTCTAAATTAAAGTACAGGTTTAAATCTGTCAAATGAGCTCACACACATATCCTTCAAAAAAAGTAATAAAGAAAGCAATAATGCAACTATGTGCGCGGTCCAAAATTTCAATCTTTTGTAGAAGATATGCTTAAAATGACTTTCTTTCCTCCTGAAGTGACAGCTTCTTATTATCTTTTGAAATGTCATTTGGTGACTCAAAAAGAAAACAACTGTAATTTAAACAGCCAGAAACAAGACGAAATGGAGTCATAATGGAGCCTGCGTTCGGAGGTTATCCGAACTGTCTTTCCACAATTGAGGCAATATCCTCTGGGTGGATGAAACTCCATGGTTCCTAAATGCCATTTGCTTGATGACAGCCTCCACGTTTCCATCCCACTTCGACCTGTCCCTGACACCACAGCTAAGTCACTCACAGAGATGACCAGCAAGCCTCTGCAGCAGAGTAGGGAGCCTTCTCCTCTGGCTTCTAAACTTCCTCTATTGGCTCCCTAGGAAAAATGCCCACTAGGCATTCCAGACTTCCGAGTTAGTTTCTTATGCCCACTCTATTGAATGCCTATATAGATCACGGCCACGAGCAACACAAATGGTTATCTGACGATTCTAGAGGTCAAAAGTCCCAATCCAAGTCTACAGACTAGAGCGAAGGTGTTAGTTGAACCTGGTTCCAACTGGAGAGACCCAGGAAGAAGATATTTCCCTGTTTTCAGCATTCCCAAGAAGCACCACACTCTGGGCTCAAGGGTCCCCTCTCAGCATGCATCTGCATCCACTGTCATATCCTCTTCTGTCACTCTGATTCGTACGGGCCTCAGTGCTCGCATGAGGCCACCCAGATGATTCCGCTCGCATTGCAATCCTATTCCGAGATCCTGTTTAATTATACCCATCAAATCTCTTTTGTTATGGAAGGCGCCATATTCACAGACTCTAGAGATGCAGATGTGGACAGCTTTGGGGAAGACACCTCTCTCCTACGTGCCACAGCTCCTCTCCTGTTCCAGCCAAATCACCAAAGAGCTTTAAGCTCCATCTCTAAACATATCAAATCTACCTATTCAACTGTCACGCGTCTGCTACCACCCCAGTGCAGACCACACGGTCTCTGCCCTGGACAGCTGTGAGCATGCCCCAAATGGACACCTTACATCCATTCTTGCTTTTCAGGGATCCACCCTGAACAGGACTGCCAGATGACCTTTTTAAACACTTTTTTTAAAAAACACTTCGGTATCTTCCTAACCCAATGAGAAAGCAATCCAAACAAGACCTTTGTCCTCTGGCCCATTCCTTACCTTGAACAAAGAACACAGCAGGAAATAGGCAACCCTCACCTTCCGCAAACTGTCTCTCTGTCCTTCACCATCACCCTCCCCACGGCCTTGCATGCTGAGCATGCACCCCTGCCAACCCATCATGGAGGGCTAATTTGTTCCAGCTGCTCTTCCTGGGCCTCTAAGTTCATCTCTCTCTAGAGGCCAGAGACTGCAACTTGACACATAATGCTAGAACTAAATCCCTTCAAGATCATTTTAAGTGTATAATACCTGCTAAAAAATCACCACCGAAAAAAGAAAGAAAGGAAAAAGAATATGTCAGAAGTAAGAGTCAGGAGTTGGAGAAGAAAGCAGCTTACTCCAGTGAGATACACTCACCTTTCCTTGCAGTAGAGAAAAGATAATATCTTAGGCTGATGGGTATCTAAAAATAGGTCAGAGATAAATTATTA
The DNA here is from genome assembly GCF_964271855.1 of Acomys minous. Classification (NCBI taxonomy): domain Eukaryota; kingdom Metazoa; phylum Chordata; class Mammalia; order Rodentia; family Muridae; genus Acomys; species Acomys minous. The sequence goes on along the minus strand of NC_140486.1, from coordinate 90,481,894 downwards.
AATGCTATAAGAACTAAAAACAGAAATCCCACAGCCTTTGAAGAGCGCTAGGGAAGATACTTGCTATTAACTTTGTGCCACCATGAACTCTGAATTCTTAGACCACGTTGGGAAATACGTGAGAGTAACTATAAATTTCACACAGTTCTGCCGACTTCACATATAGGAACATGTGTCTTTACGTATATCTGCCAATAGTTTTTCACCTACTGTAACATTCCTTCACCCTGGAGTCCCAACATTATTATTCTTGGAAATCCTATCCCAGAAACTGCCTTGCTAAGGATTTGATGATAAGCCAGGGGTGCGATGTGATCCAAGCGAGCAGCGTTTCTATTTAAAACCACTCCTTAGCCACTTCTCCTTGATTACTTGAAAATACGTTTCCCCTTGGATCACTTTGCACCACTCATTCCTGAAGCCAGGCACTTCCCTCACCCTCTCTGGGAACTACACACTGTGAATCCATGCACAGGTACGTGAGTTGTGAATGTGCATGGAGGTCAAGGGCATCAAGTATCTTCTTCGATGTTCCCCATGCAATTTTTTGAAACAAGGTCTCTCACGGGACCTAGACCTCACTAATCCACCCAGGCTCGTTGGCCCAATGAACCCTGAAGATCTACCCATCTCCGTGTATGAAGTACCGCAGTTACAGACATGAGCTGCCGTAACCAGCCTTTCATCACATGGGTGACTATAGAGTCCTCAGGATTGCACAGCACAAAGTTTACCAAAGATAAATGTCCGCAATTTGTTGTTCTTATTCTCTGCCTAATACCCCAGTTTCTGAAGGCAGCTACTCCACAACAAACCATCTGAAAATTAAATTAAGCAAAACGACCAAAGAATAAACTTATTAAAGGTGCAAAAGACGACGTATCTTTAAAACCACAAAACTCGATGAAGGAAGTCTAAAAGCCACAGATATGTGAAAATCCATCAGGGTTCAAGGATTTAAAAACTCAACAGAAAAAAGTACAGCACTGTTCTAAGCAATCAATAGAGTGATCCAAGCCCAGAAATAGAAAAATCCATCCTCAAGTTTATAATGGAATGGCAAAGAAACACAAACAACCGAACCTATCTGGAAAAAGAGCAGAGGCTGCAGGTTTAGCTTAGTGGTAACTTGTGCTCATCATGCAGGGGGCCCTTGAGTTCATCGGCCACCTAACGAACGACTTCAGAACTCACTACAAAGGTAGGTATGGTTATCGAAAATATGGTCCTGGCACAGAGAAAAGCATGGGGACCTGCAGAGTAGAGTATAGAGCCTCGTGTACATGTAGTCACATGATCTTCAACAAGAATACCAAGACAGTTTAAAGAGCACCTCTGTCTATCCAACTATAATAGTAACAGCTTAATTTTCTGGAGTGACTACATCACTATGGTTAGAGGGGCAGAAACCACTCTGAGAAGATGGGGAGCCCCTGGAGGTTTTTGACTTGGATAATCCAAAGAGGAATTTAGCAGGATCATTTTGCCCAGGGCATGTAGAAATGACAAGAGTGTGAGGAGAGAGGGGGTCAAGAACAGAAAAAAAAGAGCTGACAAGACAATGCAAGCGAGAGGTGATGGCACACTAACGCAGCCGGGCAGCAGTAGAGAGAAGCGGTCCGCTTCTGGATGGACAGTGAGATTTGGTGACTTGAAGTGATGCTGTAGGAGAAAAGAGTGGGAGAAAGCGCTCATCCTGAAAAACTCTCAGGAAGATGATGTTCCCAGTACCCACATGGGAAGGATGTAGGAGGGGCAGGCCCGTATGGGAGAGGTTAGAATTAAAGCTCCACTGTGCACGCGATCAGCCTGGGTTGTCTATTACACGTCAAGGAAGAAATAAAAGGGTAAGAGTTGCAGTGTGAGTCTTAAAACTGGGGCGAGAGTAGCCGTCTAGGAAGAGTCTGAGGCTATTGGGCACCACACCGCGAACAAGTGTTTCACAACAGTGAGTCAGGTTAGTCAGAACCGTCTAACATGTTAGGGTGCAGAAACATCTCAGGGGGTGATACACAAACTTCGAGAAAGTAAAATGAAGAGATAAAATTTAACTCTCTGATAGGCAGATTTTTAGATTTTACTTATGCATAAAGAATTTATTTTATTTAAAAAAATAGAAGGGAGATTTAGAGGTAATTATGAAGACAATGTGGGAAGGAGTGGGACAGCTTATAAATTTTCTACTTGAGCAACAATATTAAATGCTTCAGTGGGTCTCGAAAGGATGAATGCCACCCAAATAAGAAAAATAAAATAAAATGAAAAAATATGTATTAAATTAATTATCAGGGAAAGAAATCATGATCAACTGTTTCTGAAAACAATTTTACACACCATTACAAAAAAAAAACCGCACACACAATAAAATGTCACCATCTGAACGTCTCATTGGTTCACGAACCCCAACAGGGATGAATGTGGGCAACTGGTGTATGAACGTTCTGTAGAGATGAAAGGCCACTGTGTCACACAGGAACAGCCTACAGCAATTAGCAAAGTAATTAGCGAGAGCTAACTACAAAGCCATCGTTTATAAGCAGTGGAGGATCAGTGTGCCAGCTCTTCTGGCAAACCTGCACACAGATTTTACATCCTGCTCGCTTGTATCCCAGTGAGAAAAATAAAAGCAAACTATGGATCTGATATTTTGGTCCTGTTGAGTTCTTTCTTGCCGGACGACGTAGGTACACTCTATTTATTTGTTGTCTCAGCCTTGCTATATTTCATTTCCAAGCCAGAGAACTTCCAAAAGCAAACTGAAGTTTTTCTTGGGTTTGGCCCCATTGGGAGAATCAGAGGGTGGGAAGAAAAGTGACTGGGTATCTAACTGGGACGCTTCTTGGGGAAAAAAAATGATCTTAAGGTTTATGTTATTTAGAGCTTAAGTGTTGGGGGCTTTACCAATACCCTCAATGGGGGGGGGGTGCACCTGGGGCTGGGGCCACAGCTCAGTAACAGAACACTGACTGGCCTGACACACATAAGCCTTGGGTTTCGTGCCCTCACTGCCAAGCAAGAAAGAAAAGGCTAGCCTTACAACCCACTAAAAGGCCGCATTTCCCAATGCCCTGGTTATCAACAACGGTCTAGGGAAATCTGGGGCCACAGCTAATTACTTCATCAGGCGTCGTGCACATCCTCCTGTGATCACTCCTTTTCAGAGTCCTACCTTCAACCCCTCGAGAGCTGGGCTAAGTCTGGGCTCCCAAACCTGGCCCACTCCTTATGCCTTCTTCCATCTGACATGGGTCAACGCAAGAAGACTCTAAAAAAAACCCTGATCCATTCATTCTGCATCACTCTGCAGCAGCATGGGTAGCAGGAGGAGACAAAGAAAATGTTCTGATAGTCTAAACAGCCCTCTTCACACGGCTATGACAAACACACAAAGAAAGCGACCTAAGAAAAGAAGGGCCCTTTTGGCTACTGCTTTCAGAAGTTTCCGCCCATAGTCAGCCGGCTCAGCAGGAGCGTGGGGCAAGCACTGCTCACTTCACAGTGGCCAGGAAACAGCAGGGTGAAATCATATCCCCGAGATCTACTTCCCCCCGCCAGGCCCCACCTCCTAACATGTCCATCATCCTAAAATAGCAACACCAGCTGGGGATTAAGCCTTTAACACACTAGCCTGTGGGGGGGTGTTTCATATTCCAGCCATTACAATGGCCAGATTTTTTAAAAATCACATTTGTCTCACAAATAAATGAATATGCCAGGTCATGAAATGACCGTTTCCTTACTTTGGGTTGACATATCATCTTTGTTTTGAATCACTGGTTAGGCTGCATTCCATGTACTGACAAAAAGGCTAAATTAAGAGTTCTGTCTTTTTTTTTTTTTTTTTTTTTTAGCTACCAAAAAAAAAAAAAGGGTGACTTTACCAACTCTTATTAACTCAACTTGTTTCACACACTCACCTCTTTAAGCTATAAGCTCCTATGAAGTATACAAGAACGCTTTTTCAAGAACAGAAGTTACTTCCAAAATGAGTCAAATGTCTGACATACAGTTTGGAAAAACCAAACATAACTACACCTCTCTGTCTCTCTCTGTCTCTGTCTCTCTCTGTCTCTGTCTCTCCCATAAGGAAAGAAAATCTGATAGAAGAAAAATAAAGTTAAGAAAATATAATATAAATATAATTTAAAAGATAATATAATAAAAATAGAAGAAAAAGGGAAGTAAAAGTTATTAAGGCAAGGCAGCTAAGACAACAATATCTTAATTTGAGGCTAACTTGGGCTTGACTGTAAGTTCAAGGGTGGCCTGAGTTATATAGTATTAACTTATCTCAAAAATTAAAAGAAAGGAAGGAAGGAGAGGGGGAAGGAAAGAAGGAAAGAGGGAGGGAGCTGGGAGGGGGTAAAACAAAGACCTAAAAAGCCAGTTAATGTGAGGAAATGCTGAAAGTGTGTGTGTGTCAGAGAGAGAGAGAGAGAGAGAGAGAGAGAGAGAGAATGTGCACAAGGGATACAGCTCAGGTGTCATTAGCTCCCAGGACTTTTGATCAAGAAACAAGTTTCTAGGCTAAAGAGATGGCTCAGTGGTTAAGGGCATGTCCTGCTCTTCTGAGTTGAGTCCACATCACCCACGGCAGGCAGCTCACAACCTTCAACTCCAGCTCTATGGGAGAGGACTCCCCCTTTTGGTGTCTGTTGGTACTGCACTCACATGCACACATACTAATTTAAATGTAAGTATTTCGAAAACAATTTTAAATAAATACTTTTTAAAAATGTTTTATCTCAAAGGCAATGCCAGCTCTCTATGGTCCACCCATGATAGTGTGATAAAAGAGAAAGAAACTGGAAGTCTAGAGGCCAAGGTTCCACATCCAGACCATAGATATAATAAACATGAGGTCTATGTGGTTACAGGAATGGCAGTACCTCCATAAAACTGCTCAAGTTCAGTACAAAAGCTACAGATTGCATTTGCTGTTACAAAGCATTGGAGAGTTGAGCTGCAAGTTAATTTAACGTGTTCTACTTCACTGAAAAAGTAAAGAGCTGGGAGATACGAGAGGGAAAGACTTGTCTACACCTGGGTTGATTTACAGCACTAGTGGAGCCCAGCTACAGTGCCATTTTCATACGCATTAGCCGACCTGTGACAAAAGACAGCACAAAACACCCAATTAAGTAAGCCGTACTGCAACTTACCACACGCATTTTTAAACGTCCATCCTGAGGGGAAGCAAGCTCCAGTGAGATCCTGGAATTCAGCAGACACTCAAAATAAACCAAAGTCAAAAAGAAATCAAATCAAAGTTGTTTATTTTTCTCTCTAGCAGTGTAATACATCAGATCCAAAACCTTGCAAGTAGTAGGCAAGCACCCTATAGCTGAGCTACCTCCAGCCCTTTTGGAGGGAGGGGTTTGGTTTTTCGATTTGTTTTGTTTGAGGTTGTTGTTGTTGTTGTTGTTGCTGTTGTTGCTGTTGTTGTTTGTGAGATTAGCTTCTGTTAATGCTTAGGCCAGACGACTCCTAAATGTATCTTCAATCCCACCAGGCAGGAGGAGGAAGACCTCCTTGTGATCACCTAGGATTGAAAGCTTGACAGGACAGGTCCCTTGACAGGACACTGCCACGGGGATAAGTAAGAGGTGAGTGTCCTCAACTGTGTAAAGATAGACTTAAGCCCAAGAGCGATGCAGCCAGCCACTGGCTCGTTCATACTTGCGTTTAGCAGTCTACTTAAACTTAACTACTCTGTAATTGGTACCCATCACAGAAAGGGGATCTGCTCGCATCCCACCCTTCTCATCTCAAACTGTTAGAAAACGCTCCATGTTAAGGTTGATCTTGGTAACGAATGAGTGCACATCACAGAAGAATCCCAATTGGATGTCGATCCATTAATCTGTCATTTTCCAGGCAAGGAGATGTGCCTCTGCCCACTCTCTAGCTGAAGAAGATGTCAACAAAACAAACTTTGTTTGAGGAACTAGACTCACTCACAGCTGCACCACAGTGGGTTCCCAGGGATGCAGGCCTCTCTCTGCCCTATCACGAAAGAGCACGGTCGTTTCTCGGAATCATTACTCCAGATAAAATATGACAACTAGATCTATGCCCTTTATAATAGAATTTCTAGCACTAAACTCTATTAAAGTTGTACTAAACATACATAAATTCTAAACACAAAGACTCCCTGGTAACACTGCAAAACCCAGACATCCGTGGCCTTTGCCTGAGTATTCACTAAACTGTGACTACACAGGCTCCTAACAGGTGCCTGTGTTCATCGAGAATTAAATACTGTGTACAAATAAACCTCTACGATTATGTACTTTGTGATTTATGTACTTTCTTGAAAGGAAAATAACTTATTCTGAAAACTCAAACCCTAGGGGCAACAAATTATTCATGTCGTAAAGATGCATGTGACAAAACCATCAGAGCTAAGTAGGAATTTAACAGCATTTGGACTTCAAAGTCTCAGGACACCTTATTAACAGATTCATCTCTTCTCACGGAGCACAAGGGTTTTCTGAAAGTGGCCTCATAGTTTGGACAGGGACGGATGAAATGGTGCACACAGACTTTCCCCCATACGTGGACTGACCTTTGGACAAACAGACCCAGAGGAATGCTGAGAGAGAGAGAGAGACAACAGTGGCTCTGTGGACAGGGAGGGAAGTAGAGGTGCACAACCCGTGCTCCACCTGAGGAAAACGTAGCCAGCTGAAATTATGCTTGTTGAATGTGGAGAGAGGGAGTCACGTGATGGAATAAGTGTTCCAGTAAGCTTAACCTGTCAGCAGTGAGGCTGATGGATTGACAGAGAACGAGACAAGAGGCGATGACAAGAACACAATGCAGAGAGAGGAGGGGGTGGATTCAGGGAGGCGCATCAAGACTTGATAAGTGACTATTTATAGGCAGGAAATGAAGGGAAGAAGAGTCAAAAATGACTCCCCAAGTTCACTCTTCCATGCTGGGAGGCAGCAGCTCCAGTGCGGAAAAAAAGTGGGGACAGTGGGTACAGCTCTCTCTTCTTGCTGGCTGAAGCCACCAAATCTGAGCAATGCCACCAGGTAAAGGGTCCTGGGTTATTCTCTGACTGGGAGAAGAAAGAGGCAGTGGGCCACTGAGCCCAAGAAGTGAAGGCAGGATGCTACCAGCAGTTATATAGTTGGCAAGAATGAGCCAGGCCCTGAGCAGAAGCCAGCACTCAGGCACCACACTGGGGCCAGACTTCTTTTGAGAGCATGGTCAGCTGTGAGCTGCTTAGACTGATTGTGGGGAAAATATGAATTTTTAAGAAATGGTCTAGACTTGATGGAAGAAAAGAATCAAAGACAAGGATCCAAATCCCAATACCCAAAGACGCCAAGAAGGCCAAAGGAATAAAGGAGGGTACCACAGAAGCAAGAGAATGCTTTAGCCTGCTGTCTGCGGCTGTAACTGAATACTACAGCGTAGATGAGTCCAGAAGACCTTCCTGATGCATCATGGCAAAGCTGAGGGCATCGCATGGCAAACCGAATGTTCTAGCCAGAATTTCTCTTGCTCTTCACATAAAGCCATTGATGCCATCCTGGGGCCCCTGCCACCATGACTCTCTCCAATGCCAATTACTTCCCAAGGGCTTCACCGTCACCTTCCACTAATGTATGAGTTTGAGAATAGCATTTCCAACACGAAGCTGTGTAGAACACGTTCAAACTAGAGTCTAGGGAACAGGATTAGGGGCCGGCCCAGTCCTTTCTTCTCTCTAATTTCCTTGAGCAAAGTCGACAGCCCTCTGTTCCAACAGATAGGAACGGCATAGACATGAAGGGCACACCCAAGCACCTCGACTCTAACACTCCACAGGAGGAAGGATGGGGACTATTTGCTGCTGTCTTTTTCTCCAGCATCTATCCTTAACCAAAGCATGCATCCACCTTTTCTAACTAGGAACTACTTCTTAACAATTGGTGGACTTGTAACAACACCCAGCTAGGCCCACTCTGCCCTTCAAAGGAGATTGCTGTGTTCACTATTCCCTACTATGTTGTGTTGTGTTGTGTTGTGTTGTGTCAATGCTTGAGATTAATGGGCTGGTGTTGTCACTGTCCTTGTCTGCCTCTCCTCATAGAAGGTAAGCTCTCCATGAGCCACAGGACCAATGATGAACACCATGCTCATTTCACGAGCCCCCTCCTATGACTCACCCTGTGACATGGAATAAAGCAAACCCTTGCATCTGTCTCTGTCTTTACAACCTCCCACTTCTTCTGACACTCTCTACCTCTCTCTACCAAGGGCTACGCCCAGGAAAGAGATAGAGTCAAACCCTGGTTCTGTCTGCAGCTTTCTAACTATTAGTCCTCTTTGGAGGCACCAATGATACATCTCAACTGCTGAGTCTATAAACCTTGGTCACTAGATTTCTAGAGAATTAAGTAGGACTGTTTTCTCTCTAGCCACACCCCTATCTCTGGTCTCTCAAACACCTTAATGCGCTGTATCCATCCTTCTCCTTACTCACAGCTGAAGGGTAACTGAAATACCTAAAAGAAAAACTGCAAATACAGCAGGTGGCCACTGCATAGGTATTTTTGCTAGTTTAAACAGTATAAACATATGCTTAGCGGCATACAGACACACACACACACACACACACACACACACACATATATATATATATATATATATAATGCCAAAACTCAATAATAAAATTGCCTCTTCTGATGATCTAGCTCAATACCAAAACTATCTAAAAGAATCTGTAGGCTATTTTTTTAATTTCTGCATGGTTATAACATGAGCTGTTATGGCTATCACATTCCTTCTATATATTTTCTTATATATGGATATTTAATCAAAAAATCACCCAAGAGATATAGCACTCCAAGTCCAGCAAATGACACCACTATCAACTCAATTCTATACATCACAAGTTTGTAAGCACTGCCTAGAAACTCCTAGAAAACTGAAGGGGTTGGTTGAGTCCATATCAAAGTCTGTATTATAATATAACCTAATAGTTGATTATTCCACCAAAACAGAGGGAGGGCTCTGCAACATCAGACCTATCAACCAAAGTCACATAGTGTGGAGAATGAAGAAGCAGAGATGTTTTTATGGCATAAAAATTTACAAACAGATCTTTAGTTAAAATATGGACATTTTCCAAGAAACTTCCAGAGGTGATTTATTTTTCCCATGTCCCACAAAAGAGAGGCTTCCTCTTAGTGATAAGGATCAATAAAAACATATATTTGAGACTTCTAAGAATGCATTAAGAACATCTTGCAAAAGAAATGCTTAGGACTTCCTTGTCCCAGATTATGCTTTCTGTTGTCCCATACTAAGAACAATGGAGTCACTGGCTTCTAGAAAATCAAGAACTGAAGAAGCATCTTTGTCCTGAAGTAAAAGCAAAAACATAATTACTATGGTCCAAATTCTCTCACGGCTGAGGTGCAGCTCTGAAGTAAATGTGTGCTTCATATACAAATCTCTGGGTTCAAGCCCCACCACCAAAAAAGGAAGGAGTTGAATTCACTAAACTCTCTTTTCTCTCCCCAGCCTTAAATTGTGGGGAGTAAGGAGTAGACTGTTCACCTAAAAGTCAGTTTGTGACAAGAGCTCATTTGTTTGGATAACCCCATTGATAGCTGGGTCACCTTCCCCAGACCCTAAACAGTACCTCATGGTCCTTTTCCACTCCTTCTCAGGGAGAAGAGTGACCATGTAAAAAACAAGTAAATTTTGACCACTGTTCTTAGAAAAAGACTTCACAGCATCATCTCAGAGAGGAGTGAATGAATGAACAATGAATGAATGAATGAATGAGTCTAAACTGATTCTCCTACTGTCCATATCTATTGTCCATTTTATTTGTATACTGCATTGGTGATACACTGTTATGTGTAATAATCTTATAATTCCACATAGACTCATAAGGACGCGCAAGTCTTGATAACAAAGAGACGTAAACAAATGCAAAGGTCTCCTTCCATCTTCCTTCCTCACACAACACTCACCACAATGCTGTTGACATGAGTTGTCTGGGGCTTCTTCCCCACACACCAAGAAATTTGCAGATTCTCCGTGATGAGCAAGCCAGGTGTCCTCTAACTAAATTTTGCTGTGACACTATCCGTCTGGAGACAGTGTCGGATCTCACAGGTTGAAGGCTGAGTCCTACAAGACTTCAGATGCCAGTCATAATCCCCAGGCTGAGCTGACGGCAAGCAGGCCACAGCTCAGGCGTCCCATCACTCCCCGCTCACGGTGTATTAATTTGCCTAGAGCAGTTCACTGAACTCAGGGGAAACATTTACTAGTGGCTATAAAGGACATTATAAAAAGAGACAGATGAACAGCCAGGTGGAAGAAATGCGTGAGGCAAGGTATGGCAGAAAGGTGTTGAGTTTCCAGGCCCTGTCACCGTGCCACACCCTCCCGGAACCTCCACATGACCAGTTATCAGTATTGGTCCCTTTGTATCCTTAGGGAAGCCTCACTTCGTAAGTGCGGTCGCTCATGCCACTAGACAGGATGATCAGCTAAGTCTTAAGGTGCTTTCCCGACTAGCAAGGCTGAAAGTCCCAAGCCCTCAACCATGCCCTCATCTTTCTAGGAACTAGACCCCGATCCTAAAGTATCCAAAGGCCCCAGCCACTAGTCATCACCACATTATCCCATGACAAAGCCTCTCGTCCTCACCCTGATGACTCCAAGAATCCTGGACCTATGTGACAGAAAATGAGATGACACTAAATATGTAATTTTTCCAGTTTCACACACACAAAAAATAAAATTTTTCATTAGCGGGTGCTAAAACTCCTATGTGACAGTAAACTGACATCTTCAGTAATACAGAGATTGTTATAACAGACTATCAGACAACAAGGTCTCCAACGAAGAAATCTTAATTTGGGAATATATCAAAGTCAAAAAGCAAAACAAAACAAAACCCTTAACTATTTAGGTCCAAGATACCTATTCATTCCCTGCCTGCTTTAGACTGCCTTAGTTTATGCTTCTTGTCCTGGCATAGTTCTAAGATGCTCACTTCTCTCAAAAAATGGAGCCACGTGGACAATCGTTTCTTCAACCTCACTCTAGGCAGAAGCTGCCATCATTCCTGCTCTAGTTCACCGTCTGTGGCTGTGATAAAACGCCATGACCAAAGCAACCTGGAGACTAAAGGGTTTATTTGGCTTGCACACTCCAGGTCAGGGTCTATCACGGAGGGAACTCGGAGTAGGAGCTTAAGGCAGAAACCTGGAGGCAGGAGCTGAAACAGAGACAATGGAGGCGTGCTGCTCACTGGCTTGCTCACATGGCTTTATCTGCCTGCTTTCTTATACAATCCAGGACCACTGGCCCAGGTGGCACTGCCCAAAGTAAACTGGGACCTCCCACATCAGTCATTAATCCAGAAAATGTCCACAAGATTTGTTTACTGGCCCTCTGATTGAGGCATTTTCTCAACTGAGATTTCCTCTTCCCAAATGATCCTAGTTTGCGTCAAACTGACAGACCAAAGAAACTAACCTTGAACAATTCCTAAGCATTCCCTGACGAAGAAATACTAAGGTTTTCAAAAACCAATGTCATATACAGAGGTGTGCCACACAACCAACTTTCAAGCTCCCCCATTATGAAAGAGTTAATAAGCATTTTAACTTCCACAGCTGTTCAGTATTAAGGACGCAGCCACATGCAAGATTACGAAACTTCTTCAGACATAAATGTGGAGCTTGGCCTTGCAACCTAGATTTGGGAATGTCCCATTCCAAATCCACCTCCAACCAGAGGGATCCAGGAGACAGCCACAGTGACTCAGCATTCCTAAGGCATTCATTAAAATGTGCTTCAGTGAACAGAACCAGGACAAGGAAAGGTCCAAGTAAATAGATAGTAAAAAAAAAATCAAAAGTTCTTTTTGAAAACGCTGTGAGGGTGAAATTCTATACTTTCTCATCGTAACTTCCGTGAAACAGCTGAGATGACAAGTGTGTCTCTCACTGCTGATGTTAAGCAAGCCATCCTAAGATCCAGTGGGAAGCGTGCAACACTTCTTATTGACCAATCCATGAGAGGCTTAAAGACACATGGGAAAAGGAAATCACAGACCACAAAAGGAAATTTCAGGGTGCCACCAAGTCAGATCGGTACTATTAAAGTCTGACCCAGGCTTGTCTCAGAAACGTGCCTCGTCCATGTCTGCGTCTCCTGGAGAATAAACATTACATTTTCATCCTTGCAACACTTATCTGTGAACCCTTCCCGTACAGCTTTGCGTGTGAGGGATGTACAGCAGATGTTTATTGAACTAAACTCATAAGAAAAAAACAAGACTTTCAAATATCATTCCGGCCTCCCCGTTTCTTTTCAAAAGTAGAAAAGAAAGCAGGCTAAGGGGGGATGGGGTGGGGGAGGGGGGTGTCAAGAAACTCAGTCACTCCAACAGCAAGCCAGTGCTCCACCTCCACGGGAGAAAGCCATTCATCTACACGCATCACAGGTGAAAGGTCAATAGGCCTTATTATCATAAGGTCAGACACAGGCAATGAAATCACACCCACAAACAAAACAGCCACCTAAGGCTAGACCATAGCCTGAGCATTAGTCATAGCACCCAACGCCTGAGTTCAAAAGAAGTTTCACTGAAAACTTGTTCAGATCTCAGATGAGGAGGGCTTAGACATTCTTTTAAAGTGGGCTTTGAGACCGACCTGGCTGTCCTCCAGCACCCTGTAGAGCGGCCCTTCAGTTTAAGAAGTATACCTGAGTAACGCCGACCGGCCCCATTTACCATAGGGATCACTCATGAGGGGACCTATTTAGTTCTCCCTGCATGTTATCAAGGGGGCCTTGGGCATCTCTTCCTAAAGACAACACCTGCTCCTTCTATCCATGTATTAGTAGTCACCCCACTAAGTTACAGAAAACCTTCAGAAAGGCCCTGGCAGAGGAGAAGCATGTCGTCTCAGTCATGTGGGAGACCGCCCCCTCAAAACCACACAAACAAAGCCAATAGGGTTAACAAAGCTATTTGGTAACGAAAGAGGCTTTTTCTCAGGGACCTTGCCTGTTTTAAAAATAGTAACAATTAACTGTTCACACCTAATAGCTGCTTTAAGCCTTTGGCAGAGTCACACACACAGGCCTAGGGTCCCTATCTCCCCATCTATGACACGGAGATCTTCCCTGCCTCTGTCTCGGAAACCTAACCACGGGCTAGTGAAGACCACAGAAGCTCTGCCCAAGTTCTCCGTGTTTAACCAGAGCCTGCTCTTGCCAGCAGAATGGGGACAGTTCCAAAGGAAATATGTAGCCTATGGGGTCTGTTTTCTGTGCCTCATAAAGACCAAAGGCTCCAGTGCCCAACTGTGAAGACCTGCAAACTATCATTGGTTCAAACATCAAGACTCAGGAGAAGGGAATCCCTTAAACTCTTGGGGCAATAAATACTTTTGTCTTCACTGGAATATCTTCTTCAAGCCCCATGCCACTTTCTAATGTTCACCGTCCATGCCCAGTGTCCTGAAGGACAATGTCAGTCAAAACCGGTCTATATCTTATGTAAGCCATTGTTTTCTGTTCTTCGTAGTCTCTGGAAATGCCGAAGTGTTTACTGACTGACCATCCCATAGCAATGTTTTCCCCCTAATGCCCAGTGAAGGAAATAAAGTCAACTCCGAATGCAAGTTTTACCTGGAAAGACTGCTGCGGAAATTACAGCCACATTGCCTCTCAGAGAGGCCTTCCCTCTACACACCACGAGGAGTTTTTCTCTCCTGAGAGGTAGATCCCTGCACTCTTACATAAAGGCTCCTAGAACAAGTCAAGACCACACACAAGTTCACACTGTACTATTTAGTGCCGAGGTACCCGAGAGACAAGGGGACGGAGTTTCTCACCAGACATCTGAAAGTGTTGTGTCCCTTTATTCCAAGAAGCAAATAGTAAACCCTGTCCAGGTCAATCCCAAGTTAATTCCTCCTAGTTTCTCTTCTATCATCGTATTAATTGTTTTCTTAATAAAACGCTGCGCTAAAATGTGTGGACTCAGATTCTGGCAGACAGTCAAACTGAAAGAGGCAGATTGCCCTGCTCTACAGGGCAGCAACTTGGGCTCACTTAGCCTCCTGCCTACCTTATTGTGTTTCTGTTGGTGTCTGGCCTTTGTATCAAGAACGTGATAGGGGCTTTCTGAATCCTGGTTGATGTAATATACCAGTCTTGAAGGCAGTGTGATTTCTTTCTGCATTGCACTGCTGTGGCTGGGATTGCTGCTGCTGTTCTGTTGCAATGTGTTGTCTTCGTTTGCCAGGACTCCCAGGTTTTTTTCTGCAGTTTCATTCCAGTGCGGAGCTGGAGGAGGGGGGGTTGGGGGTGGCGGGGGGGGGGGGGGAGGAAATCAGGAAGCACAAATATACACAAACACACACATATACATCCAGTAAATATGCAAGTTCTAAAACGCATCTTCCCATTAATTACATTAACAAAGTTTTCTACTCCTAAGGCGACAGGAAGTGGAGACACAGGAGAACAAGTTTTTGTAACAGTGGGGTGGCCTGGATAGGTTAGTAAGCAGGCAAACTTATACAATCATGTACTATAGCCATGTATACCTTTTTCATCCACTCTTAGATCTGAATGTCTGAACTACGAGAGGGCAGTGGCGGAATAGGCCTAGAGAGGAGTCAGCCACTGAACATACTCAAGGGTCCTGACCCTCCCCCCTTCAGAGGATACAGGGGTTCAACTGTAGCCCCCTTAAAATTGTCCCATCAGAGAGCTTAGAACACTCCTGACATACTTGGGTGCTTAATTCATGGACACTGAATGTAAAGTAATTCTTTCAAATATATATATGATATATCATACATAGGTCATATATATATGATATTGTATATCATACATAAGTCATATGATTCCCTTTCTTTGTAACTTTGAGATGAGCAAAAAACTGTTTCGCCACCAAGGGCTATAGGTGCTGGCAGCTTTCCAAATTCTCTTTCTTTTACTGCCAAGGCCAGCTTTCTGCTTTCAGTGACTTCCAAACAACAGTGTGCTCAACGTTGTATTATTCTGATTGCTCATTATGACAAGCATTTTGGGAAAACACAGACAAAGGTCATGCGCACAAAGTGTCTTGGAGACTTTCGTTCTCTGGGGCCCAAAGTATGCGTCCCACACCTTAATTCCAACAGCAGAGACTATACCTGGTAGGGAATTTGAGGAAAAAATTATCTGCCACTATTTTGCATCCTCACCCACCCAGCCACCCACCCCCGCCCGCACACTCACATGAAGGTTCCCCAAGGCAAGAAGCAACTTGCTCACTCGCTGCATCGCCCTGTCACTGGAAGTTACACAGAGAGCGCTAAAGGACTTAAGAGCCACCAAATACCTCTGGGTGGAATCCACAGTCACTGGAATGGGTCTTTAGTGAATGCAACAGAAAAGGACTTCCAAAAGTAAACTAAAATGAACCTGGGCTTGAGACTGAGAAGGTTGGAGAGGTCGACTGGGAGGCGCTCAAAGGCCAGGCTGGGGACCCACACGTTCGGGGTACACGCACCTGCGTGTCCTTCTCTCTCCTCCCCAGGGCCCCGCGGGGAAGGCAACGCAAAGGGCACGGGCCATACCCACCACTGGGCGCAGAGGACCCCGGGGCGCGGGGCCTGGACGAGGTGGCGAGCGCAGGCAGCAGGAGAAGGACGAGGAGCTGGCGACAGGGCGGCGCGCGGGCCAGCACCGGGCCGGTGGGGCAGCGGCAGGGGCCGCGGGAGGCGCCGGCTAGGCTGCAGCCCGTCAGGGGCGGCCGCCGGGAGCTGCTGCCGGGCGGCTTCATGGCTCATCGCTCCCGGGCGCCGGTCCGAGTGACCCGTAGGAGCGCCGGGCTGGGCTGCGGGGCGGCTGCGGGCGGAGCCGGTCACGCCGGCTGGGCGCGCATGCTGCGGCCGCGGGCAGGGGTCAGGGGCTGGGGTCTCGGGGACGCCGGCGCGCCCTCCTCGACTCTTTCGGCCTTTCGGGGAGCGGCCCGCAGAGGGGGTCCCCGCCGCTCCGACAACTTGGAGCCTCCCCAGCGGCTGCACCCTCCCAGTGGCGGGCGCGGCCGCTCCAGTGACTGCGGGGGTTGCTGCCGGGCCTGAGGATGCTGAGGAGGCGCGCGGGAACGAGCGGTGCGGGGACGCGCAGCGCGGGCGCGAGACTCGGGGACGCGCAGCGCGGTACTTCACCCCACCCTCCGGGAACGCGCCCGAACGGGGTTACGGGTGCGGATGCTGATGCTTTTGCAGATGCTGATGCTGTAGCCCGCATGGACCGCACTGCGCATGCTCTACTGTAGGAGCCCCGGGGAAGTGTGGGGAGAGGGGGTGCAGAGTGATGCAGCATCCCAGGCAGCACCAAAAGAGATGGTAGCACCTCCAAAGATGGGGGTAGGGGAGAAAGAAGCCCGCAGTAAGGGATGAGCCCGAAGAGGAAAGTACAGGGGTTTCCAGGCTGGGGCAGGCCTGATCTGTCAACAGCAACTTGCCAAGGAAAGAGACCAGTGCTTAGCACCCACTCCTATACCAAGCCTCTTCAGCGCAGGGAAAACTGAGACCACGCATTTTCCTTCTCGAACCTTTATTTATTTCCTTCCTTCAAATAAATATAAAGGGCTGCAGCCGGGAAAGTAAAAATAGCTGCATAGCCGCGAGTGGGCTGACAGTGGGAAGAACTGTGGCGCATCCGCAGGCTGGCGTCTGTGGGCACAGAGCCACTGGAATCCCCTTGCAGGGTCGCTGGTCCTCCCTGTGTGTGCCCACAGGGCTTTGAAGAACGCTAAGTTCAGAAAGTGTGACGGGCCGTATTCTGGAATAGAACAAATACAGAGATTAAAAACCAACCGTGGCAGCTATCTTGGGAAATTTACCGTTTGTCAGCCAGGCTTGGGGGTGGGCAGGCATTTCTGAGAACACATTTCTATTTTTGAGACCCAGTCCTATCTTCTGCAGAGAAAGGGGGTATTTTCTCTCACTGCTGGCAGTTCCCTGGCTTTGGTGGGTTAGCAGCCACAACTAATTCTGGTGGTTCCAAATTAGAATTTGAGGCACATTTCCACCACCAGACTCCAGTAACACCAGCGTTCATTTATTCACTCTTCTAAAAGGATGGCCTGGTAATAACAACAGGGTATTACTCCACTATCTGTATTTAAAATAGAGAAAAGAATATCTACTTGCAGAGGGCCAGGGCAGGTTCAAGAAGTCTGTGGTTAAAATAAAACAAACTTTTGTTTTGTTTTGTTTTGTTTTGTTTTGTTTCGTTTTTTGAGACAAGGTTTCTCTGTGTTAGCCTTGTCTGTCCTGAACTTGCTTTGTAGAACAGGCTGACCTTGAACTCACAGCAATCCGCCTGCCTCTGCCTCCCAAGTGCTGGGATAAAAGAAGCTACGCTTACATTGCCATCATCCTGTCAAGACTGTTAGGCTCCTTCTCCACCCCTGCTTCACTGAAAGAACTTCTAGAGACAGACAAGGACGGACAGGCCTACACACAGACCTCAGATTGCAAAGCTGTTGAGATGGCCCATATTCATTTTAACTTTTTTCTTTCCCGGTTTGAGCAGGACTATTTATTGGGCACACTGATTTGTAATTAATATTAACACACACACACACACACACACACACACACACACACACACACACACTCCATATGAGGACAACAGCAGTTTTCCTTTTCATTCACGTCGTAACCCCAGGTCCTAACATGACATTTAAGGCCCAGGAAAATCTCTTGGACAATACGTGGTCAATGGGTAAGCTAGGAGGTGGTGTGACTAGCCAGTGCAGTGGTATGGTTAAGCTGGTGAGGCAGCTGGTGAACTTGAAGGCGTCTCTGCTCTCTGAAGGTCCTGCTCAAGACAAGGGCATCCTTGTCTTATATTTGGTATAGTTACATCCTGAAAATGGGTTTGGGAGAATGGAAACCAGAAAGGTGGACAAGGACTTCAAAGGGACAAGGAAATGAAAGAGAAGGCTCTCCTGGCACAAGTTATTTCAAAGGCATCTCTTGCAATTGAGTGGCAATCTCCTACTGCTCTCTAAATAAATCTGCCAGCTGAGAGGGACTGACCGAGCACCCACACTTATAACCCACTATCTTATGCAAGTGGGATTCAGGATAAGGTCCCGCTTAGTTTCTAATGAGGAGTGAGGATGCTTACAGAGACGAATGCTGACTTATGCTACATAGTGGAAAAACAGCATTTATATACAGAAGTGTAACATTTACAGATGCTGTTGGAGGCAGGACAGTGTATCAGCAAGGGAGGCAGGAAGTGAGTAAACCACCTAGGAGAGTTTACTTATTGAGACTTGCTCTTTTACCACTCTGTTTAACTGAAAGTTAAAAACAGAACCATGTATTTTTTTAGTTGGCCAATTCGTTATACTTATCATTATTCTCATTTAGGTAGTTTAAGATGCTTTGTTGGAAGAGTCTACTTCTTAATGGTGCCATTTTTACCCTCGTGGTGTATGATGCTAGTGACTTTCTTGCTTGCTATCGATTGTTTAGATCTTTGTATCCAGATCAGCTTTTCCCTGTCAAGACCTGGCAAAAACAGGGGTGTGATGCTTACCTGTCATGTAAAGGGCCCTGGGAGCATTTCAGCATCACACACACACACACACACACACACACACACACACACACACACACACTATTGTCACAGCACATGAGGATGTCAAAAGACAACTGAATTCTAGTAGCCATGGGCAGGATGCAGCAAGCTTAGCTGCAGTAAAGGAAATGAAAAACCAGAAGGTTGAGACCAGGCTGTGACTGGTAACAGCACTGCAGTGGCTTCTGAGGTCATCGGTGGCCTGACTACCAGTTTGATCTGGTCAGTATGGCAGACATGGGAACCGGTTTCTGTGAGGACCCACGGGGGGGAAAATCATACCATGCAATATGGACACCAGTGAACAGAACAGAGGGTGTCTGTAAGCAGTGTCCAGAGGGGCAATTAAGCGCTTGCAGAAATGGCTCCGCTGGCCTGGACAGGAAAGCCACCTGAACAAGGTTTCCCTTTGCCACAGTCTGCTTTTTGATTTTAAGACCAGTGAGACAGTTAGAATGACACAGGAACAAGAAAAAAGTCAAGCACGGAAATATTAGATTTACAAAGCAAGTGACCCAAGGAGGTCAAAGGAGAGGCCCCCCCCAGAGGGGGGAAGGAGATGAAAAAGGAGCGGGGTGTGACAGAACAGGCTCACAAGAAATCAAGGGCAAAAAAGGTATGTGGCAAGTTGGAAGCTGGTAATGCGGGGAGGTCTGGGAAAGAGCAAGAGCTCAGACAAGAACAGCAAGGCCTGCCCCACAGCTGAGGCATAGCTGGCGTCACAGAGCCGGCTGTGGCTGATCACATCACGGGTTTTACATCATCGGAGACTTCACAGAGTCTTTTTACAAGGACTCTGACCATGGAGTCTACAGGTGGAAGACCACACTTTAAAGGAAAAACACAACCCATACTTCTTAGTAAAAGTGTAAAATGAGCGAGTTTTGTTGTTGGTATTTTTCCACACAGCTTGGGGTCCAGCAGATACTTTCTGTAACGTATCAGGATTGCCAGTATTATGGGATCTGTGAGCGGTGTGGTCTATGTCACATATTTTTTTTTCTCAACAGTTTAAAAATGTAAAACCCAGCACCAGTAAGAAGCTTTGGCAGGTAGAGGCGCCTGCTGCCAAACCTGATGATCAGAGGTTAGTTCATGGGATCTACTTGGAGTCAAGAAATGGCACTTGCAACTTGCACTTTGACCTTTACCTCCACAAGCATGCACACTGCACATTCTCTGTGTGTGTGTGTGTGTGTGTGTGTGTGTGTGTGTGTGTGTGTGTGATGAATATGCATGCCTTTAACCCCAGCATTCAAGAAGGAGAGACAGGTGAGATCGAAGCCAGCCTGAACTACATAGCAACTTCCAGACCAACAAGTACTAGATGTAAGGCCCTGTCTCAAATAAATAAATAAATAAATGTAATAATGATAATCTTAATGTAAAAAAAAATCTAAGCTGCAGGCTCTACTTTATCAGCCCATCATTTTAAACAACAAAATGTGTGTGTGCTACCTACCAATATATATTAAAATTAAGAGTTATCAACTATATTATGTCCATGGCTTGTGAGTAGAAAAGTGAGGGAGGCACGTACAACAAGATAAAGGGCTCTAATGTCATGAGAGTCTGGGACTTGTGAGGTGGCTCAGCACATAAATGTGCTTGCTGCCAAGCTGGACACCTGACTTCAGACCCCAGCATTCAGATGGTGGAGGAAGTTGTCTTCTGACATCCACTCATGCAACTGTGGAACATCCACAGAGACACATAGACACAAGCATATATTGTATGTGTGTGATACATATGTGTGTATATAATTTGTATGTATATTATATGTATACAATAATGTATATATATATAAATCTGATCATCCTTGTTGTTCAGTTGTATGTTTTGTAATCAGTAAGCAGTCACTAATTTCTTCAGAGATGTGCAGTACATAAAAGGGCCCCTAAGGAAAAAGCAATCCTCCTTTTTGGAGCTAATTCCCAGAACTTAGATAATGGGACAAGTGTCAGCATGTATTCACCAAAACAATATAGGTGTCAAAAATATCCCAAATGTCTTCCTTTATTGTGACAAACTGTATTTTCTGGTGAGCAAAGAGGTGTTGAATGAACATTACAGCCATGACAAGTCAGACGACAGGGTAACACGTGCCATGACAGCCCTTCTGAGAACCTGTCACCAGCAGTGATCTGCCTGGGTTCCTCACGCTCAGTCCTGGAGCGAGATGAAGAAAAGTGAGTTGACACTCCAGGCACTTGATGTCACCCAAAACCTGTACGTTCATGGGAAATAAGTCTGAATTAATGCCGCTTTTTAAGGACCAGATGTGGCTCAGCCTGTGGGTTGATTCCCCAGCATAACACCAGGAATGGAGGTGCACATCAATGTACATGGAAGATGGAGGCAGAGGGGTCAGAGTTCAAGGTCATCCTAAGCCACTTAGCAAGTTTGAGGGCAGCTTGGGATGCATAAGAATCTACTTCAAAAACTAACTGATTGGTTAATTTAAAAGTTTGAAAGTATACTAGGATTTATTCTGAAGGATGCTACAGTTTCAGAAGTCATGATGTAACTGACTCCTACACTGCTAGGAAAAGGAAAAGGGAGTCCATACCAAAGAGACACTGGGGACATTTAGACAGAATTGAATGAAACTTGGGGGTACAACAAACCTGACAAAAGAAGCCACTGGGGAAAAAAATAAGTTTTGAAAGAATATTGTACTAAATGTAGTTTAACTAGAAATTTCTGCAAAAGCACCAGATGGTTTAGTTGTACAATTAAGCTTAGTTGTTTAGGGGTTAAGATGTTTTTAGGTCTAGATAGATAGTTTTAAGTTGATAATGATGAGATATGATAGATATTGATTTATAGTCAGAATTTTAGACTCACAAAGATAGGAAATATGTTTTCTTCAAGGTTGTCAAATACAAATAGCCAAACACTATGAATAATATAACTCCTGATTGTTTCATATTTCTTCTTGTCATCTGTACTTTATTTTATATAAGTGTAATAATATAAATGTATATATAAAAATAAAAAAATATTTTTAAATATTTTTAAAAAACATTTTTTATAAAGTTCATTTTTATCTCACTTGGCAAGTATTAGACTCATTTGTACCACCATTTAATATGTTTACAATCCTGAACAAGTATTTCAGGATAATGTGTGGTGACGTGTGCTCTGGGAACTTAGAAGGATGTGTTGATTAGATATAGCCACTGAGTTGTCAAACGAGGCTTGAACTCTCCGTGTGTTTTTCTCACAGAGGAATTTCTGCACCCGGGGACTCATGGCAAGGATCAGGGACAGGCCAGCCCAACTGTTTTTAGAGACAGAAGCTGAATTTTCTCTGAAAATGTTTGAACTTTAGTCACAAATCTAATATGCTAATTATGACCCCTCCTTGTACATAATAGCAATTACTGAAATCTTTTAATAACGCAGCTTTTCTAACTACTGTGCATTTACACAATGCAAAGTGTGTTTATCCGTGGTAGTCTGTGGGATGCTCAACCCTACCACTCAAGAAGGCTGTTACTATCACTCAATTTAGGAGTTCCACCTTGGGTGAGGAGACACCATGTGTGATCCTGCAGTGATCTTTTACCTGGTTGAATGTTCACTCACCTAACAAGCTTCTTATTAAAAGCTGTACAGCATAATGCTTTGATATACATAGTAAGAGGTCAGCAGCAGTCATGTGCCTGCAAGAGCAAGCATCACGCTGCAGCCGAGGCAACCTTGGGAGCCCCTTTTGGTGACTGATGCTGGAATGGAACTGCAATTCTCAGTTTTGCTTCAGAAAAGAATTCTAGAAACACTCAGTATGAAGCAGCACTGAAATTTGTTAGAAAAATATTTCAACATCAATTTAAACACAGAGGTTAATAGGGAGGGAGGCTGGTGGCTAAAAGGTTAGACACACGCATGTGCCACAATCTGTGACACTGTAGAAACTGGCCTAAGTGGAGCTATGAGGGAATAAAAAAAATCACGCAAGCACGCACGCACACGGGGTCGGGGCAGGGGCTAGAATCAGGTAGGCTGTGCACCCTTGTGGAGATGCACCAGCAGCCCAGAAACTCACTTTATTATTATATGCGGGAGATGAAGGAGGCAGGTTTCCCCGATGTCAGTAGGAAGTCTATAAAGGAACAGTCCCAGGCTGTAGCCATATGGGAGGAAGTGTGGCTTTTCATACACTGTCAGCATCTGCACAGAGACCAGAGGACAACCTTGCCATTTCCCAGAGCCTGACCAGGGGGGAAGGCTTTGCCATTCCCATGGGTCTGAGACATCAGGGTCCTTGACATAGCTGTGCTCCTTTCATCAACACACATTCACTCAGAACTTCATATGCTCCCCACAATCATGTGGGGTGTGAAGAGAAAGTCTTACTTAAGTGTCTTTACTATAGATTTAATTTTATATATTTTCTTTAGAATATATGATAGGTAGATAGACAGATAGACAGACAGATAGATAGATAGATAGATAGATAGATGTAGATAAATACATACATACCTACATGCAGGAAGATAAAGAGACAGGGCTGAGAAACACTTAAAGAAATGCTCAACGTCTTTAGTCATCAGAGAAATGCAAATCAAAATGACTCTGAGATTTCATCTTATACCCATTAGAATGACTAAAATCAAAAAATCAAGTGACACCACATGCTGGCGAAGATGTGGAGAAAGAGGAACACTCCTACATTGCTGGTGGGAATACAAACTTGTAAAAACCACTTTGGGAATCTATCTGGCGCTTTCTCAAAAAACTAGGAATAGGGCTTCCTCAAGACCCAGCTATTCCACTCCTTGGAATATACCCAGAAAATGCTCCTCCACACAACAAGGACATATGCTCAACCATTTTCATAGCAGCCTTATTCATAATAGCCAGAACCTGGAAACAGCCTAAATGTCCCTCAGTTGAAGAATGGATAAAGAAACGGTGGTACATTTACACTATGGAATACTACTCAACTACTAAAAACAAAGAAATCCCAAAATTTGTGGACAAATGGATGGGACTAGAAATGATCATACTGAGTGAGTTAACCCAGAAGCAGAAAAACTCACATGGTATATACTCACTTATAATTGGGCACTAGCCCAAAGGTCATGTCCCATGAAAGTCTTCACTTACCAGGAGATTAGGATAGATGTGAGGACATCCCCCTGAAATTCTAGATAAGAGAAATATAGGAGATGGGGAAAATAGAAGGATCCAGAGGGTCTTAGAAACCTACAAGAAGAACTGGTGGATCAGGGCCCATGGGGGTCTGCTCAAACTATTACGCTAACCAAGGACAATACAAATAGTAAACATCGAACCCCTACTCTGATCTAGCCAATGGACAGGTCATTTTCCACAGTTATGTGAAGAGCAGAGACTGACTCTGACGTGAACTCTGGTGCCCCTTGGTGGGGAGCCCTGGTGGCACTCAAACAAAACCAAGATGAGACTTGATAGCCTATGACCACATAGTGGGGGAAGAGGTCCCCCTTGGCCATAGACTTAGGGGAGGGGAAAAGCGTGAAAGAGGGAGGGAGGGAGGAATGGGAGGATACAAGTGGTGGGATAACAATTGAGTTGTAATCTGAATAAATCAATTGAATAAAAAAATAAAAATTTTTTAAAAAGAAAGCGAGACAGATGGTCACTAAGGACCTTAAATGACACGGGCAGTTGGATGTGTAGTGAAACCCTAGAACAAAAGGGGTACAAAGGAAAATCCAGGTGGTTTGGGAGGCAGAAGCAGGTAGATCTCTGAGTTCGAGGCCAGCCACGTTTATAGAGTGAGTTCTAGGACAGCCAGAGAAACCTTGGGAAGTCGGGGGAGGGTGGGGGGGGGGAGGCAAAACAAACAAGCAAAATGGTACAGAGGAAGTTAAAGTGTTTTTTTACAAAAGTTAATATCTTCCTTGTCAAATTCCCAGAAATAACCGGAAAAGGAGTAAGGTTCTATAAGAGGTCATATACTCTCAAGCCTCGGCATGGTTCACTGCTATTTTAGCATTCTCATCTGAAAATACCACTCCACAAAAATGATATTGTTTCTCTAAAGGCAACTGTGACAGCAGATTTTATTAATTGTTCCATAATTATTGACTTTCAGCTCATAGAGGCTTCAGCCAGACTTCAAGGTGAGGAGCCTCCATCTCATCCCAAGTCTATCAAATTTTATAAGAAACTTAAAAGATTGTGGAAAATTGTCTTTTAATATTTATTTATTTGCTGTGAATGAGTGTCTTTTCCTGTATGTATGTATGTATGTATGTATGCATGTATGCATGTGCACTGGTGGTGTTCCTGGTACCTCCAGAGGCCAGAACAGTGTGTCTGATCCCCTGTAATTGGGGTTATAGACAGTTGTGAGTTGCCATATTGGTGTTAGGAATTGAACACTGGTTCTCTGGAAGAGCAGCCAGTACTCTTAATGGTTGAGATATCTCTCCAGTCCCAGGAAGTAATTTAAATAACGATAGCATAGCAGGAAAAAGAATTCTGTGGTTTGGATGTGAGCTTGCTCTTTAAAAGCTGGCGTCTTAGGGCTGAAGAGATGGCTCAGAGGTTAAGAGCACTCGCTGTTCTTCTAAAGGTCTTGAGTTCAACTCCCAGCAACCACATGGTGGCTCACAACCATCTATAATGTAGTCTGATGCCCTTTTCTGGCCTGCAGGTGTATGTGCAGGCAAAGCAATGTATACATAATAAATAAATAAATCTTTAAAAAAAAAAAAGCTGGCTACTTGGTCCCTAGCATAGCAATGTTAAAAAGCAATGGGATCTTTAAGAGGCGGAGCTTAGTGAGAGAGAAGTTTGGTATCTTTGTTGAGGTTTCTATTGTTGTGATAAAACACCACACCCAAAAGCAACTTGGTAAAGAAAGGGTTTATTTTACTTACACTTCTTTATTATAGTCTGTGGTGGTTTGAATAAGAATTAGCCACTGCCACTGCCACTGCCACCACTGCCACCACCCCTACCCCCACCCCCAAACCCCCTACCCCCCTTTTTTTTTTTTTTTTTTTTTTTTTTGCTTTTTTGAGACAGGGTTTCTCTGTGTAGCCTTGGCTGTCCTGGACTCACTTTGTAGACCAGGCTGGCCTCGAACTCACAGTGATCCACCTGCTTCTGCCTCCCGAGTGCTGAAACCCCCTACCCCTAGGCCCCCTCCTACACACACACACACACACACACACACACACACCTCAGGGCTCATATGTGGTCTCAAGTTATTGGAACTGTTTGGAAAAGATTAGGAGGTGTGGCCTTGTTGGAGGTTTGTCACTAGGAGTGGACTTTGAGGTTTCAAAAGCCTTTGCCAGGCAGGCCCAACAGTTCTCATGGGATCCTGGTTAGCTATTCTAAGTCTGGCCTTTGTGCTCACTACCATGTGATCTCTCCTACCATGTGGTCTCTCACCATGATGTCATCTGCCCTGTCTGATGGAATATAACTGGGGATGTGCTTAGTAAAATGACATCACACTGCTTAGATTCTTCAGTCTCTGAATCTACGAGACAATAAACATCTTCTCCTCTATGGTCCATCTCAGATACTTCAGTACAGTGATGACAAACCCCATTTTTACTGATAAAGGAACTGAGGCTTGGTGTCGTTACAGGACCTGTCTGAGTTCTAAGAAGCCATCTGGATTGGGAGCTCACAATTGCCTAATGCAGAGACATTGGTTCCCAACCACATTATAATTATTCTCAAACACTATCAATCTGCCAAGTGTCACCCTAGGAATGTCTTAAATACTTTTTTTAAGGGAATAAAGGAGGGAAGGAAGGAAGGGAGGGAGGGAAGGGGAGGGAGGGAGGAAGGGGGAGGGAGGAAGGAAGGAAGGAAGGAAGGAGCAAGCCAAAGTTAAACTCTCTCTATTCATTCTATATTAGCAATTAATTGTTTAAAATTAGTATTGAAAAAATGCTGATTTTGTATAGTCGATTTGACCACAACCACAGAACTAAATACCTGAGGCAGTGTCTACAGAGGAACAGTCCCATTCCAAGTAGCTAGAAGTGCGACTGACATTTTGTTTTTAAATCATCGTTTCGGTTGCAGTTGTGTGCATATGCTAGAGTGTGCACTTGTGCCATGGCAACTTGGTGGAGTTCATTCTGGGGACTCTGGGACTCAAACTTAGGCTGTGAGGTTGCATGGCAAATGCCTTAACCTGCTGAATCTTTCCAGCCCTTAAGTGTTATTTTTGTCTATTTAAAACTACTCCCTTATTTATTCACACGTTTCTGTTCTAAATTGTGTTCCTAATTTCATAGTAAAGATTTTTGAAATCCAGTCATTACATGTAATTATTTGTAGAATTATGAAACAAAAAAAACCCTAATTGTGGCCCAGATGTCTTTTACAACAGAGTTCACCCTACAAGATCTTTACTTACCATGAATTCAATCTTTTTTTTTCTAAATTTTAAATTAACCCATATAAGTACCTATTATGTTTTGCTTAATAGGATTAATTATAATTTACGACATTTATTCACCCATCCCAGTGACATTAGCTTTTGGCATATTAAGATGTTTAGATTTCTAAGAAAATAATTATGAACGCTCAAATCCTGAGCAGAATTCATTAATGTTTTTATTCTGTTGTTCTAAGGCAGAGGGGTGGGCTGGCGCTAAAACACAGGGCATGATCTTGCATATCTCGCTCCACTTAGTGTCCTGGGCTGTACAGACCGGGACTGACCTGCTGAATTATTTCTCTTCATTGTCATGAGAGTAGATTATTCATGTCATGAATATGGACACGGCTTAGAGACAGGAACAGAACAGCAGAAACAAACAACTTTTTTTTTCCCCAGGGAGAAGAGATAAATCCCAGGATTTCCCAGAAATGCTCTGCTTCTCAGACTTCTCCGTGGCTATTTTGATAAGTTATCAGAAGGAAAGACTATATGGTGAAATGGCCTTTCTTGCAGAAAACACTGTTTTTCCATGCACTAAATGTTTGGGTGGACTGGGATAGACTGTAAACAGATTTTTACGAGCCAGGGTTTCATGGCCTAAAACTGATAAAAAGTTTTAATGTGAAAAGCATGTTTTGGGAAAAGTAA
Organism: Acomys minous; assembly: GCF_964271855.1. Classification (NCBI taxonomy): domain Eukaryota; kingdom Metazoa; phylum Chordata; class Mammalia; order Rodentia; family Muridae; genus Acomys; species Acomys minous. The sequence goes on along the minus strand of NC_140486.1, from coordinate 90,454,200 downwards.
TCTAAACTGTTTATATTTAGACAGACACACAATCCACCTTAAAACATCACAACACACATAAATTAGTACCCAAATTACAGCTGGCACTATCACACACAGGAGAACACACACACACACACACACACACACACACACACACACACACACGATCATACATGTAATACATACTTTCAACTTTGACCTGGGAAACAGACAATGAACTAATATTAACTAATCCTGAAATGTAAGAATTTCATCTTGAAATGTCAACAAAACAATGTTGGGGACCAAACAGAAAAGACAGTCAAAATTGCACCACCCCTTGGTGTACAAGCCCTAAAAAGGAGCTGGATGCTGTCCAAGAAAAGCATTGCAAATGACCCACTGAGAACCTAACATGAGACGAACAAAAACCAACGTGTACAATGGAGAATGGGAGAGAATATTTGTTTCAAAGTCTTCAAAACCATGACCCGTATTAGTAAGGTGATGGTGACCATTCAACACCTTAACTATTTTAATGAGGATGCAGCACCTCAAATTTCAGGGAGAAATTTTGGATGAATATAAATAAGGAGCAGGATCATGCCTGGTGGTAAATTAGTACGTAGCAGACCCCTCTAGGGATACCCTTGGCAATACATCCCTTCCTTCAAAAATAAAAATTTTTAAAAACCCTTTAGGAAATAGGACCCCAACGCCATGTTTCTGTCTCACGGTCTTTCTCCTCCTGAAATGCAGCTGTTGCTCATCCTACTTGTCTGACTCGGCGTGGGCATGAAACATCTTGACCTGTCACTTTTCTCTTTTTAAGTTTCTGCCTTTTTAATCATTAAAACTGGAACTTCAAAAAGAGCGTGTCCTCTTGGGATGTGAAGCTGTGTTGTTTCCCAGTTTGCAGAAGTAAAGGATGACGTCTGTCTAATAGTGAGCATCGCAAAGTTCCTGCTGGGGAGAGCAGATCAATTGTTTCTAAACCAAGACACTTTGGGAATGAGACGAATGCTACAAACAGTTGTCAGAGCAAGAATTGTAGACTAAGAATGCCTTGGGCAAACCGGGACACTGGGCCCCTGCAGACCTTTGTGACCTGCAGACACTGTCTCTGGCAGAAGCGATGGGAGGAATGAGCAGAGTGTTCTTGTGTGTATGCTTCTGGGTCCAGTGTTTGCTATCTCAGAGTCTGGTGCTGAGGAGAAAAATCTTCCCTTTCATTGTAACAGGAGGGATAGTTCAACGGTATCCTCAGTGTTACCAGTTGTTACAAGGAAAGTCATTCAAAGTAAGAAAGGATTTGTCCCCCCGCTGCTGGGTGTGCTGCCAGCAGACGGTCTCGGCCCTCAGACTTCAGAGGGGTTGCTTTAAAGTGGAGAGGCACAGTGACCAGGATGGTGCCATTGCTACCTAGAATGCTTCTGTGGAGGTACTGTAGAAGCAAGGATCCATGCCCAGGCAATGTGGGCACAACAGACTTGCAAATGAAACGTCCAGGAAACCTAGCTCGTGTCACTGGTAAACAATGAATGGTGATTCAGTTGTCAATATGCTCCCATTAAGATTCTGAATCTGGGCTGGCAAGGTGGCTTGGCAGATCAAGGTGCTTTCCCAAGCTTGGTCCCTCAGGTCCTGTGGTGCAAGGGAAGGACCAACCCTAAGAACTGTTCTCTGACCTCCAAATGTGGCACTTGCACAGTGACACACAAGTAAGGAAACAAATACAATAAAAAGTGTATTTGAAGCAGGGTGTTGGTGACACGTAATCCCAGCACTTGGAAAACAGGGACAGGCAGATCTCGGTGAGCTTGAGACTCATCTGGCCTACAGAGCAAGCCCAGGACAGCCAGGGATACACAGAAAAACTCTTGTCTCAAAAGAAAACCAAAAACAAACAGAAGTTATTTGAATCCAAAATTCAGTTGAGCTAAGTTCCCATATTGTCACCAGGCAGCCCAACTTTTCCTTTTGCATAACACAAAAGGAAAGTTCTGACAAGACGTGTCAACCCGCAGCTCTCCGTGGAGTGTGTGGAGACAGCTCTTCACCTTCTCCTTCTGCCTCTTGCCTTCTCCACCCTCCCGCAGTCACTGACCTGAAGGTCATTTTCTAAAAGCTCCGGCTTGTGACGATCCATCTCCAGGTCTGCCTCCAGAGGCAGCCTGCCGCACTAACCTGTCCTAAGCAAATTTTGAAAAATGAAGGTAGGAAAAACATTCCTCACCAGCTTCTTCAGAGTCTAAAGTGGCAAGAAGATGCTCATTATTACTTGTTTTATTGATTTAAATTTTTCTCATTAACCTGTATTCTCCGCATACAGAAGGTAGAAGCAAAAAGATCAGGCGTGCAGAGCTAGCCTCGGCTGCCTAGCAAGTTCATGCCCAGCTCGGTTACGTGAGACACTGCCTCCAACAAGCAAGCAAGCAAACAAATTAATGTGTTTAGAACAGTACCCGTAGTGATTTCATGTTGACAGAAATGACCCAGAAATAAAATAAGGGTTTTCCAAAATAAAAGAGCACAGAAAGGTGAGTAGAGCTGTTTACATCGCATGTTTTCACCAGTTGCCTCTTGTCTGTTTTATTAGAAGCCACAGAGGGCTGGAAAGATGACTCTGTAGTTGAGGTCACATACAGCTTTTGAAGAAGACTTAAATTAGATTCTCAGCACCCACACCATGCTGCCCAAAACCATTTATATGTAACGCCAGCTCCAGAGAAATCCACTGCCTCTGGCTGTGCACCCACGTGTGGGTATTCACTCACAAAAGTGCACACAAATACACATTCATACTTAATATCTACGGATCGTATAGATACATAACATGTATCTATACGTATACACTATATCCATGGCTTTGAGGGCTGGATATGAATCAGTGACAGAATGTTTACCTAGCATATAGGTTCAATCTCCAGCACTGAAAAACAAAATGAAACAAAACAAACAAACAAAAACCCAAACTTGACTAAAGTTGCATGAGCAGTAGTAGTTCCTTTTTTTAAATTATTATTTTATTGCCAGAGTGCTTCGCATGTGTATGTGTACCACATGTATTCCTTGTGCCCATGGAGGTCAGAAGAGAGTGTCACTTCCCCCTGGGTCCGCAGTTACAGATGGTTGTAAGCTGCCAAGCTGATGCTGGGAATTGAACCCGGGTCCTCTACAAGATCAGTAAGAGCCCTGAATAACTCAGCCATCTCTCCAGCTCCCAGCAGTTAACTGTTCTTAACAATTGCAGCCAATGTGAAACGTGAATTCTCATCTTACATTAAAATGCATAGGTCTGTCTTACATGCAACAGACAGAAATTTCAGCAAATTCAAAGAATTTTACCTTATGGGTCACATTTATGAGGCACCAAAACTAAAGTTTTTCTTAGTTTTCAATATGCTTTATGGATTAGCTGTACCCTTGTGTAATCCACACACAGAGATACTCATTTTATTTTTATGGAACCTAATTTCATTGCCTTTTAAAAAAGAAATACTGGTAGTCAATCTTTTATTTATTTGATATATTTCATGTTCAAAGTCAAGAGGCAACCTTCAATTATACCATTGCTCTTGTGAGAATTTGAAGTCCATTTTGGGATGATTTGCTTGACTGAAGGGTTTACAGGAAATGCATTTTAGCAAGAGTCAAGAGCTGCTGAGAGCAGCTGGAAAGGCAGTACCGGGCAGGAGCAGGAGCCAGCTATTCAGAATCAAAGGGTCAAAGGTCATCTCTCACCACAGCAATAAGAGGGCTTTAAAACGCGGTGGCATGGAAACTCTGCCTCGCTGCGGAATTGTCAGTTGCTGTATTTACTAAAATGTTTATTAGGTCAATATACATTATTAAAGGGAACTAGCCACCTTGGTATCCATCTAATTATTCGGTACTGTCCCAGAAGAAAAGCATGCTCTTTTGTAACCTGTGCCTTCGAATGGATCATGGGTTATAATTTGTTGATCGCTAACAACGTACACTGTGTTCTTTTTTCTAGAACATTTCCAAGAGATGGAGCAGCACTTGTGAGGCGAACAGTCATCCCACAAGGTGAACTTCTGCATAGGTAGCAACACTATATGGTTGTCTCACTGTAGGCACACCCGATCCTTATGAAGAAAAGAGAGCAGAGACGGTCGGTCCCTGTCATGGAACAGCAAGGGCTCACCCGATTCGTTGGTTTCCGTCAATTTCTGTGAAGACGGGAGATAGGAGCTATGCTCAGTCAGTAAGGAGAGGGGAACGCACAGCAGTACTCGGCCAGCCCAGAATCAATCACTACGGAAAAGTAAAAACAGTGTTGGGAAGCCCTACTGAACAAGTTACGCAGAGCTCCTTCCGCGGTGCTCCCCTCCTCTGTTGCAACGCTCCCTGCTTCGGCTGCAGGTCTTGACCACGTGGCTCAGCCACATCTTTAGACTCCTCGCCTTAGCCACGCCCCTTTCTATTATCAACAGTGTTTTTGTTTTTTGGTTTGGTTTGGTTTGGTTTTGGTTTTTCAAGTCAGAGTATCAACAGTGTTTTAATAAACGTCCTGTACCTGGAAGTGGACTTGCCTGTTCCTTCAACTCCTCCTTTTATCATTTTATTCCTTTTTCCCCCTTATTCATTGCAGAAGCGACTTAGATTTCCAAATACAGTTCAGTGTTCTGCTACTTCTAACACAAGTGTCTTCCTTAAATCTCTGCTTTAATTTTTAAACACCGTTCCCGGCGCTGTTGCTACTTGAATTCATCAATCACTTCCTTGGGATGCTACGGGGAAACAGAGCCATCTGACATGGTGTTTGGGGCTCACTGCTCATAGATAAAGCCACAACAAGCAACTTAAAAGGCAAACAGGAGCTGCTGTGGTGCGCTGTGGGGGCAGAGTTGAGTGGGAAGGGAGGAGGGCAAGCTGGACAGCAGGGCAGCCGGAAGCAGCAGCAAGGGAGCTCTTAGAAAGAAAGCGCTGAGGGAAAGATCGGATGGCTCCCACAAGTCTGGCCACCCAGGCCTACCTACACAGTATGTTGGCCAGTTTTGCATTTATGGCCAGATGAAAATGTCTTCAGTTTTCATTGTTCCTAGAACAGTGGAAAGGCATAGAATAAAAATAGCATATACAAACAGGACCTCATCATTTTTAAGATGAAGTAAGGCTTGATAAACTAACTGACTTTCAGGTATTAGGAAACTTACCTTGCCCCAACACACTTAAAGCAGCTCTCAGTACCTTCTGGAACCAAAACCCGTATTGGCACAACCTGCACTTTTCACTATAAACCTCCAGCCTAAGGAACAGCTCAAGGCAGCTCTGTTCCCTGAACTTCCTTTATTATTGTCAAAATGTCCTTCAGTACAGGTGACATGAAGGGGGAAACTATAAAACAGAGAAGGAGATGGGGATGGAAGTCAATACAGAAGAGGGACAGAGGAAAGATAGATAACGCCAAGTTGTCTGATAAAGCCTCGAGGGATGACATCACTTTATATTTACCTAAGATGATATCTAAAACATGCAAGTATATGCGTATGTGCACACACACATATGCACACATATATGTTACGTATTAAATGAAATTCTGTCACTTGGGCCGACAGTGCTCCTCCACAACCACCACACACTAATGACAAACCTTTGGAATTGGTCAGGGCAATCCAAGTGACTCCCAAAGCAGTGTAAGCTATTGCCATGGCATTGTTGGCTCTCAGAGTTTGACAATCAGTCCCTGTTGCTGAAGACGCCACACTCAGGACACGGAACTCAAGGGATTTGAGCTGGACCCAACCTGAAAGCCTCCTCCTGCAGTCTAGCTCCCACAGAAAGAAGCCTCCTCCTGCAGTCTAGCTTGCATAGAAGCCTCCTCCTGCAGTCTAGTGTCCATAGAAGCCTCCTCCTGCAGTCTAGTGTCCATAGAAGCCTCCTCCTGCAGTCTAGCATCCATAGAAGCCTCCTCCTGCAGTCTAGCTTGCATAGCAGCCTCCTCCTGCAGTCTAGCGTCCATAGAAGCCTCCTCCTGCAGTCTAGCTTCCATAGCAGCCTCCTCCTGCAGTCTAGCTTCCATAGAAGCCTCCTCCTGCAGTCTAGCGTCCATAGAAGCCTCCTCCTGCAGTCTAGCTTCCATAGAAGCCTCCTCCTGCAGTCTAGCGTCCATAGAAGCCTCCTCCTGCAGTCTAGCTTAGTAACAGAAAGTACTACATAGCTGTCAAGGACCCTGAGTCACAGCGGAAACCATATCCACACTAACAACAAAAATGGATTCAGTGGCTTGTATGTGTGTGTGTGTGTGCGCACACATGTGCATATATGTCGGCATAACAATAATAATAATAATAAAAGGAAAGAGGTTATTCACTTCAGAATGTAGGGAAAATATGGGAGAGGCTAGAGAGAGGAAGCGGGTAAATGATATAAATATATTTTAATTGAATGTATTGTAAAGGGCGAAGTATAGTAAAAGTGCATTATAGTAAAAAGAGGAATAAATGCCAAAGTTATTAATGCGTATGCAGAGTAAAGTCATTTCAGATCTATCTTATTGGTTCTTGGAGATTATAGTAATGGGAATAAGTGATGGTGTATGGGGTAGGAAAATGGTCCACAGATTTGTCATGGAACCGTTCCTACACCAAAGCTCTTCTTTAAAGCTTGTTTGCAGACCAGTATTTGATTAAAGCATAAGACACATATATAAATTTTAATGATTTGTGCCTTTGTCCTAAATAACTGACTCTTGAAATAGAATTAATTTGAATTTCATAAATGTAATTTTACATTTAGAAAAACAAAATAGCCTTCAAAACAGTGTGTAAGCCTTTGATACATCTTGCCTATTCTAATCCATCAATTCCCTCCACATTATCTTCTTTTAATTTACTGATCACTGGGTTGTGATTTTCTCTAGACTATTTTCACCTCGCTGATTTAAACCTACAGAACCCTCTATTGATTTTCATTTACAGTGTATGTGGGTCTGACCTACAGTTGCCCATTTAAATCTCCCAGTTTCTTCCCTCTGCTTTAACAGCTTGTTGGCAGAAATGATTTTTCCACCCCTAGCATCTCTTTCCAAGGGGGGGGAAATCTATTACATTCAATGTCAGGATTGTCTCTGTCCCTTCGCTTTTCACACTTCTGGGGCACAGAGATGATTTATCTAGTGACTAAATTAGAAAAGCACAACTGAGCATGCTCACATCAGTGTCCCTCTCCGCTCTGTGACTTTCTTTCCTCTACTGCACTGCGTTCCCCACCGAGATCAGACGGAGCATAATCTCCAGCCATAATAGGGTGATGGGTTTGGCCACTATCTGACCCTCAACTTGCACAGAATGTGGTTGCAGAACTGGGGAGCTGTTTATTGGATCCTCCAAAGAATGCAATCCACCTATTCCTCCTCAACTCCCGAGAATCTGAAATACCGCAGGCCATTATTACTAAAAAGGACCCTCAGACAACATTTCTTCCAGTGTCACCATGAATCACAGATAGGAAAAGTGGGTCCCAGAAATTTAAGTTTACTTGTCCCTAAGCTACCTGTTACTACCAGATTTTAAACTGATTTTTAAAAAAAAAAACTGCTGAATATCTTTAAATTATACATCTCCAATGAAACTAATCGTTAAAGGGTTCTGTTGGTGAGAGACAAAATTCAAAACTCTCATCATGGATTCAGAATTACAAGATCTCTGTTTTGCTATAAAGTTTACATAGTCTTATTACTTATTGAAAACTATAATAAAAAAAAAACCCTAAGCTTGGGCAGGATAAATGGCTCAGTTGGTAAGAGTGCTTACCTGCAAACACGATAAGCTGGGCTCCGTTCTTAGAACACACACACACACACACACACACACACACACACACACACACACACACACATATATCTGTCCAGCATAGAGTAGTATCTATGACCTGTAATGCCAGCATTGGGGAGACCAAGATGGGTGTCTCTCTGGGGCTCACCAGCCAGCCTAGCCCGCTTGGGTTCCAAGCCAGTGAACGGGTAGAGATTGTATGAGTTGGATGAAGTGGATGCCCACGAGGAAGCAGTGTTTTCCAGATACAGCAAGGCAGATGCACATATAAATTCATGGAAGTTGTGAGAGGACATGCAAGACCTGTGCAAGCCCAAGCCAAATAAAATCCCAGCATGGGGAGAGGATGTGGACATAAAGTCCCACTCCTAATTTAGAAAACATTGCAGTTGATCGCTGCTGGGAAGGGAGAGTCATTTTCTTTAAGGGCATAGTCCCAGGGAGGTGGACTGGAAAGCCACATATCCAAGAATGTATAGTCAGCACAAACTGGACTTGATGTTCAAAAGCAGGTTCAGGAGCAGGCTCAGGAGCATGTGCAGGTGCAGGCTCAGGAGCAGGATCATATGCAGGTGCAGGAGCAGGAGCAGAGGCAGGTTCAGGAGCAGGAACAGGAGCAAGGGCAGGAGCAGGAACAGGAGCAAGGGCAGGAGCAGGAGCAGGTGCAGGAGCAGCAGCAGGCTCAGGAGCATGTGCAGGTGCAGGCTCAGGAGCAGGTGCAGGCTCAGGAGCAGGATCATATACAGGTGCAGGAGCAGCAGCAGGCTCAGGAGCAGGAACAGGAGCAGGCTCAGGAGCATGTGCAGGTGCAGGCTCAGGAGCAGGTGCAGGCTCAGGAGCAGGATCATATACAGGTGCAGGAGCAGCAGCAGGCTCAGGAACAGGAGCAAGGGCAAGAGCAGGAGTAGGTGCAGGTGCAGGTGCAGGAGCAGGAGCAGCAGCAGCAGCAGGCTCAGGAGCAGGAGCAAGGGCAAGAGCAGGAGTAGGTGCAGGTGCAGGTGCAGGAGCAGCAGCAGCAGCAGGCTCAGGAGCAGGAGCAAGGGCAAGAGCAGGAGTAGGTGCAGGTGCAGGTGCAGGTGCAGGAGCAGGAGCAGGAGCAGGAGCAGGCTCAGGAGCAGGAGCAGGAGCAGCAGCAGGCTCAGGAGCAGGAGCAAGGGCAGAAGCAGGAGCAGGCTCAGGAGCAGGAACAGGAGCAAGGGCAAGAGCAGGAGCAGGTGCATGTGCAGGTGCAGGAGCAGGTGCATGCACACACTCTTGCCTGTGCTCTCTCACACACATATGCACATTACACATACACAAAAAGAACCTAAACTCTGACTCCTTTGCTTTATAAAAGGTGGTCTCATGGCAGTTTTGTTACTGTTGTGTTTGACTGGTTTAGTTTGGATTGGTTTGTGGTTTCATTTAGTTTGTAGTTTTGTTTTGTTTGGTTTGATTTGGCTTGGATTATGGTTTGGTTTGGTTTGTGGATTGGTTTGGCTTGGTTTGGTTTGTGGTTTGGTTTGGTTTGTTGTTTGGTTTGGTTTGTGGTTTGGTTTGATTTAGTTGGTTTGTGGTTTGGTTTGGTTTGATTTGTGGTTTGGTTTGGTTTGTGGTTTGGTTTGGTTTGTGGTTTGGTTTATGATTTGGTTTGGTTTGGTTTGTAGTTTGGTTTGATTTAGCTGGTTTGTGGTTTGGTTTGGTTTGGTTTGTGGTTTGGTTTGGCTTGGTTTGTGGTTTAGTTTGATTTAGTTGGTTTGTGGTTTGTGTTGGTTTGGTTTGGTTTGTGGTTTAGTTTGTGGTTTGATTTGACTTGGTTTGTGGTTTGGTTTGATTTAGTTGGTTTGTGGTTTGGTTTGGTTTGGTTTAGTTTGTGGTTTGGTTTGATTTGATTGGTTTGTGGTTTGGTTTGGTTTAGGGATTTGTTTTTTGAAGCTAGGTCTCATTGCCTCACCCTGGCTGACCTCTAACCTGTACCCCTCCTGCTTTGGCAATTTTCCTTACTCAAAATAAAACTATGGGAAAGACAGTTCCTCAGAGAAACAGAACCAATGCTAGGGTGCTGTCTCACATGAATAGAGGTGACCTGTAGTGGGTAAAATGGAGACCCAGGACAACCAAAGGACGGTTCCAGTCTAAGTCAAAACACTGAGACCCAGGAGAGCCAATGGCATCAGTACTGTCTGAAAAGTGCAGCCTCCAGACCAAGAAAAGCCAATGTTGTAATCAAATTTGAAGCATTGAAAGACCATCGTGCCAGTTCAAGTAGACAAGAAGACATAAGTCTTTATTCACAGGAGGTTCCAGCCATACATTACATGGAGAAGCCATAAGGGAAGGTGTTTTGCCTGACTCAGTCTACATATTCAAGTTAGTCTAACTGACAAATATCATCATAGACACATGCAGAATCATGCTTGGCCAAAAATATCTAGGCAACTCAACTCATGGCCTAGTCAAGTTGACTTATAAAATTAGCCATCACAAGTCGACCTCCTGTCAACTTGGTGCACACATAAATATCTTCTTTGTTCAGTTGGTTTGGTTTTTCGAGACAGGGTTTCTCTGGGTAGCCTTGGCTGTGCTGAACTCACTTTGTAGACCAGGCTGGCCTCGAACTCATAGAGACCTGCCTGCCTCTGCCTCCTAAGTGCTGGGATTACAGGTATGCACCACCACGTCTGGCACATATAAGTATCTTTAAGTCATACAAATCTCCAAAGAAAGGCGGCAGCTTCACAGAATATAATACAGCTATCTTGAATACAATTGACAGGTGCTCCACCATCCCTTAGAAGGGATCTGAAGTCAGTGAGCACTATTTACTGTTCTCACAGTGTGGTTTGGGAATAAAAACTTGGTATTGGGTAACCACCTCATCCCTGGGATGAGAGATTAATTCTCGCACTCCAACAAGTACTTTGTCTAGAGGTAGGGCACTGAGAGAGTTTTTTCCCTCTTCTGCAGTAGCATGTCTATTGATACTCTAATTTTTTTAGATTTACATTGAATAGCCACATTAAAATGGTGTGGTTTGACTAAGAATCTGTTCCTGGACAGTAACTCATCAGTTTAGGTCCTGATCACCAAAGGCCAGGAAACTCAACACAACCACATACCTGTGCATACAAGAGGGATGTGCCTATTAGTAAAACTCTGGCTCAAATTCAGGAGACATGGTTTATTTTACTTATTTTCCTCGTTCCAGTAAAGGATTGTCACAGACAAAAATGTTTATTGAAAGAGACAGGAACAGGCAGCATCCTTCTGACCACAGGGATCAAAAACACAGGGAGCTGAAGTTTCCAGGATACCAGACCAATGTATCCAGATCCACTTGATCAGAACAAAAAAGAAAAGGCAAACAAATCAGTATTCTGGAATGTGAACCATATTTTCATGTCTTTGGACTCTTAAGAATATATGTGTGTGTGTGTGTGTGTGTGTGTGTGTGTGTGTGTTCATTAGTCTAAGTATTGCATTACTTTACACAACAGAACATTGGATAAGTTATCACATGATAAAATTTTATGAAGTTTTTTTAAAATTTCATTTACAAGGAGCTTTCTAAAAGACAGTGTTTTTGTGTGTATAGGTGCATGTATGTCTGTTCAACATGTGTATGAAGTGCCTGTGGGGCCAGAAGAGGGTGGACCCCAGAACTGGAGTTACAGATGTCTATGAGCTGTAATTTGGGTGCTGGGAATTGAATCTATGTCATCGGAAAAGCAACCAGTTCCCTTAGCTGGGCGTGGTGGCTCACACCTGTAATCCCAGCACACAGGGAAGTAGAGGCAGGCGGATTACTGTGAGTTCGAGGCCAGCCTGGTCTACAAAGTGAGTCCAGGACAGCCAAGGCTAACACAGAGAGACCCTGTCTGGAAAAACAAAACAAAAACAAAAACAACCAGTGCCCTTAAACACTTAGCTATCTCTCCAGCCCTATTTACGAAGAGTTTTTGCATAGCATAGAGAAGTTCTACTGTTGGATTTTTAGGAGTTGGGAACAGAATACAAATCAGTATATGAGATACAAATTCACCCGTTAAAAATTTACACTTACCTACATTCAAAAAAATAATCATATACTGGCAAATGAACAATTAGATCTGTTATTGGTGTACCTTCCCTTTATCTTTCTGTAGTTTCTAAATTCTCTACAGAAATGGTGCTTTATTTTAAAATCATAAAATATTTGAAATCGCATTTATGGAATCTGCAGTGAGATTTAAGATGTTAGTTCTGAGTTGTTGGCAGTGAAGTTCAGGGCTTAATTGTGCAGCAATAAAGATGTTTCTAATAGAAGACAAAAACCAAAATACATAATTATTTATATAGTATAGCCATAGATGCTTAACTTTGATAAAATTTGTATCTATATTAAGAAAGACAAACTCTAATATGTTAACTGTGGATATTCATAGTAATACTGAATATATCACATTTGCTTTCCTCTCTCAGAATTATACAATTTTACACAATAAGAATATATTGATTTTATGATAACAACTAAAATCCTGTAGCTTTTAACTCCGAGTTCAACTTGGCGGCTAATCTTGGGAGAAAGTTTTAAGTGAAAGAGTAACTTAATTAGAGGAGATCAAGTTACCATGTCGGGAGAAATCTTTGACAGAAAACATCCTTGGACTAAAACAGCCTCATTGTAAGCTTGAAAAGACCCCTTTCAGCTCCACTTCATAGTCAAAGTCTGCAATCACAGTTGGGCTTAAGATCCACAGTTCAACTCTGACATTTTCTCCTCTGTTAGAGACAGTGGCTTTCCTCTTCGTCACAATAACTCACAGTTAAGCCAATTAAGTCAACCCAAAGCTTTCCAGAAACAAGACACTGTCTGATAGACACAAAGTTTTATTAAACTCTGGTGTCTCCTGGTCCTTTTCATCCTCGTGTGTTTTACTAAAATTCATTTATCAAACAGCGACAGATGGGAGAGTTCAGTCTCCAGGGCACGGCCCCAGCACACGGTCTTTCTCCACAGAGACGGTCATTCTCCACGGAGCTGACACAATCTGGCAATACGGTTGCTGTCTTCTTCCTGGAAATGAGTTTTGTCTCATTTCTACAAAATCTTTCTTCGGCTTCGTTAAGCCTGACAGTGTGAGCATTGGCAAGCCCTAATGCTCTTCGGCACTGCCCTGAGTGAGCTCCAGATTAAGCGGTTGAGTTTCGTCAACTGGCTACTTGAAAGGGAAAACAAATGGTCTAGCAAGATGGAAAGAGCACTCAAATAAGAATATATGGTAGACTATTTCCTCTCTGTTTTCAGACCATAGCTTGCAGGTCATTTTGTGTTTAAATATGCGGAGGGGGAAAAAAGGAAGAAATTTCTATCAAACAGCATTATATCTGCTGATAATGAGCTTTAAAACTTAAGACTTGATCTTTTCTGATAAAGCATTGAGCACTTGAGAAGTATGTACCAAGCAGCATCCTTTTTCCTCCTACCCTGAGGCCATAATCCTGAACCACTTTACCCCCCACACAAAGGTTCTTTGACATATCGGGGATTCCTCCAAGTTGTCTCAACGCCTCTCTCTGTTCTTTCCTCTCACACATTTTAAACGTTAAATGAAAACCAGAATGACATATACATAAATAATGACATATACATAAATAAAATAAACAGCTACAAAGCCCAGTATGAACATAGAGATATGTAGATACCAAAGGCAGCAAAACACGATAAACAGGAGCAAAGACTTTGCAACAAAAGGGTTAAACACTCAAGAATATCCAATACCTCTTTTTTTTTTTATCACATAGCTAAACCGTGTTTCCAGTTATGAGAGGGCACATATCTGAGTTCTGACCAATACAATGAAGGCAGGAGAAAAAAACATCACTTTTTAGTCTGGACCACAAAAATGTCTTGCAGATAATCCTGAAAATCTCACTTTACTTTCCAATTGAGTGGAGACGCACTCCAGGATAATTTTTTTTTCTGCATGGGTGTCTTAGTCCAGTGATCACAATACTCAGTAAACTGAGGGAAGACAACTGCTATAAGTTGGAGACCAGCTAGGGCTGCACAGGGGGTTCCAAGCACACTTGGACTATAGAGTAAGACACTTTCATAAATAAATAAGGAAGGAAGGAAGGACAGAAGCAAGAAGAAGAAGAGAGAAGAGGAGAGGGGAGAAGACAGCAAACAGTGATGAAAGAAGCTACCTAGCAACCACTGGTCCAATAACATCCATATTAAACTATGGCATGAGGAGGTACCATTTCAGTTCAGTCTTGAAAACTACTGAGGAATAAGATAATGTGACTAGTTTCTCAGGATTTGAAATAAGAAAGAGCGCCTATAGATGGGAAACTAAAAGCCAGAGGAGATGAAACTTCAAAGTCACACAACTATACTAGAGCCCCTTGAGAGAGACGGGGACTCTAGCATGTTCTATAGGTCCCTGGTCCCCCATATCACTGCACCTAGCAAAGAGTAATAATTCTCTTAATTACCTGTCAGAAGACAAGGACTAGACACGTTCAGATTTTCACACACACTTAGAAATGATCTTACACAGATGCAAGGGGGCTCCTGGATGATTGAAGCAGAATTTCCTATGTAGGCATTTCCATATTTAGGGACTTTTAGGAATTGCTGTCCTATCCTTGCTTTCTCCAAATGGCCATTACCCTAAATAATAGCTAGTCCTCAATGGTGGCTCCCAAACAACATGATTTGTGGCATCATGTCCTTGTACCATCCTGGTTACCTTCCCGTGAGGACGTCACCAGAGGGGATAATTTCAAGAGGGATTCTTGTGACCCTCCCTTTGGCTATCAGACTACTGAGACAAGGAACCACAAGGAATTGGAATGTCCCCGGGAGTCCATGTTGGGAAGGAAACGGTTGGGATCCCGGAGACAGCCAAAAAGGATGTTTGTCCCCCCAGAAAGAGATTTCACGTGTGCTAACAACTTGGAGGACAAACAGGGAGCCAGAACTAGAGACCAAGTTATGTCAATAACGGCTAAATAATGGGTGGGACCACGGCCCGACCAGGATTGTTTGGTTATGCAAAGCTCTTGTCCTTGTCTTTTAAATCTGAACTTCATGACTGACCTCTGAAGATGCGCACAGGGGTCACTGGCCCACTTTACTTGTTCCTTTGCCAGTGTGGCCACACTGGATCAGTCTCCTTCCTCTGATTTTCATTCTTGCTATTGTGTCTTCAATCTGCTTGTTACAGCGTCTCCAGGACCCCAGACTTTGACAGCTTTAATAAATTTGGATTTCCAATCATGTGTGGCCAAAATGACGCAATGCCAATTCCAGCCTTTAAAATAACTGGCTGGCTCTGGTTCCTTCATCTCAAAGCATTCCATTTGTGCATCCAGAGCAACACAATATGGAATGCAGGTGCCCAGCTATTGAGACTACAAAGTGGCCACGTCAACGGGAGAAGCCTAAGCCAACATTAAGATGGAGCAAAGGCTCAGATATCCCAAGATCCCATCTCAGTGACTGGAAATCAGGCGGGGGCTACAGTAGCTCTCAATGACAGAGAATCTCTACAAATGTGTCTCTTCATATTCCAATACTTGTATGTAAGTCTTCTTTCTATATATCTATATGGTCTTTCTCCTCTCTATATACATCTATGTATGTATGTATGTATGTATGTACACATATATACTATTGTTTCATAACCCTCAATATATATGTCCCTATAGTCTAAACATGAATAGTATCTTCCCCCAAAGGTCTGTGAACTAAAGGCTTGGTCCCTAAGGTGGTGCTAAGAGGTCATGGAAACTTTGGGAAGTAGAAACTAGGAGAGAGAATTAATTAACATGTGACTCGGAGTAGACTACATCGCTCTGTGTATGTGTTAGCTAGCTTCCCAGCTCTGTCACAGGAAGGTGGAAAGGTTTATTTTAGTCGCTGTTTCACAGATTTTAGTTTGTGGGTGGTGGGAGTCATTGTTTTCAGGACTGCAGCAAGACATCAACATTGCAGTAGAAAAGCTGTTCCCCTCAGCGAGGCCAGGAAGATAAAAAGAGGAAGAGAGACCAGAGACACTGTCTTCATGGGAATCTTCCTGTCCTTGGGCAATAGAATTCCAGGGCTACCAGACATAAAAAGAGAACTCATACCAGCAGCACCTGGGGTGTACAGACTTCCAGACTTAGACTGAGCCATACACTGGTACCAGTACACATATAGTATATATGTGTACATACGTACATACATACATACATACATACATACATACATACATGTATATAGAGAGGAGAAAGACCATATAGATATATAGAAAGAATACACACATATAAGTATTGGTATATAAAGAGACACATTTGTAGAGATTCTCTGTCATTGAGAGACTCTGGCTATGTCAGCCTCTAGGACAGACACCAGAAGGAAGGAGACTGCTGTAGTGAACCACAATCGAGGATTCATTAGTGTTCAATAAACGCAAGCATTGGTTCTGAGTTCAAATGAGACTCAACCTTAACCACCTTGACCTAAACACATGTCTATATATCAGAGGGTAAAAAGACTGTCTAAAAAACATAAAGGAATAAAGACTACTAGGAAAAAGTATGCCAACAACATTAGCATGAATGAAGGTCAGCAGTGCTGCTGGCAGATACCTTCGTTCTTCCCTTCCCTTACTCTTATCCCATGCTCCCATCCTGCGAAAGGATGAAGGCAGGAACAAGCCACAGAATGAAGCGAGCCCAAAAGGTAAGTATAGGATGTGCAAGCCTGAGGTGAGCAATAGAGACGTTCAACACAGACAAGCCACGAGATAGTTCTGATGATGAACGGCGGAAGGCATCGAGGCAGAAGGGAGTCAGAGAGTGGCTGTTGACATAAATCATAAGTGGAGAAAAACACTCATATTTGAAGATACTGAAGAGAAGAAAGGTTGAAATAAGGTGAGACAGGCTGTTAATCTACACATATAAATGCTTGAAATTATCTTATCTAACGGCCACAAGCTTGTTGCAGACATTCGGGATGCATATACAAATCTTCTCATAAGACTTATCACAGTGAGCAAAGACCACGTCTTAATCATCTTTGTATCTGCAGTTCCCAGGACTGCACACAGTACACAGCAGGTCATTAAGTACTTGCTTAGAAATATGATGACAATCAGAAATAAACGACTAAGTTATAATGACTGCAGCTGCAGTCCGATGTGCATTAAACAGATTTATGTGCTATTATTTAGACTAGCTCTTTATGTTTAAGTCACACAGAATTGCTAGGTGCCAGATGAAAACAGTCATTAATAAATACTAAGGATAAAAATATGAGTCATCTCAGCTGAAATTAGATCTGATTTTGTGCAGAGAACTAGTCTTATTTTCATTAATTAAAGTTGTTTCTCGAACCAGAGGAGGGAGTGTGCCTAGTAAAACACTTAATCAGTGATGGAGAAGTGTGACAAAGGGTCCTGGATGGTTACGGGAATCAATTCATCTCTTCAATTACCTTCCATACGCAGAAAGCTAAGCGGAACACCGTCACCTTATCCAAGTGACAGATCGTGACAGGGAACACAAACATATCGAGAGCCAGTTTGCTAAGTTCAGAAAGGTCTTGTTAATTATGTGACTTCTCCTGAGACCTCCCTTAATGAGCTCCCTGAGGTTGCTAGGGTAACACACCCAGCTTGACACGCAGAGGCCCATAAAACCTTATTGATCGCACAACGCCCCACACCAGGACTCAACTTCGATAAAGGCTATAGGAAGAGCACTCCTGCCCATATCACAGTGTATCGCAC
Organism: Acomys minous; assembly: GCF_964271855.1. Taxonomy (NCBI): domain Eukaryota; kingdom Metazoa; phylum Chordata; class Mammalia; order Rodentia; family Muridae; genus Acomys; species Acomys minous. Next base: position 90,436,691 of record NC_140486.1, on the reverse strand, counting down.
AATCTCTGCTCAGGTCGGTTTCTCCTTCCATTAATTAACCCGCTTAGTGCCAAGTAATAATTAGGAGGGCTGTTACCAGGAGAGAGAGAGAGAGAGAGAGAGAGAGAGAGAGAGAGAGAGAGAGAGAATACAAGTGACTGTAAAGGTAAACTTACTCACTTGGGCTTGCTGGGTTTGAAAGGATAATAGCCTGGGCATATTCTTCCTTTCTTCTGGCCTTATTGATGCATAGTTAAGAAATGCAAATTATACATATATATATATATATATATATATATATATATATATATACTACATACACTGTTTTGTTCACATATATATTATGAAATTATTATTGTAATCAAGCTGATTAGAATATCAATCATTTGCGGTCTTTCTTTTCGTGGCAAGGTTATTTCAGGTCTATTCTCTTAGTAAGTTTCAAGTACACAATACAGTAGTATTTACAATAACTCCTCCCCACTCTGTTCAGTCTCCAGAACTAATTCTCCTTCCACTTAATGTGTTTATCTGTTGCAATGTCTATTCTTCTCTCAAGGGTGTTCTGATACTGTCAACTACACCCTTTCACAGACTGGCACGGAATCGTGTTGTAGCTCCAATATCCACTACGTACTAACCTTACCAGAAATCTTAACATTACCATATACCAAAGCTTTCTTTTAACTATAGGGAGAATCTGTTGCAATGATAGAATCAATTTGTACTTTCTGGTAAGCAAATTACTCTTCTGGAACCATCTTTTATCTACTTTAAAAGCTTGAGGTTCAAAGGAATTGAGCCTACAACTTGGCTCAGAAGACGACTAATTGGATTAGTAAATAGGAATACCCCTATCAGCCATGGTAGGCCCAAAAGTGGGTCTATCATCCAGTTAAACCAATTGAGGTTAATTCTGGATCTTTTCTAGAGCAAATGAGAGAGGAGCTCTCCCTCTATCATCCTAGGAAGAGAGGAAGACCAACCAAAGTCAGGGAAACTGCTAGAAAGAGTACAGTGATAAGCATCTACTTCCATGGGTCAATACATTTTCCCATACACTTATAACTTTTGGTGTCGACTTTCATGTAATTATAATTAAATTTTCCTGGTATGATAGTATTTTTAAACATCCTAACATATAAGGAAATGCAGTTGCCACTAAAGATTGGGCATAGATTTGAAAGGATTTGGAGACCCACTCAGAACCCCAGAATTGATGTGAAGATTGCTTTAAGATGAAGCCACTTGGGGTTCAATAGATGCAGAAATGGATGCTCAAAATATCTGATGGAAAACAGCAATTTCTGGGAAAGGAGGCAGCATCCATTTCCTCTCTGGAGAGTCTCATGGCCATGAAGAACCTTTATACGTGAGCATCACAAACTTTCTTATCTTCTACTCATCGTCCTTAAAAATCCATTTGTCTTTTTTATAAAGAAATGTATTGTTTCTTATCGTCGCATAACAACTGTTTCTCCTCTTGCCCTTTCTGGCTTACGTATTTAAATCTTGACTTTCAACCATTTGCCAACTACTTCTTGTGTTAACTCTGTAAGCATATGAGTAAAGCCTTTTCCCTCCTGCTCATCGGCCTCGTGTCCATTTAATTTGCAAGCCCCCAACTCCGGAGATACAAGGCTAGAGTAAAAGTATTTCCCTCCCAAAGGAGGACAAAGGGAAGAAGATGAAAGCTGAGGTACTTACTCTGGGTTCCCAGAAAAGCCTACCCCTCAAGCCATCTTTCTTTCCTTCTGCCTTTCATCTTATCAAATCAAAGGAGCAATAAGACTAGGGAAATGTGCACCAAAACATGCATATAACTTTCACTTAAAATTTTTTAAAAGTAGTTTTAAAGTAGTTATGAATGTTTACTTCAACAATTTATTGACTCGTCGCTGCACCATTCTACAAACTCCAAAGTAAAAAATTTTGGTTCTGAAACCCCACGATAACATGTATTATTCCTCAGCAAATGGCTGTCCTTTGACTGCTGGCTGGATTCCTCGCGCTCTGCTGACTCATAGTACTCCAGCAGGCTAAAAGCTGACAAACCCACGACCATTTCAGTCTAAAGTCTAAGAAAAGAATGGATTATCCCCTTTCTCTAGTCACTCTCAAGTTCCCAACACCTGTATCCCCTAGTAATCGTCTGGTATGTAAGTTTTCTATGTGCATGCATAACCCGTCCAAGAAATATTCAAGAATCTGGGCGTGGTGGTTCACACGTGCAACTTTGGCACTCAGGAGGCAGAGGTAAATGGGTCTCCATGATTTTTGAGGCCAGCCTGATCTACACAAAGAATTCCAGGCCAAGGGATATATAAGGAGACCCTGTCTCAAAGAGAAGGGGGGAGTGAGTGGAACAAAAAAAAGGCAAAGAAAAGAAAAGACTCTGGACATGGACTACGCTGTTGATGGGCAACAAAAGCAACACTGTTGTGTCTTACACCACCACATTTTAGGGTAGCTCAACTTTGCAAACTATCTCTTGAAAAATTATTCTTTGTTTAAAATTCCTTTGCCTGGTGAACTAAAATCTAAAGAAGGCCACCATAACTCATGGAGCAGTTGTTTGCTCTACTCTAATACTGCAGAAAAAGAAACAGTCAAACGAAGTACGGGTGTCCTTACTACTTGTCACCACAAGCACCAATGAGCAGAGACAGAAACTGTGTTGATGTTGTTGTTGTTGTTAATGTTGTTGTTGTTATTTTCAGCGAGCCACTCATCCGGAAGGACAGAGAGCTGGCATTCCCAAAGCAGCTTTCCTCTCTCATCACCAGCTGCCACATTGACTAGAGAGTAGAGATCAAAGCAACCAATCGCCCCAACATCCAGTCCCTCTGGCAGGTGGTCCACCGTGTCCGGGGCTCACGGTGTTCCTAGTGTCTCTCCTCTTGCAGCTTTGCTCCATCACACTTCTTTGTGTAACAGCGGTTCACATATTCCCCAGGCCATTGAACCTGACAACCCTCTCAAACTGCCACTTAGGTGAAAGGTTAACTCAAAGGAAACTATTACCAAAAGCTTAAGTGCAATTTCCTCACTACATTATAAAGCACAGAAGCGATTTTCTGATATGGAATTGTGAAAGTGCCCCGTCCATGCCTCTTGCTCCTTATCCTTCACCAATGTCTATAGTGACTCTTCTAACTATGAAGAAAAGTGTCACCCTGCTGCCATGCCTCCAGTCAGTCGTTAGCGTGGTGCCCTAGTCTGCTCTCTGTCGCTGTGATATAACACTGTCACAGAAAGAAACTTGGAGAAGAAAGGGTTTGCTGCAGCTTACAGGTTATGGTCACCAAGGGAAGTCAGGGCAGGGAGCTGGAGCAGAGGCCATGAAAGAATGTCACCTGTTGGCTAGTCCCCCTTGCCTCGATCTGCTTCTCTTTCCACACAAGCCAGGACCTCAGGCCCAGGGGTGGCGCTGTCCACAACTATCTGGGCCCTTCTGTATCGGCCATTCATCAGGAGAATGTCACACAGACTTAGCTACAGGTCAGTCTGATAGTGGTATTTTTCTCAGTTAAGGTCCCTTTTTCCCAGAAGGCTCCAGTTGAAGTCAAGCTGGCAAAAAAAAAAAAAAAAAAAAAAAAAAAAAAAAAAAAGCTAACCAGCACATATGGCTACCTAGCAGTAAGGGAGCTTCCTGTAAGTTGTACACATCTGTGAACAGTGTAAGAAACAGAAAACAGCTATGTTGAGCCTGGTTTAAAAGAGAAAGCCTGAAAAGCTCAACAGTCAAGTGTAAGAAAAGAGGTTAAAACTGAAGAAGTATTTTCTCTCTTTTATAAGATGTGACTTTATTAATCTTTTTAATACATCTTTTGAAAACAACACAAATTTTGACAGATGAAATCCCAAAACCCCCTAATAACTCGTCTTACATTTTTATTTAAATTTTTTAAAAGTTTTTCAGAGCCTGGGATATCTGATGATCTTTAGTTGACATCAAAGTATCAGCTAAGGACTTGCTAACCTTGTTCTTTAATTAAAAGTAGAATAATGTTTAACTTTCAGGAAAACAGTGTATTTATATAAAGAATTACAGAGATTGGCTGAAGAGATGAAAGTTGATTGTTATCTCAAGAATTTTCTGGCAAAAGAAAAGAGAGAACACAGGCCCTGGGTGATAAGGATCCTGCACAGCACAGGACCTTCCTGTCTGCTGTCCTGGGTACCGCCTCTTCCACGCATAAGAGCTGTTCCATACAGCTGATGCCCCTAAGGTGGTCTTTGTCTGAGGATTATTTTAGACACACATGCATATGTATTCTCAGTGGCTCTTGAACAGTTCCTATTTCCTTCTTACAAACTCTGACTCCCAAGTATCTGCCTCAGGCAACGAACAGATATACTTGTTTCCAGTAACATTGTAAGCCCCTGGGGCTAAAGCCATATTAGTGAAGATTTTAGTGCCTTCTGCTGCAAGGTAGAAAGGTAGATACAACAGTCCTCCCTGAGCCTCTCAGGTCTAGTGTATCTTCACTTGTATAGAAGATTTATTTAGTTATTTATTTTTGCTTATTTTTTGGGTTGGTTTTTGTTGTTGTTTTTGAGACAAGGTTTCTCTGTATAACTCTGGCTATCATGAAACTTTCTCTGTAGACCAGGCTGATTTCAAACTCAGAGATCTTGCCTGCCTCTGCCTCCCAAGTACTGGGATTAAAGGCACGCACCACCACCACCTAGCTAGTTGACTTTTTATTTATTTATTTATTTATTTATTTATTTATTTATTTATTATGTATACAGTGCTCTGCCTGCATGTCTACCTGCAGGCCAGAAGAGAGCATCAGATCACATTTTAGATGGTTGTGAGCCACCATGTGGTTGCTGGGAATTGAACTCATGACCTTTGGAAGAATAGACGGAGCTCTTAACCTCTGAGCCATCTCTCCAGCCCCTAATAGACTTATTTTTAAACATAGAAAAACAAAATGAAAACTAAACAAAGCAGTGCATGCTATAAACTAGCACTCAGGAGACTGAGGCCAGAATGTCTGTGCTTGAGGCCAACCTAGGCTATATAATGAGGCTGTATACTGAAGAGAGGAAAGAAGGAAGAAAGGAAAAAAGAAAGAGAGAGAGAGAAGGAGGGAGAGAGGAAGGAAAATAAATCCATGAATGGTTGTCAATTTTCTATTCTTTTCTATGGTTTGACATTCCCTTCCAAAATATTGAAATGTAATTGTTACCATGAGAGTATTGAGATGTGGGGTCACGAATCGAATCTCCCGACCTTGAGAATGGACCAGTGCTGTTGTCACAGAAGCACATTCGTTATCTCGGGGACAGCATCGGGAACTCTCTCCTTTGTCCATTCCACCCCAGCACCACCACTCTTTTTCTCGCATCTCCTTGCTTTCACCGTGCGACGCCTTCCGCATCATATGACGTAGCAAGAAGGCTCTCGGTGATGCAACACTTCAATCCTCGGCCTCCGGCATTAGAAGCCAAACAAACTTCAGTTGTTTATAAGTCACCCAGTCTACGGGACTGTGTTACAGAAGCAAGAAAAAAAAATGGACTAAGACAACGTTACCTGTAATTGGATAATGTTAGGGAAATTGACTTACATGTCCCCTTTGTGTAGTTGTCTGCATCTCCCCGTGGGACATAACGATTTCACTACAACCCTGCAGAGAACTGGTATCCTGGGATGCTCTTCTAGGATTTGCCTAGGGATTCCCCCCCTCCCCACCCCTCCACCCCCCCACCCCCCACCCCCACCCCCACCACCCGTCTGATTCTGCTCCTTCCCTGCTCGGGATCCCACCCTCGGTTGGTCCTGTACTTTGTTCTCTAAATTAACCTGTGGATGGATTCTTACTTACGTGGCTGCATTTGAACACAAGCTTTCTAAGGAAAATGTTGGCACCTAAATGAATGGGAATTCCTGACAAAATTGCAAATTGATGGGGAAACAACTTTGACCAAAAGATGCCACGAGCGTGCCTAGCCCTTGACACGTATCCCAGAAGCCCATGCATTCCATTCCCCTGTCTCCTTGACCCTTAGGCGATAATGTTGATCAAGCTCCAGCAGGGGAGCAAGCAGCTTCAGAGAACAGGAACAGCACGCGTGGGCAGGCGCTCGCACATGAGTGCGCGCGCGCACACACACACACACACACACACACACACACACACACACACACACCACCCCTCTTAAAGTCTCCTATTCTCACCACAGATTAGAATGTGCTCTTTAAAAAAAAAAAATTATCACATTCGAGTTTGCATCAGAGAGATGCTAGGAATTGCTTTGTGTTATTTTTGGAGGCACCTGCTCACTATGCACCCCTGGCTGCCCTGGAACCGGCTACAGAGACCAAGCTGGCCTTGAACTTTCAGAGACCACCTGCCTCTGACTCCTGAGTGCTGGGTTTATAGGCATGCACCACCACACCTGGCAAATAAGTTATTTCTGTAGGCTATAAATAGAGCGTCCAGACCAAAAACGTTCCTTCCTTTCCAAAACCCAAGACCAGAGGAGCTGGTCCAGATAGCCTCTCTCATTCTCTTACTCCCTTTTTCTCCTCTGCCTCATCCCTGCCCCAGGTTGCATTGACCACTTCGAAATCTGATGATCTGCATATAGAACATTATGGTTGCTCCCTCACGGGTCTTTGCTGTCTATAATATCTCCTCGCGCTGCCAGCCAGGGCGAACTTCAGTTTCGCTAGTGATTTTTCAGGGCACTGTCTCGTAGTTTCCCCTAACAAGTTCCGCTTGGTCTGAAGAGCTAAGCAACACAAGTGCACATTAGTACGCAGGCAACGTGCGTGCTTTTCTGAAGTCAAAATGGATTCCAGCGGACTTCCCTTCTCAACTGAAAAGCAAGAACACATTAAAGCCACATTAGTCAGGCAAGTTAAGCACAGCCCGCATGGTGGATGAAAATATGGAATTCGTTTCTTAAATGAAGTGTTTTCCTTTCAACGTACGTATAGTAACTTAAATTGAGCCTGCGGGTTTATCGGATATGAGTTCTTTAGAATATTTTAGAGAATAAAACTTTCACTGCTCCTCATTCCAGAGCTTGATGCTTTTTACCCCATTTGTTTTTCATTCTTCCTCCACACCCATCACTTTGAGAAACACTATCTTATGATTTCACTATTTATATTCTGATTAATTGCTGTCTCCACCTGCAAGTTCATGAGGTATGAGAGTCTGTGTGGTTCACTGGTCTAGCCCACACACCTAGAACAGCGTTTGGAATTAGATTGGAATTAGAATTTATAAAGTGAATAAATGAATCATATACAAAACCCTAAAAGCTATGATAATTTGTTTTGTTTTGTTTTGCTTTGCTTTTTCATTTCTTGTGTGTGCGTATAGAGGCCAGCAGTGAAGCTTGGCTGTCATTCCTTAGGGGCTGTCCATGTCGGTATTTTGAGCCTGGGGTCTCTCTCTCTCTCTCTGTCTCTCTCTCTGTCTCTCTGTCTCTGTCTCTCTCTGTCTCTCTGTCTCTCTGTCTCTCTGTCTCTCTCCATCTCTCTGTCTCTCTGTCTCTCTCTCTCTCTATATATATATATATATATTATATTATATATAATATATATATCATATAGATATATATATCACACACCCCTGGGACTCATCAACTCAGCTAGGTTGTCCAGCCAGTAAGTTCCAGGGTTCTCCCCCCAGCGCTGGGTTTGTGAATGTGACCCACTGCCCAGCTTTTTTTTTCCTTTTTTAAATTTATTTTTTTTTATTAATTTGTTCATATTACATCTTGATTGTTAGCCCTTCCCCTGTTTCCTCCCATTCTTCCCTCCCTCCCACTTCCCCCCTTCTCCCTTCCCCTATGTCTGTGATTGAGGGAGACCTCTTCCCCCTATATATGCTCTAAGATTATCAAGTCTCTTCTTGGTAACTTGCTATCCTTCCTCTGAGTGCCACCAGGCCTCCCCATCCAGGGGACGTGGTCAGAAAAGGGGCACCAGAGTTCGTGTGAGAGTCAGATCTCACTCTCCACTCAACGGTGGAGAATATCATGTTCGTGGCTAGGTCTTGGTAGGGGTTCGAAGTTTACTGCCTATTTCTCCTTGGCTGGTGCCTTAGTTTGAGGAGGACCCCAGGACCCAGATCTGCCTGTCATAAAGTTCTTCTTGTAGGTTTCCAGGACCCTGTGGGTCCTACTATTTCCCCATTCTTCCATGCTACTCTCGCCTAAAGTCTCAATAGGATGTCCTCTCCTCTGACCCACTTTCCTGGTAAGTAAAGTTTTTCATGGGACGTATCCCTTGGACTAGTGTTTTGATATAAGTGAGTATATACCGTTTGTCTCTTTTTGCTTCTGGGTGAACTCACTCATTATGATAATTTCTAGGTCAATCCATTTGTCCACAAATTTCGGGAATTTCTTGTTTTTAATAGCTGAGTAGTATTCCATAGTGTAAATGTACCCACAGTTTCTTAGTCCATTCTTCTACTGAGGGACACTTAGGCTGTTTCCATGTTCTGGCTATTATGTATAAACCCACTGCCCAGCTTTTTATGTAAGTGCTGGGGATCCAGCTCAGGGCCTCATGTTTGCACAGCAGGCGCTTCGTAGCCTGAGCCATCTCCCTGTCCCTCCCTTGGTTTTTAAAGTTAGAAACCAATCACTTTTGTTGCCAAGATCCATAAAACCACTTCTTATTCTTTTTTTGTGTGTTTGTTTTTGTTTTTCAAGACAGGGTTTTCTGTGTAGCCTTGGCTGTCCTAGACTAGCTTTGTAGACCACGCTGGCCTTGAACTCACAGCGATCCGCCTGTCTCTGCCTCCCGAGTGCTGGGATTAAAGGCGTGCGCCACCTCGCCCGGCACCATTTCTTATTCTTTATCTCTCTGAAAATTGAAAACATAATTTGAAAGTCCTCTGATATTTTTCCATTACTTTTTTCCCACTAAAGTGGCTTGTCTCCTGGCCGGGTTTTTTTTTTTTTTGAGTGTCTTCTTAGGGGTAGCTTTCCCAAGGTTGGTTGCCACGGTTGGTCTTGTCAACCTGCTAGGATTCGGGGTTTTGAGACAGATACTCATGTAGCCCGGATTGGCCTCATTGGCTGTATTAGCCAAGAATGACCTTGAACTTCTGACCCTCCTGCCGTTGCCTCGAGTGCTGAGATTACAAGTGTGCAGCAGAGCACACAGTTTATGTAATCATGGAGACCAAACCCGGGGCTTTGTGCCTGCCAGGAAATTGCACTACCTAGTGTGCCATGGCTTCAGAGCGCCTTGAAACGATTTGGAGTCACCTAGGAGACACACATCTTAGTGTGCTTGTGAGGACATTTCCAGAAAGATTCCGATGAAGAGGGAAGAGTCGCCTTCAATGCAGATTGTGTCATGCCGTGAGCTGGTACTAGACAAAAAAAAAAAAAAACAAAAAAAAAACAACAGCAAATGGAGACCAGCATTTGTCCCTTTCAGCTTATCGACTGTGACCACACTGTGACTATCCATCTACCATAAACATCTGATGTCACAGCTACTGGTTCTCCCACTACACTGCTTTCCTGCTATGGTAGGCTGTACCCTCAAACCACAAACCATAGCCCTTCCTTCCTCCCTCCCTCTCTCTCTTCTTTCCTCCCTCCCTCCCTTTCTTCCTTCCTTCTTTCCTTCCTTCCTTCCTTCCTTCCTTCTTTAAGCTGCATCTGTCACACATTTTGTCAAGCAATAGGAAAAGTGACCACAACGGTGATTTTACGTTGAGGTGCGAAGTTTATCTTGATTGCAGATGACGTGGCTGTTGTTTGTGTTAGTTTCGTACTGTGCTAACCCCTTTCCTGTCAATAACTTCTACAGTTGCCTCCCCTCAACCTCCAGGGGAAAAACTGCCACCAAGATCCAGAACCAGGTCTTACTGTGTAGGGCTGGCGCTCCCAGCCCATAACAGTGGGGATGCTATCAATCTAGTACCTACACCTGCCCTGCTGTGGAGCTTGGTCTTGTGTCCTCCTGTCCCCTACACTGAGTGATCTTTAGAAAGCCACAGCTCCAAATAGTGAGCACAGCGGTCCCAGCCTCTTTCTATGGTCAGGACAGTCCTACTCAGCCTTTGGCTTTACACACAGATGTTGGCTATAGTGTCCTAATGCACGCAGCCACTTTGGTTTTTTCACCTCCCTTTGGAGTCACACTCTGGCATCGCCTATTTCTGGACCTCCAGCCCAATGGGCGTGGACCGCAGGCCTCACTTACTACTGGTTGTTTCCACTGTGGTCCATGAAAATGTTTAGCTAAACAACCACACCCCCCAAGCCGCCATCTCTTAATGGTTTTGTCCTTTACCCTTGGAGCAGGGAGTATCATCCTTAGCGGAGATGTCTGGAAAGAAGAGAAGGAAGAATGTCATTCCAGGCAAATCAGAGATCCAACAGCTAAGACGCATCGAGGGCTTGTCTCGGGACAACCCTGTTTCGTAAGATAGAAATAGGCTAGTCAAGGGTGCAGGCCTGTCTGCCGAGAGATGAGTGATGCTCAGAAGTACACTTGGTGCATGACTCTCATGGGAAGAGAGGAAAGGAAAGGAGGAAGCTTCCTCAGGTTGCCTGTCAGCCCTGCGGCTGTCCAGGCTTCCTCCTAACCATCCTCGTGCCTGAAACTTAGGAGCAACCTAACCAGTGGTTGGATAGGCATGCATGCCCCACCCTGTGTATTTGAATGCTTGTCCCATAAGGAGCGGCGCTCTTAGGAGGTGTGGGTTTGTTGGAGGCAGTGTGTCACTGTGGAGGTGGGCTTTGAGGTCACATAAACTCAAGCTATGCCCAATGTAGTACATAATCTCTCCTTGATGCCTGCAGATCAAAATGTGGAACTCTCAATTCTGTCTCAAGAGAGCCATATTGGCCTGTGTGCTGCCATGCTTCCTGCCATGATGATGATGGACTGAAACTCTGAAACTGTAAGCCAGCCCCATTTAAATGTTGTCCTTTATAAGAGTGGCTCTGGGCCGGGTGTGGTGGCGCACGCCTTTAGTCCCAGCACTTTGGAGGCAGAGGCAGGAGGATCAATGTGAGTTTGAGGACAGCCAAGGATACACAGACAAACCCTGTCTCAAAAAAACAAAACAAAACAAAAACAAAAAACAAAACAAAACAAAAAAGTTGCTCTAGTCATGGTGTCTCCTCATAGTAATAAAACCCTAACTAAAACAATAACCAAGGTATTAACTATGGTGCTAAAATGAAGTTTTCACTGGAAACCCACCACTGCTATAGAAGAAGCTCCTTCTTGCCACAGTGCAGAGATGGGTGGTAAGCGACTCGCTGGTCTTTCGGCCTCTCTCAGGTGTCTACGGCCCTGTTTGTGTGTTAATTCTTGTGAACATTCACTGATTGTTTCATTCTGCATATTTAAAATGTCCTCATTCGCTTTCAGCTATGTCCACATCTGAAGCTTCAGGATGCCAGACCAAGCGGCACACCCACTTCAGAACACAGACCCTGATCAACAAACAAGAGGCACTCCAAGCTCCAAACAGTCTTGGCCTTGTTTACCGGCAATCCAACTTCCTGTCCCTCCCCCTTGCTCCCTCTCTCCAGCCTAGTTTGGGTTGGGTTTTTGTGTGTGTGAGTGTTTTTGGATTCCAATGATGTCATGTGTGCTAAGAAGCCTGCCCTTTCAAACTTTGCAGATCTTCTCTCACAACCGCCATCCTTCCTATGTTCGGTTTCCCTTCTGCTTCGACATTTGTTCCAGCCTCAGAAGCCACCCATGAACACATTCCTGAACTAGAGTGAATGCGGGTGATGCTTCTCAAGTCCTGAGCGGTTACGGAAAAAAATGCAACGTCTCCTCCCCCTCCCCCACCTAGTCTCTAGCTGTCTCTCACACCAACAAACGCTCAATGTCTTGTCCGTGTTCTGTAGCTGTACAACCTAACTCCAACTTTATAATCCGTTCCTCCTTCTCCCTAAGGAATTCCGGTCTCTTGCAGGTAGATTTCACTTCCCCCCAAACCTCACCTGCCCCTAATGCAGTCTCGGCCCACATGCACACTGTGTGGGCTTACACTGTCTCCCTCGGCCCTCATGCACACTGTGCGAGCTTACACTGTCTCCCTCGGCCCTCATGCACACTGTGCAGGCTTACACTGTCTCCCTCGGCCCTCATGCACACTGTGCGAGCTTACACTGTCTCCCTCGGCCCTCATGCACACTATGCAGGCTTACACTGTCTCCCTCGGCCCTCATGCACACTGTGCGGGCTTACACTGTCTCCCTCGGCCCTCATGCACACTGTGCGGGCTTACACTGTCTCCCTCGGCCCACATGCACACTGTGTGGGCTTACACTGTCTCCCTCGGCCCTCATGCACACTGTGCGAGCTTACACTGTCTCCCTCGGCCCTCATGCACACTATGCAGGCTTACACTGTCTCCCTCGGCCCTCATGCAACTATGCAGGCTTACACTGTCTCCCTCGGCCCTCATGCACACTGTGCGAGCTTACACTGTCTCCCTCGGCCCGTATGCACTCAGTGCGGGCTTACACTGTCTCCCTCGGCCCTCATGCACACTGTGCGAGCTTACACTGTCTCCCTCGGCCCGTATGCACTCAGTGCGGGCTTACACTGTCTCCCTCGGCCCTCATGCACACTATGCAGGCTTACACTGTCTCCCTCGGCCCTCATGCACACTATGCAGGCTTACACTGTCTCCCTCGGCCCGCATGCACACTATGCAGGCTTACACTGTCTCCCTCGGCCCTCATGCACACTATGCAGGCTTACACTGTCTCCCTCGGCCCTCATGCACACTATGCAGGCTTACACTGTCTCCCTCGGCCCTCATGCACACTGTGCGAGCTTACACTGTCTCCCTCGGCCCGCATCACTCAGTGAGGGCTTACACTGTCTCCCTCGGCCCTCATGCACACTGTGCGGGCTTACACTGTCTCCCTCGGCCCGCATCACTCAGTGCGGGCTTACACTGTCTCTCTCGGCCCTCATGCACACTGTGCGGGCTTACACTGTCTCCCTTGGCCCTCACGCACACTATGCAGGCTTACACTGTTTCCCTGATGTCATATTTCCTATTATGCTCTGATTCCAATTGATCTCAAGAGGGGGAAAAAAGTCTATTTTTAAAGCTATTCCACAGCAGTCTGGTGCTGATACAAACCTTTGCGTTTTCCAAGAAGATATGCCCTCGGGTCTTGTAGATATCTGCATTGGGGGATGGAGGGGAAGCTGGATAGTTTGAAAGATAAAGCTGGTCCAGATAATTGCCCATTCCCAGAAACACAGCAGTTCTCCAACATGGGTGAAAAATGATAACCTATACACATAAGAAGATGTGATGGAAAAACTTCTGTGCAGCATAGTGTACAGTGAACAAAATCAGCAGCATTTTAATTGTCTATCAACAAGGAAACAGATAAGGAAATGTTATGTATGCACAGTAATGTATTAGGTAAAAGTTAAAACATACATACTAGAGTCTGGAAAGAGGGCTCAGCAGTTAAGAGCACTGGCTCTTCCAGAGGTCCTAGGTTCAATTCCTAGCACCCACACAGCAGCTCACAACTCTAACTCCAGTTCCAAAGGATCACACACCTTCACATCAATGCACACAAAATAAAATTAAATAAATCATTTTTTAAGGTACAAATGCCAGGCTGTGGTGGCCCACGCCTTAATCCCAACACTTGGGAGGCAAGTGGATCTCTGAGTTTGAAGTTAGCTTGGTCTACAGAGTTAAATTCCGGGATAGGCAGGGATACACAGAGAAACCCTGTCTCAAAAATTCAGAGAGAGAGAGAGAGAGAGAGAGAGAGAGAGAGAGAGAGAGAGAGCTACCACAATAGATATACACATATTGGCATAGATAAGCCTCAAGACACCCATACAAACTAAGAAGGAAGCTCCAAACGGTAGTAATTCACTGTGCCATTGTCAGTCACATGCACACAGGTTGTCAATCACACACACACACACACACACACACACACACACAAAACACTAAAATAAATGATCTTGTGAAATCATAACAGTGGTTTCTATAGGGTCTGGGGAAATCTTACAAGTGGAGAGAAGAATAAAGTAGTTCTTGTTGATAAAGTGCTTAGAAAATGCCTTCTGGTGTTTGGGTACTTTAAATGCACCACTTGGTGTGATCCTTAAGGACACTCCATGAGATAGGTGCTAGCATTTATTCACCAGGTAAAGAAACCTAGGCACACACAGGTCAAGCAACATGTCTAACGTTGCCCAGCCAGATAACTGATCAGCAAAGTGAAAATTTTCCCTAGGCAATCTGACTCCAGTTGCTCCCAAACTACTCTGCTCTAATATCTAAGGTACCCAAAGTAGCAGAATGGTGGTCAGGAAGCAGCAGAAGGTGGCCTGACAGGAAGAAGATTCTAGAATCACTCATATAACTAATGATCAATTATCAATAAGGAAAATAAATATCACTATATATCCTAGTTAAGACTACCTCCAAAATGAAAAGAATGAGCAGACACGAGGGAAAGAAGGAAGGAAGGAAAGAAGGAAGGAAGGAAGAAAGGAAGGAAGGAAGGAAAGTCGGAGGGAAAGAAAAGAGACCTCTCCGTCTGCTTCACGATGAATTTCACAACCCTGACTAACTGACCACTTACAGTGCTGTAAAATCCATGCCAGGCTCTCATCTCAGTGCAGGCTGAGATGACGCAGCATCTCTGGTCCACAAGGATTTCAGAGAAGCGCGCCATCCGTTTTGAGAGAAGTTCTTCTTTGTCCCTAACACACAGTACCTGGGGGATTTGCCTGGTCCACAGTCAACCCGCTGCTTGGCTTGAATGGAAGAAAAAGATGAACTCCCTTCCAGATATAGAACAGGCTTGGTGCCCGTTTCTAAAAAGCCAGCCAATGTGAGAAACCCACAACACGTAAGCTAAAAAGAAGTGTGTACCAGGAACCATGGCCAACCTTTGCTTTAGCACAGAGAAAGTTCCAGACCTAAACTGAATTCTTAGACTTGACCACTCTCCCTCAAAGGTCAACCTATTTAGTAGGTGGGGTAACAGCTGAAATGAGATGAGAGCGCCCCCGTGTGGTGGAAGTTTTCACTAACCCGGTGGGGCTAATAAATTTCTGCCTGCTTCATCTCTCAAGTCTATGTGTCATCTTCTTTGAATATGCTTTGTTTTGTTTTATTTATAGCATCTCTGTAATAACATTTTGTGTTTGAGTGTTATAAACACTGAATACCAAAGTCATTGTGGCTGGGGTTAGCCTGGAATATTTTCTCAATAATAGACAGTACAATATGCTTGCTCATATCTGTCTTTGTCAGCTCAAACTATGCCTTTTGCACAGACTGATTGTTCAAACCAATTTTTATTTAGTCGTATCTGATTTTCCAAATGTCCCCATGACCAAGGAGACAAATAACTCTAGTGTCTGTCGTTGGCTCCGATGCAGTCCTTGAAAGAGGGCATTTAGTCCTACGACTAAGAACAATGCTGTTCCTGCCAGAAACCTTACGAACACAGAACACACCGACCCTTCCACAGCTTGCAGTATCTCCTTCCTCCCTTGGTCTAGGAACCCCGGCTGGATATAGAACAAGCCTTTTAATTTGGCAGCTTTTCTAGAGACAGCAACAGCCCCAAGAAAAA
Source organism: Acomys minous (assembly GCF_964271855.1). Taxonomy (NCBI): domain Eukaryota; kingdom Metazoa; phylum Chordata; class Mammalia; order Rodentia; family Muridae; genus Acomys; species Acomys minous. Next base: position 90,421,106 of record NC_140486.1, on the reverse strand, counting down.
AGTTTTTCCTCTAAGACTAAAGAGACCAAAACTGGAAGACAAATCACAAGCGTGCCTCTTATGCATGATGATGTAATTATCTACAACTACCATCCTGGAGATTATTTCCCACCACCGGAACTCCTTCACCCTCCAGTGAGCTTTCTCCAATACTAACTAAAGCAATGCAATGTCCTTCGCCCATCCTATTAATAAAGATGTTTTAAGGGCTTGAATGCTGCCTGGATATACAGAAAAATAGATACTGGACAGCTTGCTTTTGAAAACAGTTTGCAGGGAAGGGAAATATACCATCAGGGTCCTTTGAAAGAGTCATGTTACAGCTTAGTTTTCAAATAGGTGGAGGCTTATGCGCAAAGTTTTTTTACTGAAATATTATAGACAGAAACAACCCGAACAAGCAACAGTCAGGGACTGGTTACGGTCATCGCTTTTTTTCTTAGCTGAATGGTTCTCTTTCTATTTCACATCAAAAAATCTACAGAGAACAAAAAACCAAATTTCACGAGAGGCAGAATCTGGTCTTGGACTTAACACTACTCAAGGAATTCTCAGCACAGTCTAGAGTCGCTTCGCTAAGGAAGCTGTGATAGACGACTATGCAGTAGTGACTACGCAATCAACTAAGACAGTGTGTTTTTGTCTGAGAATATAGCTCAGAGATAGAGCACTTGCCTAGCATAAGGGAGGCCCTGTGTTTAATTCATATATATATATATATATATATATATATATATATATATATATATATATATATGTTCATTCTATCCAAAAGTTACAAGAAACAAAGGACTCCTTTAAATCCATCATCAGAGATGATATTCAAGGTTGGCCAATTGTCCCAGTAAAAGCCTTTTCAAAAGTGAAGGACCCATCCAGCTCAAGATTACACATTGTTCCCAGTTGTTAGATTCTCTGACTTTCATGTCCTTAACCTTTGAAGATTATGGGACAATCATTTTTAGAGAAGGTATTTCACTGCGGGGTGTCGGAGTCCCGGAGGCCATCCTTAGATTTGATGATTTGCTGGGAGGACTCTTCTGGTTCCACGGAGAGTCATATTCTTCGCTAGGTTCGTTATAGCAAGGCAAGACAAAGCAAAATCAGCAAAAGGGCAGAGCATGATGGGTAAAGTCCAGGGAGCCCCAGGTGCATGCTCCCAAGAGCCCCCTGTAAAGGAGTCTCATCAGACTTGCCTAAGTCCCCCAGTGCAGTTGTCAGAATATCTATGAAAAGCTGCCTGCCAGGAGCTTACTAAAGACTCAATGCCCATTGGTATGGTTTTCACTGTAGGGGGTCGCAAGGCACTTTGTCTAATGAGTGCCAAAATTCCAGCCTCCGGAAAAGAAAGCAGATATTCAGACTAGGCTACATTCCTTGGAGAAATTGTCTAAGCACCATAAGCCATCCGTGTCGGTTATTACGGTGAGAGCTTTCCTGTTAACCAACTTTCCCAGCTCCTCACAAAGAGCCAGCCTTGGCTGGGGCCTTTCTAAAGACAGCCTTTGGACCTGCTGAGTTAAACAGCTCTTACCTACACCGCGGCTTCATTTGAAGACTCTCATAATCAGGCCCAGGCAGTGTATTTTCTGCTAGACTCTCACGATGATGCATGTTTCCCATTGCTGCTGTGGGATGGAACATGACAGGTAAAAGTGGCTACTCTTAGCCCATCTTTGTTTTGTTTTGTTTTCTAATATGGCGGATAACAGCTCGGAGCTCTCTATCCATACCCCCTTTCACTTCCACCTCTGCCACACATTTGGGCAAGCTAATAAGAAAAGCTGGATGTTCTTTTCTTGAGTTGCTGATGGGAAGTTCAAGCCACACAAGGCCTGGAACACAGTCGGGACCCTCTTCCGAGTCCCATCCCATTAAAGACAGTAAATGCTGAAACCCAGCCAAGCCTGGCACAGTACATCAGCAATCCTTCCACTCAGGAGACAGATGCAGGAGAATCACTGCCCATTGAGGGGACCAGCATGGCCTATATAACAAGTTCCAAACCAGGCAAGCCAGCCTCAAAAACACACCAACAGTCAAAGCCCACCATCCTCTGGCTCTCTCAGACATTTCCAGACTGACTGGGGTCCTGCCACCCTCTCCTTAGAAAACCTCAGACCAAGAACACCAAATCTAATTTTCTCCTTAGTGAATGTCTGACCATGTCAACCTTAACGTTTGAAACCATGGGGCAGGGACAGGGGGAACGTCTCACATCTGCAAATGTCCCTTGCTGTCAAGACAGTATCTGCAAGGTTCCTAATCTTCCATGATGATTTTTCGCCTTTGCGATCAATAAACGTTATACAGAGCTATAATTTGATTCTACATGGAGTTCCACTTGCCTATTTACACCTGCTGGCTCTGGCAGCTACTCACATTCATTATCGTTGGGATTATTGCCAAGTTGAGACTTTCTGATAGAATCAATTCTCTTTCATTTATTCTCCAAGACACTTATTTTTTTTTATTTGTTAGCCTCCCTCCCCCCTGTGTGTGTGTGTGTGTGTGTGTGTGTGTGTGTATGTATGTGTGTGTGTGTGTGTGTGTGTGTGTGTGTGTGTGTGAATGTTATGTGTGTGCAACTACTCATGGTAGCCAGATAAAGGCATCATATCTATTAAAGCTGGAGTCACAGACAGTTTTTAAACCCCTAACATGGGCAGGAAGTAGAGGCCGACTGATCATGAATTCAAGGAGGTCCTGGGCTTTAGAGTAAGTTCCAGGCCAGACTGAGAGATTTAAAATGCTTCCCTTCCCAATTTTATAAAAGGAATATTATTAGGACTAAAATCACAGATTGGCTCCCAACACAGTGACAGTCGGTGCTTTCAATATCCCATTCTCACCTGCGGACAGGTCATCCACATAAAAACTAGAGACACTTTTTTTTTTTTTTTTTGGTTTTTCGAGACAGGGTTTCTCTGTGTAGCCTTGGCCATCCTGGACTGACTTTGTAGACCAGGCTGGCCTTGAACTCACAGCGATCCGCCTGCCTCTGCCTCCCGAGTGCTGGGATTAAAGGCGTGCGCCACCACGCCCGGCTCTAGAGACACTTTTGAGTTAAATGACATGAGAAATCAAATTAATCTAGCAAACATTACAGAACATTCCACCCAAATGCTAAAGAGCACAGGTTTTTTTTTTCATCAGCCCATAGAACTTTCTCTACATTTGACCACATATGAGGACACAAAGAAAGTCTCAATAAGTAAAGGAAAATTGACATAACATCCTGAATCCACAAAGGAGAAACAGACCACAAAGAAATAAAGCTGAATCGCAATAATAGAAACACCAGAAAGCACACAAACTCGAGGAAACCCAACAACACACCACTGAATGAAAACAGGGTCAAGAGACAAATCAAGAAGGAAAATGTTAAATTATCAGAATTGAATGAAAATAAAAATACAGCATAACAAAATCTACAGAACATGATGAAGACAATCCTCGAAGCATGGAGTCTTTCAAGAAAAGGGTAGATATAATGTAGAGTTACAGAGATGGGGGAACAATGGGCTAGGAAAGATGAAGTGGGGTGGAAGATGGGAGGGAATATGGAGACATATAACTAACACTAAAGGTCTTTCGAAAAAGCCATATGGAAAGCTATTATTGTAGAATCTTGCTAAAAACACATACATACATCAAGAGAGTTTAAATGGAATTGCTTTATAATGGGAGGGGGGCCAGTACTCAACTAGATGCCACACACTACCAAATAAAAGTCCTAGTGTCAGGAATATCTTAGTTCTTTTTGAGTTGGTGGCCAGTGGGGTGTCACTTATCCCCAAACATTAGAGGCTACTGCCAATGTTCCTGGTGACCCTCTAGAGCTTGATGGTAAGACTCTGTTGCTGACAACACCACAAACCTGAGTTGTAAACATGAAGAAATCCAGTGGGTACTTACTCGGAAGATTCATCCTTCCTCCCTAGATTCCATGACACTAGAAAGATCTATGAACACTATTCTGGGGGTGGGAGAGGGTAATCATCAGTCTCACCAAGCTGTGAATGCTTCAAACTACAGTAAATTACCAACCCGGCAAAATATGTCCACTAGTGCATCAGTGGTACAAATGTTATGGGAGTAACCATCCACTTTCTGCTTGGATTTAAGATCCACTCCATGAGATGGAACCCATACCTGTCATTGTTAATGAGGCAAGAACTGGTGGCTAAACAGGTCATAGACCTTAAGAGAGAACCTATTAGCAGTATTCTGCTAAATAGACATCTCAGTAAAATGACTCCTGATATCTTCATGCCATAGATCAATAAGCATACCATTCACCCCTCAGTCTGAGTTTCTTGTTTCAGTAGATGGAAATTAACACAGAAACCCACAACTAGTTAATGTGCAGATAACAAGAGATACCAGACTGCTCATTGCTAAACAGGACATCTGGATCACATCTCCCTGCCTCCTGTCCCCTTCCGCAACCCCCAAGGCTCCAGGATCTTTATGGAAGTGCGGCATAGAAAGATTACAAGAGTCAGAAGTGGTGGGTGACTCCAAGGGTACAGTCTTGTCTGTATATGAGAGGGAGGTTGCATGTGTGAACTCACAATGATTCACAAGAGCTGTGCAAGGTCAAGCCGGACAAAGTCCAGCATAGACTCAGGGAGCTGAGCATGCAGTCTCTCTCCTGGCTGAAAAGCATTGGTATTTGGTGGCTGCCAGGAGAGGGAGTCAGACTCTTTAATGATGTGACCTCTAGTACAGCAAGGACAGTCCAGGCCAGGCCCCATACCCAACGCAGACTGGACTTAACAGGTTAAAGAGATAGAACTTGACATTGGGCAGGAAGGGGAAGGTGGATCTGATAGGAGTTTAGGAGAATAACATCAAAACACACTGTATGAAATTCTCAAAGCATTAATAAAAGTATTATTCAAGAACACTGCCCCTGAGTGCAACATTTTTCTTAGTCTTCCCATATTTTCAAAGTTTAAAAAATTTTTTTCTTTATTGTGTGTGTGTGTTGAGGTGAGTTCAGACGACAACTTTTCAGAGTCAGTTTTTTCCTTCCACAGTGTGGATCCTAGAGATACAAAACATAGGCCACCAACTTTGGTGAACGGTGCCTTTCCCTGAGCCACCTCACAGGCCCCACTATTTTCAATTTTTTATTATAGTATATTATGTGTCATTTTCACAATGAAAGATTAAAAAGTATAACTGAGGAAAACCAGATTCTCCTTAAAATAAAAAGGAAATGAGAGTAGAAAAGACAGGAGAAAAAAAAAGTTCTTAAATTCTGTGACAGATTTTGGTACAGTTTTAGGAATTTTCATATCAATATTAGAAATTCCTCTTACTTACCAAAATGTTGCCCCACCACCACCACCACTAAATGTGGTATTCGGAATCCAAAAGACGTGCTATTTCAAACACGATACATATTGTACTAGAAGAGACTACATTCTCACACTGACCTAGCCAGTCTTCAATGACAGTCACTAGCCAAAGACCTTGTGGCATCTGACATGGGTGCCAGAAACCTGCCTCTAGCTGCCTAGATGCTTGGCTTAACGCTTTGATGCTACAAATAAAATTCAGAGTGGACCCTGGACTTTTTTTCCACCAGCATTGGACATCTATGGCATTCAGAGAAAGAAAGGAAGTGGCATTAAACCATTAAGAGCAAACAAATGTGTGGGAGAAGCTGGGATGAAACCCAGATTGTTTTCCAGAGTTGTAGGGAGCGTGTCTTCCACACGTCTTTCCCATCTTAAGGCAATAAACTCAGTTATTCATCGATTAAGTTTAAAGAGCCTCTGTGTAAAGATAAGTTAACCAAGTTAACATAAAGAAAATTAGAATCATTTTCCCTCCAAAGTGCAAACATTGTGTCTCCTTGTTCATAGATTCACCACCCCCCCCCCAATAAAATCCAGCGGTTAATGTAAGCCTTGTGTTTGGTACAGCTAATTCGGTTTTCTGCTTCCCTGTTCATACATATTAAAGGACTCGATGACATAATCGGCTTCGCTTTTCACTTGGTTGCTTAGGGCTCTTAAAAATAAAACAGAAATATCCACAGCTGTTATAGGCAATCACTCAGCTCTTCGGGAAGAAAATATAGATAGAGAGACAGGTGGCTCATCTCAAGGCACACATGCAGAATCAAGGAGCAGGCGCTACAGCTGTGTCGCCCAGAGATAACCAGTGAAGTCACAGGATCTCATTGCTAAATATGGTCGCATACGGACAGTCAGGATCAAGGCGATGGCTTTTCTCGAGTCTTGATTCTCCTGGAAGTTACCCAAGTTTCCACTATAGGGATTACCTCAGGTAGTTCAGAAAGTCTAGGGGAGGGGGGAAATGAGACTTGGCAGCAAGCCTGACAGTAGGCCTTCCTGTCATTTTGACAGCTACCCTGAGGGAAAATCTTGACTTTGGAGTCCAATTCAGCAAGGTCATGGAGGCAAGCATGGGAAGCCGCTAGTTCACGTGGGTCTACGGGAGAATAACCCAGTGGTTGACACTGTCCAATTCTACCTTTTAAAATGCCACAGACCTAATCTAGCCAAACCCTCTCACTGCTCTTGAGAGAAATGTGAGACCATAGCACAACCATGACTCTTTTAAACGCTGCCTGTCCAGGCTGTTTGCAGCTCCCTTCAGCTGCCTAGAAGGCTTGCCTTACAATTCTTTGAATCTCAGCACCCCTGCACACTGCCTGTAGCTTATGTTCAAAGCGTCTACTCCACCTTGGTCCCATGAGCCACAGATGTGACCAAGTCAGACTACCCCCAGGTAGTGAGACTAAAAAGCGAATCAAACAGTACGAGTCTCTATACAATCCTTCTATCCTACATCAGGCCTGGCCAAACCAACCATGGAGTTATGTCTAAACGCTAAGGAGCCATGCTTCTGAGTATGCATCTGAGCTGTAGAGAGAGAGGCTGACTGTCGTGGTTGCCCTCCCTTCCCATAAGCTCTTCTCCCGTTAACTGAAGTGAGTTCTTGAGTATGCATATAACCCCACACACATACACACACACACACACACACACACACACACACACACACACACATTTAAATTTTGTCCTTTATCCATTAAGAACCAGACATTTTAGATGACAACGTTCAAAGTAGCCATATATACAGATGGAATTTTAGACCACTGCATATGCTCAGGGAATGACCAGGCTCAGAGGAGACAGAAGACAGTTTTATTCCGACATAGTCACGCAAGCGGCACAGACAGAGCCTATAGCAAAGAAATGCACATCAAAAATAGGAAGTGAAGACCCTGAGGAAGAAGGGTCTGAATTCTAGTGCCACCACATACACATGACAACGCGCAGAGAAACGGGTACATGCAGCCCGTGCAAAGCAAAAGAGCTAGAGAACAGAAACTGTCCCTGGAAGAGACACAAGGGCAGATATGCTACACAAGGATTTTCAAACAACATATTTTGGCCAAGTATGGTGCTTTAAGCGTATAGTCAAAGCACTCTGGGTGGTGGCGTGAGGCTCTTGAGTTCAATGCCAGCCTAGGACATACAGCAAGTTCCAGGCCAGTATGTGACACATAGTTGTCTCCAAATGCAACAAAGCAAACAACAACAACAACAAATGAAGACACCTAGAAAACTAAAGGAAAAGGAAGAAAATCAGGCAGGGACATAATGGATGCATAAAATAAAAATATAGAAAGGACACCCCTAACGCCAAGCCAAAAAGAAAGTCTGAGAGTGGAAAACACTGTAATAAAATAACATTGAAGACCCAGAAATAAACCCACATACCTATGGACACCTGATTTTTGACAAAGAAGCCAAAACCATACAATGGAAAAAAAGATAGCACCTTCAACAAATGGTGCTGGTCTAACTGGATGTCTAAATGTAGAAAATGCAAATAGACCCTTATTTATCACCCTGCACAAAACTAAAGTCCAAGTGGATTAAAAACATAAGCATAAAACAAGACACACTAAATCTGTTATAAGAAAAAGTGGGGAAGAACCTTGAACTCATTGGCACAGAAGACAATTTCCTGAACAGAACACCAACAGCTCAGGCTCTAAGATCAACAATTAATAAATGGGACCTCATGAAACTGAAAAGTTTCTTCTGTAAGGCAAAGGACACTGTCAACAGAACAAAATGACAGCCTACAAACTGGGACAAGATCTTCACCAACCCTAATTCTGACAGAGAGATAATATCCAAAATACATAAAGAACTCAAGAAATTAAACACCACCAAACCAAATAATGCAATTTAAAAATGGGGTACAGACCTTAACAGAGAATTCTCAACAAAGGAATGTCAAATGGCCTAGAGACACTTAAAGAAATGCTCAACATCCCTAGCCATCAGGGAAATGCAAATCAAAACGACTCTGAGATTCCATCTTACACCCGTCAGAATGGCTAAGATCAAAAACTCAAGTGACAGCACATGCTGGAGAGGATGTGGAGAAAGGGGAACACTCCTCCATTCCTGGTGAGAGTGCAAACTTGTACAACCACTTTGAAAATCAATCTGGTGCTTTCTCAGAAACTTGGGAACAGGGCTACCTTAAGACACACCTATACCACTCCTGGGCATATACCCAAAAGATGTTCCACTATACAACAAGGACATTTGCTCGACTATGTTCATAGCAGCTTTATTCATAATAGCCAGAATCTGGAAACAACCTACATGTCCCTCAACCAAAGAATGGATGGAGAAACTGTGGTACATTTACACAATGGAATACTACTCAGCTATTAAAAACAAGGAAATCTTGAAATTTTCAGGCAAATGAATGGAACTAGAAATGGTCATCCTGAGTGAGGTAACCCAGACCCAGAAAGACATGCATGGTATATATTCACTTATAAGCAATATTAGCCACATAATACAGGATAACCACACTACAATTCACAGACCTAAAGAAGTTAAATAACAAGGAGGGCCATAGGAAAGATGCTTAATTCTCATTCAGAAGGGCAAATAGAATAGACATTGGAAGCAGTTGAAGACAAGGAACAGGACAGGAGCCTACCATAGAGGTCCTATGAAAGACTCCACCCAGGAGGGGATCAAAGCAGATAAGACACACAGCCCAACTTTGGGGTAGGAGTCTTATGGAAGAGTTGGGGGAATAGAAGGACCTGGAGGGGACAGGAGTTCCACAAGGAAACCAATGGAGCCAACAAATCCGGACAGAGTTGGGTGCTACAGAGACTGATGCACCAACCAAGGACCATGCATGGTGAAGACCTAGATCCTCTGCTCAGATGTAGTAGACAGGTAGCAAGCATAGTCTCCTTGTGGGTCCCATAATACGGGGAACAAGGGCTACCTACGACATGGACTCTGATGCCCATTTGTTGATCATTTCTCTCTGGCGGTACAGCCCTGCCAGAGGAAGAGGATGCAGGCAGTCCAGATGAGACTTGATAGGCTGAAATCAGATATTAGGGGAGGAGGGCTCCCCCTTTCTGAAGACTATGGGAGGAGGAAGGAGGGTTGAGGGAGGGAGAATGGGAATGGGAGGAAATGAGGGGGGGCTACAATTGCCATGTAAAATGAACAAATTAAAAATAGATAGATAGGGGCTGGAGAGACGACTCAGTGGTTAAGAGCATTGTCTGCTCTTCCAAAGGACCCGAGTTCAAATCCCAGCACTAACACAGCAGCTCACGCCTGTCTGTAACTCCAGTACCAAGGGATCTGACACATTCATACTAATGCACGTAAAAAATAAAGATAGATGATAGATAGATAGATAGATAGATAGATAGATAGATGATAGATATATAGATAGAGGTATAGATAGAAAATAAAAATAAAAAATAAAATCACTAGAGAGAATCAAATGTATGCTTCATCAGCCATAAATTATTGAGGGCAAAAACAGAAATAAATAAGATTAAAGAAAGGTGAACAGAGCATTGGGGACCTGGAAACCACCATATGAGTCACACAAGGTAAAGAGATAGCCTGAAAAGTAATAAATTAGCAGTCACACTTCGCAAATATATGGAATATGAGCACACACACCTAAAACTCTGTGGAGAGAACTCATTAGCACACATGTGGGAAAGCATTCCAAACAAGTTTCTGGCGGGCAAAAGGCAAACAGAACCCTGAAAGTCATAAAAGGGAAGAAACCATCACATACAGATGATGTTCAAAAAGTGTGGGAACCCATGCCAAGTTCTGCCATGTCAGAAATCCTGTGCTTAGGCTGTATGCTGTGACCTTCGAGTTGCTGACCTTTACCTCACCACGAGGTCTTGTGTTCTAGGCTATCCTTGGGCTATTTACCTTTGAAAGAAGTGGGGAAGTCCCGACTTGGAACCACCCAGAGGATCAAGGAAGTTCTTACAGGGAACTACTCAGAGAACCAGGAAGTTCTACAGGCTATTGTGTTCTTGCCTGGGGGCTAGGGTGAGTGGGAGTAGAGCAGATCCTGTTGACCTTGCTCTATATATATTCTTACTAGTCAGCATTAAAGTGAATCTTGATAAGAAATTTCCTGACTTGATTTGTGATTTCTCGTGTCTCTGTATCCTCCTTTCACAATCTTTTTTCTTTTCTTTTTTTTTCTTTTTTTTTTTTTTTTTGGCTTTTTTTTTTTTCCGAGACAAGGTTTCTCTGTGTAGCCTTGGCTGTCCTGGACTAACTTTGTAGACCAGGCTGGCCTCGAACTTACAGCGATCTGCCTGCCTCTGCCTCCCAAGTGCTGGGATTAAAGGTGTGCGCCACCACCGCCCGGCTTATAATCTTAAATACTAGTTCTCATAAGAACTTCTAGAGGGCCAGGGATGGGGCTCAGGGCATAAGCTCTCTTGCTCCCAGGCCTGGTGACCTGGGTGATGGTCGGAGAGAATTAACTCCCGCAAGTTGTACTCTGACCTCCAAATGCATACATGGGGCTTGCAGTCAGGCAAGCATACACACACTCACATACCACACAACACCACATACACACACACACACACACACACACTCTCTCTCTCTCTCTCTCTCTCTCTCTCTCTCTCTCTCTCTCTCTCTCTCTCTCAATAAATAAATAAATTTACAAATTTTTAAAAAGAAATGTTTTGGAGGCCAGAATGCAAGAGCCTGATAAATTAGAAATGCAAAAAAGGAAAGGAAGGAATGAAGAATGAACGACAGTGTTGAACAAGGATTTTATATTTGATGATATAACCTTTAAAAATGAAAATAATGGGAGCTAAGGAGATGGCTTGATGGGTAAAGTGTATGTTGTACCAACATAAGAATTTGTGTTTACGAACTCTGGTGCCCCATATTTGACCACGTCCCTTGGAGGGGGCGGGGGTGGCTGGTGGCACTCAGAGGAAGGACTGCAGGCTACCAAGAAGAGACCTGATACCCTATGAGCATATTCAGGGGGAGGAGGTCCCCCTCAGTCACAGTCATAGGGGAGGGGAGTAAGGGGTAAGCAGGAGGGAGGGAGGGATGGGATAACAATTGAGATGTAATATGAATATTAATAAAATATATATTTTTAAAAGAACTCATGTTTACAACTTAGCAGGGCTTGTGGGAGCTCACAGAGAATGAAGAGACGAACCAAACCCTTTGTGGGTCTGAGCTGATCCTCTGCATATATGTTATGGTTGATAGCTTGGTATTCTTGCTATAGTGGTCCAACAGTAAGAGTACCTCTGACTCTTTTACCTGATCTTGGGACTCTTTTTCTCCTGCTGGGTTGCCTCATCCAGCCTTGATAAGGCTTGTGCTTAGTTTTACTGTATCTTGTTAAGCCATGTTTGGTGGAAAACTCTGGGAGGCCTGCTCTTCTTTTGAAGGGAAACACAGGAGGAGAGGATCTGGCAGGGCAGGGAGAGGAGAGGTAGGGGGAAGAGTGGGAGGCATAGAATGAGGGGAAATTTCGGTAAAGATGTAATGTGTGAGAAAAAAATATAATAATAATAATAATAATAATAATAATAATAATAATAATAATATGATGATGATGATGATGATGATGATGATTATGACGACAACAACAACAAAGAAGAAGAAGCACAACAGGCTGTGTTTGGATCCACAGCACCCATGTAAAAAAGTCAGAGGTGGTGGTGTATGGCTGAAATCCTAGCGTTAGGAAGCAAAGACAAGATACTCGCTGGTGTTTATTGCCCTATTGCTCTACTTAGCTATTAGCTCCAGGTTCAGTGAGTCGTTCTCTCTCAGAAAATAAAGTGGAGAGTCAGTGACATGACTCAGAACCTGCTTCTGCCAAACTTGACACCGTGAGTTCAACCCCAGGGAATCACATGGTGGAGGGAAGGAGCTGACTCCTGCAAGATGTCCTCTGGCCTCCACCTGTGTGCCAGCATACAACAGACAGACAGACAGACAGACACACACACACACACACACACACACACACACACACACACTAAATAAATAAGTAACATGGAGAGGGACAGAGCGAGATGCCCAATATTGGCCTCTGACATCCCCGTGTGTACCAATGTGCACACACAGGCATACACCACATGTACACACATCTATATATATGTAGGAAAAGAAAGCTATCCTCAGACAGACAAAGACTAAACAAATCTATTACCATTGTAGGCTGGCCCTGAAAAAATTCTAAAGGAAGTCTTACCAAGTCATGTGTGTATATGTGTGTGTTACCATGTCATATAAATATGTATATATATATATGTATATGACAGTTATATATATGTTATATATATGCCATATATATATGACAGTTAAGTAAATATACAGGCAATTATAAACCACAAAATGTTTGCAATAATATTTTGTAATCCCTTGCTACTGTTTTCCACATAGTTTGAGATTAGTACATTAGAAAATGATTAGTCTAAATCCATGTTCTTGTTTCCTATCTAATTTGAGGCATATCATTTTCAAGTATTAGCTTAAGATTTGTAATACAGTATAAATATACCATTTTATCATAGTAGCAACTGAAAGATGTGGAGACAAAGATAGAAAAGTGTAGCATTTTTTATATAATGTTGATGTTAAGCTGGAGTAAGTTCAAACTTGACTGTTGCACTCTTAGGGTGTTAAATTCCAATTACAGCTTTTGTCACAATAGTAAAAACAATCCCGAAACTATTGTGGAAACACACAGACCCTGAGTATCCTCGACAACACAAGCAAAAATAAACAACCAGCTGAGGCTGTGGCTCAGGGCAGAGCACTTGTCTGGCATTCAGGAGTCCCTAGGTCCAATCCCCAGCACAAGAGGAAACAAGACAGACAAATGGACAGGAACAGGTAGAAAAAGAAAAGAGCCGAGGAAAGGGGGGAAAAAATAGAAATTATACTACCTAATGTGAAAATATACTACAAGCTAGTAATTAAAACAGCATGGTACTAGCTAAACAAACAAAACCCAGATATACACAAGAACAGAGGACACAGAAATAACTCTGTGTCTTCAAAGTCAGAGAATCTTTGACAAAGGTGCCAGGAATAAACAACTGGAAAATGACAGTTTATTAGTCAGGGTTCTCTAGAGCAAAAGAACAGACAGAATGAAATATGTATGTAATATATATATTATTTATACTATTGTAAATATATAATATATATATAAATATATATAATATAGTAAATATATTTATTAAATATATATATTATACTATATACACAATTTATTAAATCAGCTTACCATTAAAATAACCACAAGTGGACTCACACCTAAGAGGCTGAGAACCTGGTCGTTTCTGGGTCCCACAGTGGCTGTCTCATACTGGTGAGACCAGCATTCAGGTAGTTGCTGGGTCCAGAGGATGGGTTCCTCAAGCAGTTCCAGTCTGGCACCAGAAACCTGGAAAGTTCCCGGATAGCCGCTGATCCTGAGTCAGTGGTGGAAGTCTGGGAATGCTGGGTCTGAGGTCAGCGGAGGGATCAGCAGCACTATCACAGAAGAAATCTATGGGAGGCAAAAAGAGAAGGCTGGCCAAGCAAGAGGGTAGGTCAAGAGAACGAATCGTCCTCCTTCTACTGTGCCCTTCTGTTTGAGACTGCTATTTTTATGTGCATGGGTGTTTTGCCTGCATGTGTTTCTGTGCACTAAGTGCATGTATTGCCCACAGAGGCCAGATCCCCTGGGACTGGAGTTACAGAAAATTGTGAGCCCCCCTAAGGGTGCTGGGAATAGACTAGAACCTGGGACCTCTGAGGAGCAGCCAGTGCTCTTAACCGCTGAGCCATCTCTTCAACTTCACAAGTTCTTTTTTTTTTTTTTTAGTCTGCTTCAAGAAAGCAGCACTTACACGTGGAGTGGGTCTTCCCCTACCAAGTAAGCGGTCATTCCTTCAGGTGACGCTCCCTACTCCAGTGACTTTAATTTTGGCAAGTTGACACTGAAACCAACCATCACAGACAGGATTTTCAATAGTGATGTCGGGCAAACAGGATATCTGTATGCAGAAGAATGAAATGTTCTTACACCAGTACAAAAATCCATCTAAAATACACTAAGGGATCAAATGTAAGACGTGAAAAACCACTAAGAAAGCTACAGAAAAGCTACCAGGCAGGGAGAAAAAGGAGGGGGGGATTGCTTGCACTTTTCAAATAGCAGCTTTTTATTAGCATATATTAACTATACACAACAATGGGTTTCATCAGAGCATTTTCATGCATGTATACAATACACTTTGATCATATTTACTCCTCCATCACACTCCGTCTCTTGTCCCCATTCCCCTCTACCCCTAGTCTAACAATCTTCCCAAATAATCTCCTTTCTTTCACATCTTTTCTTCTTAGAGTCCATGTATGAAAGCATGACATTTTTCTTCTTTTGTCTGGGCTTATTTCATCTAATATGATGATCTCCAGCTGCACCTATTTTCCTGAAAATAACATAATTTCATTCTTCTTTACGGCCCTAATAAAACTCCATTGTGTACATGCACCATATTTTTTTTCTATTCAGCCATTAATGGGTACCTAGGCTGGTTCCATCGGTTTTCTACTAAGAACAGTGCCGCGATAAATGTGCGTGAGACGGTCTCATTTCTTTTCTGTTGCTGTGAGAAATCCCTGACAAGAAGTAACTTGGGGTGGGGGAAGGATTTATTTGGCTCCTATTTCCAAGTCACAGTCCATCATTTGAGGGAGTCAGGGACAGAGCTTAAGCGAGAACTCAAAGCAGAAACCATGGAGAATGCCACTTCCTGGCTCACTCTGTGGCTTACTCTGCACGAGGCTGGGCCCTCCTGCATCCACTAAAGATCAAGGTGATCACACACACACACACACACACACACACACACACACACACACACACACACACTGCAGACCAATCCAATCTCGTTAACTTCTCAGTGGAGGATTTCAACTCAGATGACTTCAGGCTGTGCCACGTTGACAATGAAAGCCAACAAGAACAGCAGGTTTCTACCTTACGTCCTGACTTAGATTTTGCTGGGTATAAACCCAGTAGTATAATAGCTTAACCATATGGTAGTTCTATTCTTAGTTCCTTGAGAAACCACCATGCTAATTTCCATAGTTGATGAGCTAATTTACATTCCTACCAACATCCTATAAGGTTTCTTTCATCTTAGTCTACACAATGATTTTTTTTGGGGGGGGGGGAGTGAAACTAAAATGACACGCAACAAAATAAAAAATAGACAAATATTACATTTTCATTAAAATGCTTCTGCACAGTATATGACACAATAAATGAAATAAAGTGGCACCATATAGAATGTGAGAAAATCTCTACAAAGCACACACTTGATAAGGTAGGTATTAATATCCAAAATATGCAGGGAACTCAACTCAGTACCAAGAAAACAAATACTCCCATTTGAAAATGGGCAAAAGACATATCAAAAGAAGACACACATATTGCCAGCAGGTATATGAAAAATAGTATTCAGTGCCATAAATCATCAGGGAAATTGTATTAAACCATAAGATATCATCTTATACCTGTGGAAATGGCTGTTATAAAAATGACAACAAAAATAGTGGGTGGTGAGGATGTGCAGAGAATAGAACCCTTGTCTGCAGTTGATAAAAATGTAAATTAGTTTAGGCTTATGGAAGACAGTACGATGATTCCTCAGAAAATGCAATACAAGTAGCGTGAGATCTAGCAATCCCAGTCCTGGGTATAAATCCAAAGGAAATGAAAGCCACACCTCAGAAGTTATCTGCACTGCTGTGTTCACGGCAGCATTCATCATTCACAATAACCAAGATATGGCAACAACTGTGGCGTCGCTTAACAGATAAATGGATAGAGAAAATGTGGTGGTGTGTGTGTGAATATCCTGTTGCACACTATAAGTATATACAATTTTTATTTGTTGATCATACCATAATAAAGCTGAGGTGGTGACGGGATGGAAGAGAGAGATAGCAACACGGTATCAGTTGGGGACTGCAGTAGCCTACTCTCAGTAATGAACAGGAGAGCCAGACAGAAGATAAGTGAGGAAATAGAGGAGGAGACGAACAACACGATTCCTTAACTAGATCTAACTGACATCTACAGCTAAAACAGAATATGAGGTATTATCCAAGATAGACTATATACGAGGCCACAGATCCGCAACAGTTTTAAAAGACAAAAGCCATACTAAGTATCCTCTCCTACCACACTGAGATAAAGTTAGAAGTCAGGAGGCAAAAGAATTAGAAAATTCATCAATTTGTAAAAATGGAAGGAAAAAAAAAACCACTTAACCTATGTATCCAAGGAGAAATCACAAGAGGAATTTTTTAAATATTTAGAAGCAAGTGAAAATATATAATTTACAAAACTATACTGGATACAGTAAAAAAAAATGCATAGAGGGAAGTTCATAGCACTACAGTGGAAGCCTGAAGCAGACTAACTCAATCAAGAGAGAACCGCTTAAAGAATGATGGCCACACAGCATGATGTACATTCAAGCTATGACCCTCCCATCCACTACCTGCCCTTCCAGCTCCAGCACTTGGCAGTGACCGGCCATCTTTCTGGCAGAGTCCCAAGGTAGCATATGTAAGAAAAAGTGAGTTTGTGTCTCTGTCTTTTCTTAGAAAGCCACTTAGGACCATCACAAGGGCCAACATTTATGACTGATCTAACCTCAATCACCACCCAAGGGTCCTACCTACAAATATCATTCTTGTGAATTTAGAGACCAAGTTTCCAACACACGAAATTTATGGGAATGTATTTAGCCCACAGCACATCTACTTATTTGTTTGCTGACCTTTTTAACCGTGTGCCTTCCTCTATAAATTGCAGGCTCTGGGGAGTTTCTGTCCTACTCACAGTTACATCACCACTAGCAAAGGTGTCAATGGAAGATTCTCAATATATAGTTAGGGGTTAGGTAAAGAAGCTAAAAGAATTTAGTGGATGAGTCAAGGGCATCTGTGATTAAAAGGCCCTGGTTACATTTTTTGTGTTGAGCATCTAAATTGTCAAGCCTTGGTTGGCTGCCCATCACCCACTAGACACAATGAGCATAGTTTGGAAGAGTCCATTAGCATTGAAAGCCTAATGGGGTGGGGTGTGTAAGAGGGAGTATAAAAGCAAATGCTTGTCAGGGGCCCAGGTACTTCAGGGGTAGACTTCTTAGATCAGAGCCAAGTGAGAGCTAACCTTCCCTCAAAAAGTTTTCACAGGATCAGGATCAGGCCCAGCCATAAAAGAAAAGTCTCTGGTGTCTAACTAAGCCAGAGAGATGGGAATACACTTCATAGCAGGCAGGAGTTTCAGTCAACAATGCCTTCAGGCCTGCCCTCAGTCAGGTGGCCACTAAGATAGCAAACGAGCCAACAGGCACTGTGAGCTCAAGGATGCTGACTGTCCCAGAGCTGTCAAGGTCTCCGAATAGCCTCGAGAACTCATCTCGAGATGGAACAAGAAGAGGAAAGAGTAAGATTTAAAACATCAAAGGTCAAGATGAGCGTGGTGGTGCTCGCCTTCAATCACAGCATTCCAGAAGCAGAGGCAAGTGGACCTCTGAGAGTTCCAGGCCAACCAAGGCTACATAGTGAGACCTTGTCTGAAAAACCAATCAATAAATAATAAATTAAAGATTAAAACAACTATAAATGAGTTTGGGTTTTTGTTTGAGTTTGTTGGTGATGGTTTTTGGTTTTTTGAGACAGGGTTTCTCTGTGTATACCTGGCTGTCCTGGACTCACTGGTCATGAACTCACAGTGATCCTTCCTGCCTCTGTCTCCCGAGTGCTGGGATTAAATGGTACCACCCCCACAGCCCTGCTGACTTTCCTTCTGCCTTACAGAAATAAGACTACCTTAGCTTTAAAGAAATAATGAATTTCCATTTTCTGAAAAGATTCAAGTGACAGTATAAGACTAGCAAAAGATTTCACAACAGGTAATTAAAAGAGCCCTGCTGGATGATGGTTTGGAGAACCAAACCACAAACCAAGGCCCTATAGGGGGCATATGAATATTATTTATCACACCCTTACCTTAGCTTAGCCTTAGATAACTGATGTAAAAACAAGTAGAGACTAGCAATGGCTCAGTTGGCAAACTGCTTGTCACAAAAGCCTAAGGACCTGAGTTCAAACTCCAGAACCCATATTTAAAAAGCTGAATGGGGTAGTATGTGCTTATAATGCCGCCTTGGAAAAGTGGAGACAGGAGGGTTCCTGGGGCTTGGTGGCCAGCAAGTCTATCCAATGTGTGAGGCACAGACTAATAAGAGACCCTGCATCAAAGCAGGGTAGGTGGATGAGTGACACCAAAGTTGTTGACCTCTGTCCTTCACACAGATGCATAGCATATGTATGAACTTCAGACATACATGTACAAGCACACAGTTTTGATAAAAGATATCTAGAACTTGGCAATCCTTGAGCACGGATGTACTGTGTTCTTCCTTGCTTTACAAATGAGGCTGTGGATAGTACAGATTTTTTTGTTGTTGTTCATCACAAAAATCTGTTGCTTTCCTTTAAGATCACAATGCCACAGATTCCCTCCCCTCCCATTTTGTCCTCACCACCAGCAATGGGCAGGAGAGCTGGGCCTTATGTGGTTATGAGAGCAGGAGAGCTGCCCCTGCCCCTCACCTACTGCAGCACTCAAGAGAATGAGGCCCTGCAACTCACCTGGGCAGCACAGTAGAACTGGCTGTGGATGTTGGGGTTGCAGGTGAGCCCACCTAAGAGCAGAAGCTGACCCTGACTCTTGTCTGCTGGTTGGTGGACAAGGAAAAGATACCCTCCTCCCCTCCCTCATCCTCCTCCCCTCCCTCATCCCTCTGTTCCCTCATCCCCTGCCATCTATGGCAGGTGGGAGGGCTGTCCCTTGGATCATGAAAGCAGGAGAACTGGTCATGTCCCTCACCAGCTGCAACACGCGGAGACCAGGCCCCACACCTCACCTGGGCAACAGAGTACAGCTGGCCCCAGCGGCAGGGGTTGCTGGTGAGCCACAGTGAAGATATGCGCAGGAAAGCAGTTGGTCTGACCATCTCAGATACCTCTCAGGCCCAGATCCAGGGCTTTGAGTTGGCCCACACCAACATCTACCCCATCAATGGAGTGCATGAAGCAGCCAGTCCTATGGATCCAAAACTACAGGATCTCTATGACCCAGGGCAACAACAGGATATCTGAGAGGAGTGGCAGTGAAGCTACAGAATATTGATAAAGTAACAGAAGCCAAAGACCTCATACCAAACCACCAAGCCATAGCAATGAACATTTGCAAGCAAAGAAGTGTGGACAGAAGGGTATAACATGGGACACACAGCTTCCACAACAAGATATTTTTTCTCTATCGCGGGGAGGTTGCAAGAGTGGAGGACAAGGTACAAGGAAAGGGGGAGATGAGTGGGATTGAGGTGCATTATGTGAAATTCACAAACAACCAATAAAAGGAGGAGGAGGAAGAAGAGGAGGAGGAGGAGGAGGAGGAGAGGACAAGACATTATATAAAAGACTCTTCTGCCAGGTTCCATTATCCCCACCTAGACCTGCACACTACCATGGCTACAGGCTCTCAGACTATCGAATTCTCAGTTCTTCACACAGGCCCTACATCTGATGCCTAACCATGCACTACATTCCTTCTTGCTATGTTCTGCTATGGCGCCAGCTCCCTCTCTGAGCATTTGCTCTTGTTTGGACTCTGATGATGCAATCGTGACATCTTTTTGAGTAATCTCCCTCCAGGTTCCACCTAGCCCTCAGCCTCACATAAGATACTGACAGGTAGGCAACATTCTCAGGTCTATCCCCATAGTGGCAAATGAGACTGTCTTTTCATTTATCATGCCTTAATTTCTTCAACTCGATTATAGGTTTCTCGAAACAAAGATTAATCTTCATAGTCTTTCCCACTCTACCTAATACAGTTCCTGGTGACAAAACTATTAGTTAATTGATTTAAATTACTCCCTTATCACCAATGTAACTCCCACATCATATTCTGAGTAAGCAGGGTGGACAGCTGCTGCTTTGGTGTAAATTTAGTGTTAAGGAAATCTCTCCCTGCCCAAGGCCTATCTTCCTTTGCCAGGAGACCCAAAATAAACACATTACTCATTCCTTTGAGTCAAGGCCTTGAGAACTCTTGTTAAAATGTGAATGTCACCTCTGAGAGATAACGTGAGGCTATCAATGCCTATTAATAACATCAAATATTATTAGTTTAGCAGGGAATAAGAGCTATCCAGAATATAGAAGGGTAGACTTGAGCCAGCCCAACAATTTAGGGCCAAATCATTTAGCAGTAGGTGGGTTCCTAGTGAAAGGAGGAAGGGTCCCTAAAGATTCAAATCACTTGGCCCAGTACCAGAAAAAAAGATTACTAACTACAGTGTTTCAGCCTAGTCTTTGTTAGTAACATTCTACATCCTTCCTATAGACTGTCTTATCTCTGTCAGGGAAATAAAGATTATCTCATGCTTTTAAGTGTAGAAACCAAGTCAGACAGATACTAAGACGAGCACTGGGCTTCTCCCATACACAGTGGCAGTCAGTAAGCATGGCAGTCCAGTCTCTGGTGACTACTGAAGCTCTGTGCTCCCTGGTTGTTATGTTTGGTTATTGTTCCCAATACTATAGTCCTGAGTTTACAAAAAGACACTGCACCACAAGGGGCTCAATGAGCTGACCATCTACTGTTATTTGGTTTTTTCTTCTTGCCATGATCAATACCCTGCAAAAACAACTTGGTGGAGAATACAACAAGGGTTTATTTGTGCTCACAATTTGAGGATTTGGAAGTCGTGGCAGCAGAAGCTAAAAGTGGCTGGTCACATTGCATCTGCAGTAGGGAAGCAGAGAGAGATAAGCGTTGGCATTCAACTTGATTTCTCCTTTCTATACGGTCCAGAACCTCTGCCCATTGAATTTCATCATTCACAATTAAGGTAGATCTTCCCACTTCAATTAACCTTATCCAGACAGTTCATCACAGGCACGCCTACAGGCCTGTCTCCTAGGTGATGTAGCCTTTGTCAAGTTGACAGTACGAACCTGTCACACTGCCCTAGTCCTCAAAGTCAATTGTAAATATTACCCCTGAAATCTGAGCTCACAAAGATTGATTTCAGAGCCCATATATTTCCCAAGAGACCCAACTGCCCAGGTTTCCTAAATGCTTCCTACCTCTCTTCGTTTTTCTAGCTCTTTCCATGCAGTGCCCCCACAAAACCACCATTCAAATCTGCTGTCTCCAAATCTTTTATGCAACACTGGTTGATGTTGCAGACACCGTGCACCATTGCAAGCATATGTACCTGCAGAAAGGCCACAAGTATACATGAGTATATTACAAAAAGCAAATGTTAAACGCATTGCTTTGAAAGATTAGTGGACACAGGATACAAGTAAACAGTAAGCTGGGAAACATGCTCAAAGCATATATTACCAAAGGCTGATGTTCCTAATTTATATGAAGTTATTAGAGATATGCTCATCTCCCCCATAGAATTTTTACATCTGAAATATATATATATATATATATATATATAAACACGTGTATGTGTGTGTGTGTGTGCAGGAAAAGCAGAGATTCAGATCCATTCAATCATGACTTAATCATAATTTTAAAAATACTGTTTGAAACCACACTGTGATATTATTTCACACATATTAGACTGGATGAACTTTGTAAGATCGATGCCTGATCTTAGAGAAAATAGGAAATGGATCCATAATGAACTGTAGTTTAGAAGGTAATTAGTACAATTTTGAAAAGACATTCTCAAATGTACACCTTTGCCAGGGGCTATGGGATCTTTTTACACACACACACATACACACACACACACACACACACACACACACAGGCATAATCAGACCTGTATCTGTATTTGGAAAGATGGACCTGTGTTCCTACCTAGGTCTAGTTAGACAAGGTTTATAGTGGTCCAAGTACCAACTCTAAGGACCTGCTGACTAGAGGGGATCCTAGCCACCCAACCACCAGGAAAGAAGCAATGCCAGTAGGGGCCTTAAAAATCACAGTGAGCAAACGGCAAAGCCGAAAGGTAACTGTGAAGACTGGCCCTCTACATCTTACTTAAAAAGCACCACACATTTTTCCACTATGTGTGCCTGGAGGTTGCTATAGCAACAGAGGGCCCAGGAAGCCGATTTTCTGTTTACTTCCTGCTGCACGATGCAGAAGTGCCACTTGCATGGATGTTCTAGAGGAAAGCTTGGAGTGCCCAAAAGATATTTACATCTCAGCTCTCGTTCTGTAAAGTGAAACATTTTTCTCCATTTCTGATTGCAAAAGTGGGGCTATGCCCCTGTTTCTATATCTAATTGTCATGTTGACTCACGGATTCTAGGAGCTCTAATGCCTTTTTGGTAGCTGATATAGCTTTATGATAAATTTCCCTCAGGAACATTTTCAGACGTAAACCCCTTCTCATTTGAATAAGAAAGGTAAGTTTTAGACATCGTTTTAAATTGTCCATTTATGACTAACTTGAACTCTAATGTTTTAAAGTCATTAAGGCTTGGCTTTGAAATCCAAATCCACAAAGTATATTGACTTAAACTCCAATGGTTTGATATATTAACTTTAATTATCTACCATAGCAACAATTTACTCATCTAAAGAGAGTCATAAGCATGGAGAGGGGTGAGCTGAAAAGGTAGAGGCAGTTTACTTCATATAGTTTTACCTACTTTGGCTTATCCTTGATATTTGTGGAAATTTGCCAAGAGCTAAAAGTATTGTGGCTGGCTGCGGGCAGGGGGTAGCACAGCAATGAGAATTCATCACAAATGGTAGCACACTTCCTATGCAGCTGGCATACCTGTCTGGACTGGTTTCCTCGGATGATGCTCTCATGGATATTGGAAATGGTTGTTTTCACAGCGAGCTCCAGTATTCTTGCCTTGCTTCTGCTGCTGCGCAGTCTGCCCCACGTGTTGAAGCCCACATAAAGCTACCGAGTGTGGAGAATACCTTCCAAAACATTTCACTGGCTTATTTTTCTAACCTATGACCACCTGATACCTGCCCCTGTTTCTATTGCATCGAAGAATAGGCTTGGATTCTTTGCTTGTGTGCTTGCTTGCTTCCTTGCTTGCTTGCATGTTGAGAGGTAGATGTCAAACCTAGAGCATTGGATAAGCTAGGCAAGTGCTCTACCACTGAGCAATAGTCCTGCCTTTGGTAATATGTAGTTCAGGCTGGCCTTGAACTCAAGATCCTGGTAGCCCAGTCTTGTGAAAACTAGAAGGAGTTTTGGCCATACTTTTACTGTGCTGAGTTGTAGGGAGGCCTCTTGCTGGTAGCAAGGGTGATCCCTGTTTCCACCTTCTTTTCTTCTGTCATCCTTTGTTCTGCAACCTTGGAGCTTCCTCGGGGTCTACATACTGGCACGGGGGGACTCAACGACTCACAATGTCTTCTTCCCACATTCTTCACAGACAGTAAGAAACTACTTAAGAAGTAAAAACTAGCAGCTCAAGGTGGTGGCGCACACCTTTTATCCCAGTACTCGGGAGGCTGAGGCAGGTGGATCACTGTGAGTTCAAGCCCAGCCTGGTCAATAGAGTGGGTTCCAGGCCAGCTATGGCTTCATAAAGAAATCTTGCCTTTAAAAAAAAACTCAAAAAATAAGAAAAGAAGGAGAAGAACAAGGAGGAGAGCAAGGAGGGGGAGGAGGAAGAGAAGGAAGAGGAGAAGGAGAAGGAGGAGGAAGAAGAGGAGGAGGAGCTGCATACGAGGAAACTGCAGACAATTAAAAGGACCCTTTAGCTCCTTCCTGTGGCCTGCTGTTACCTTGCTACTTGTATAAATTCTCTGAATAAGAGGTCAAGAACCTGGAGGCACCTGGCCCAGATGCTGGCCACTAGTCACAAGGTCTCTGGGAGCCAATAGGAACCTGGGGGCACCTGGCCCAGATGCCGGCCACTAGTCACAAGGTCTCTGAGAGCCAATGGGAACCTGTTAGAGAACTTCCAAGATGAAGAAAATCAAAGTTGAATCTTTATTTCAAATCTTGAAATGAAAACCATTCTAAAACACTTTTTCTTAGAAAGGAAGGAAGGAAGGAAGGAAGGAAGGAAAGAAGGAGAGAAGAGAAAAGCCTATAGGCCAAAGGGGAGCTGGTGGTTCCGTGCCCAGGCATCTGTGACCAGAATCTACTCTACTTCCGCATGAGATATCGTTGTCCACCTTTGGACCAGACACAGAAGCTAAGACCCAAAGCTGCCTTGGGTGGCTAAATGACTAAAACAAAGCAAATAAACAAACAAACAAACAACGGATAAGGGCAAAACAGCAGTGGGCTTGGGAACGTCAGATTTCAAATGCTGACCAAACACCTGGTTCAGCACACAGTGATAACCTCGTCAATATTGCATATCTACATCAATATTTCCTCTGTCTTATTAATGAATAATGAATGAATGAATCTTATTAATGAATAAAGTCCCATTGTTTGGTGGGAAAACTACTCTCTCACCACATAATTCTTAAAGAGAGTCCTAAATGTCTCAATGGGGAGTTGGGTGTGAAGTCATGCCCAGCGTGACAATCAAGGAAGTCAGTTTACAATTACAAGCTTGCAGTCAGTACAGGTGTATCCTGAGAATAGAGTGTGTGTTCATGCGCATGCATATGTGCACGCATGTGTGTGTGCATGTACGTGTTTCCATATAGACATTCCAAGGTGCACGTGAGGAGGTCAAATTGTGCACATGTGTGTGCGTGTGCATGTGTGAGTGCACACGTGTGGACATGTGTGTGTACAAGTGTGCATGTGTCCATATGTACATTCCAAGGTGCACATGAGGAGGTCAAGGGATGACTCAGGTGTTCGCTCTCTCCATCTATGTTGTTTGAGACAAAATCTTTTGTTGTTTGCTGCTGCGCGTGCCAGTCTGGCTATCCCACAAGCTTCCCAGAATTCTCCTTTCCTTACCTCCCACTGCCCTGTAGAAGCACTGGCATTACAGATGTTCACTGCCACATCTGGCTCCTACATAGGTTCTGAGGTGCAAACCAGAGCCTTCACGCTTGCATAGCAAGTACTTTACCGCTGAGCCACCTCTCCAGCCCGCCCCTCAGATTCTGATCTGCTGTTAATGCATAGGGATGTTCCTGGAGTCCTAAGACTTACATATATAATTTCTCTATTTTACTCTTTTACATTTTATCTCACAAATCTAATTTTCTGGGGGAAAAAAATGTCCCCATGGGCTTCTGCCAGTCTCCAGTGTGCTGTCATCTGTCAAAATACATCACTTTGTACCTGTTCACATCCAACAGAACTGTTAGATTCCATTCCCCCATCATCTTTCCCCCTTCGGCTGTATAAAGGCTATAAATGCTGTAAATGCAGGCAGGGTATTCCTAAAGATGAAATGGGGAGGTCTAATCCACACAGTGATGGAGGAAATAGCATCCCATAAAAAGCCACCAGCACTTTTCTATTTCCAGGAAGATTCCTCAGTGGTTTGGGCATCAATTGGGAGTGTGACCCCTTATGATGTCACCAAAAAACAAACAAGCAGCAAACAAAAGCTTCTCATCCAAACCTAAAGTTACACATTTCTTTCTTTTGTGTTTTTTTGGTTGGGATTTTTGTTGTTATTGTTTGTTTGCTTGCTTGCTTGCTTGCTTGTCTCTAGTTCTTTGAGGATTAAAGTTATACCACGGGGAGATGTAGCTCGATGGTAGAGCACTCAGGTAGAATGCATGAGGTCTTCTGTTCAAACAAATAAACAATTCTGAATCTATTCACAAGTGGAAGGTGGGAAGACTGTAAGAGCCGGAGCTGAGGAATGGCTCCAAGGGAACGCCATCTTCCAGACATAGCAGGCCGATGCACGTGTGAACTCACAGAGACTGAGGACGCCTGCACAAGACCTGAGCAGGCTCAAACCAGACCAAATCCAAGCACACAGATGGAAAAGTGGATGCCAAGTCCCACCTCTAATCAAGAAGCCATTCACAACCAATACCTGAAATGTCAGTAGCTGTAGCAACTGCACTCTAGGTTAGGGCCCATGCTCAGGTGACCGACACAAAACAAACTCAATGTTTTTGGTTTTGTTACTTATTTTCTTTTGACTATTTGTTCATTTGTTTTGACCTTTGTTTTTAAGAGTTTTTTTTTTCCTGAGAGAGAAAGGAACATAAAATTAGGGGGAGAAGGGAAGTAGGAAGAGTTGAGAAAGGGGGGAAGAATATAATCAAAATGGAAGTAAAAATTTTTAACAAAAAAAAAAAGTTTAAATCCTGCAACAATCCAACAATGTGGTGATGAATCATGTTTTTGCATCTCAGCAGAAATGGCAGGCAAGCACAGTAGTAAGAGCAGTGTGTTCATGTGGCAGCCGTCTGTAACGGAAGTTGTACGTGTGAACTGTGGGGTTGCTGTGGCTTCAGAAGCGGCAAGAGAGCTGCCGTGGCCTCTCATTCTAACACGCAGCCCCCCAACACTTTGCCTTGCCACTGCCCAGAGTCAGGGACACTAAGGAGCCCTGCCTGTCCACTTGACACAAGACAATTTTTGGTCTTTTCCTTTGGCCCAGCATTTCCTGAATGTTTCTGAGTGCAGAAAAAGAATAAGATTTATTTCCAATGTCCTATTAATTAGAAGACCAATAGGAATCACATATATAGATATAGGCAGATATAGATATCATACATACATATATACCTATATACATATGTACATACATACATACATACATACATACATAGATGTGGAGATATTTATCCTTAATCTTTATGACTCACTGCCCTGGGGTCTCCTCAAAGCTAATATTAGCCATTGTCAGCCTAGGAAAGCAATGAAGAGTGAAGGGTTGGAGCAAAGACGAACCATAAAAAAAAAACCAAAAAACTAGTGACAGACTAGGTCTCTCTTTCCTTGAATCTTGCTCTTCTGCTAAATTTTGAAAATTGGTTTTTCTTCAGCTCCCTATCATAAAGAGAGAATTTTCCTCCCGTTGGGGGATTGTATTAGTGAATCCCAGTGAGGAACAAACTGAGCGCTCAAGCACTGCGAGGTGGTGACCCTTCAGAGCACACGCTCTGTGGCTTTGCGGCTTCCCAGAAGGACAATGGTGTTAGATGCGGTCTACAAAAGGACTCAGGAAAATTATCCTTTTTAGATCGTAGCCAGACCTTCCAATGGCTGGCCAGCCGCTTGGGCATTTATGTCTACCCGAGAAAAAAAAGTCTCTGTCTATGCTACAATATAATAAAGGTGGATCTCAGACTGGTGAGGTGGCTCAGCGCATAGGAACGCTAAACCAGAGTTTGATCCCATAAATCCACAGTGGAAAGAGAAATAAACCAACTATGGAAAGTTCTCCTCTGATCTCCAGACATGCAGCATGACATGGACTCTATACACACACACACACACACACACACACACACACACACACGCACATGCACACACACACTTCTAATAACAATACTAATTATTTTTAATCTCCCTCTACTATTCTGCTAAGCCCTGTACTGACTCCATATCCACCTGAGAGCTCTCTGGTTAGAATTAATCCATTCCACCTTGGTAATAAGCTTTTTAGGTTGAGCATGGCCTTCTTAGTGAAGTCACTTTAAATCTGACGGGTACTTCCTGTGCCAGGGACCCACAGCTAGAGAAACAGTGTTTGCCCCCTTGCCAGACTGACTGGCAGTTGGTAGATGCTAAAAAGGACTTGGACTCTCTAGGACCTATCCAATTTAGGGAAGCCTAGGTAATAGGAAACAGCGCACAACAACACAGACACACATCAGTAATTGTGGGGCCATTTCAAATGGTGCTATCTACATGGAAGCTCCAGCCCATTAGCCCACAGCTAGGGTGGCATGGCGTCAAATGGGCCAGGGGTGACCACATGCCCTGCTCGCTGTGTTGATCATTGTATTTTCTTCTCCTTTCATCCTGAGAGGAGTCACTGTCACATATTGGCCCTCATTTCTGGCTAGAGATATTAAGAGTGTGCCGGGGCTGGAGAGATGGCTCAGCGGTTAAGAGCACTGTCTGTTCTTCCAAAGGACCCAGGTTCAATTCCCAGCACCCACATGGCAGCTCACAACTGTCTGTAATTCAAGTTCCAAGGGATCTGACACCCTCACACCAATGTTCATAAAATAAAAATTTAAAAATTAAGGGAAAAAAAGTGTGCCTCTCTATAGAAGGAATCTATTGTGTCTGCATGGAAGCATCTCCTGTCAATAAAAAAAATCTATTGGCCTGTTAGCTGAGGCAGAAAATAAGGAGGTGAGAGTTCCAGGCGGGGGCTGGGGGGGGGGGGGCACGACTCTGGGAGATTGTCAGAGGCAGGGATTTGCCCCATGACTCAGTAGAAGGTGGGCTTGGAAATTGAGCAGAGGTAACCAGCCACGTGGCAAAACTAAGAATATAATGAACAGAATATTAATTACGAGCAAGTCAAGACACATGCCTGGCTATATCGGCCCATGCTTTTGTAAATATATTTAAGCCCCAGAGACCTTATCTCAGGAGAAGAGGTGCAGGAAGAAACCATGCAATTACACCTCTCGCAGCTAAGGTTTCAGCCACTGTTTCCTTGTCCCTCTCATGAGGAACTCGTTCGTTATACTGCCAGACGCCCTTGTCACTCTAGTCTACCTTGGGTCTGGTTGATTTCGGTGATGACAGAGACTACTCGCGAGAGCCTGATTCCACGGAAACAGAAGCTGCGCTGCACCGAAACACACGAGGCAACAGAAGCATCGTGTCATGCACAGAGGTACCAAAGTAAGAATGCTACCCACAGGAGCTGACGGACAGTCTGGAGACAGCAAGATGCTCAACCAGCAAGAGTTCTGTAGCGGACAATGCCTTACCTGCACAGAGTGTGTGTGCAGAGAACTGCTAAATCCTGTTTTGAGGTTTGTGTAATCACTGCCCCACAAAGCACCTCGTGGTTATATATAAGGAAGTGTGGACAGTAAAGGGAGTAGCATCAAGTGTGTTGGGCAGATAAAACAGCACTGCATCCCTGGGAGAAGCACTAACTAAGTGTCCTTGTCCGTTTCTAGGGAACTGTGTTATGGGGTGGTCATCATGGTGAGGGTTTCAGATCCTGTGCCAAACTGGAATGGCAAAAACTGAGGGTCGGGGGCAAAAGGACTTTTCTTCCTGTTCCTCTTAAGTCAAACTACATACACCAGTGACTGACAAAGAAACGGTATTGACAAGGAAAGCTCTTTCGTATCAGTTCTATATTTAATAAAGACTTGCTGGGCTTTTGAAGCTGAACAAGGCTGGAGAGAAGGCTCAGTAAAGAGCGTGCGGCTCAAGCATGAGGACCTGAGTTCAAATCCCTAGAACTCAAGTAAGGCTGCATGCTGTTGCACGCATCTGTAATCCTACAGAAAGATGAGAGGCCGAGACAGGAAAAGCCATGGAAGCTCACAGGCCAGGTAGCCTTGCCCACACAAGGACTTAGCAACATGGAAGGCAAGGACACCCAACACTGTCCTCTGACCTCCACACTTGAACACACATGATCACACATGTTCACTCTTACACACACACACACACACACACACACACACGAGAGAGAGAAAGAGAGAGAGAGAGAGAGAGAGAGAGAGATTCAAAATATAAAGATGACTCTACCAAGCTCATCATATTATATTCCTAGGATGTGACCAAAGGACTGTGCTCTGAAACAGAAGCCTCAGCTATGTCACATGTCACCCCCTCTAAAGGCCTACGGTCCAATCAGGATTTGAACACCCTGTGAGTCCACGTGATGACTAAAACCGTCTCGCCACCTGTACAACAGACCCATCCTGCCGAAGCTTACTCCAACTCTAAATCACATCTCACCGTTCTCTATCGCTTCCAAAGCAGAGGAAGTAGTCCAACTCCATTCATCTCAGCAAAGAAGACCCGTGAATTAAACCAGGGTTGTGAATAGTGTCGAAAAAGGCAGCTTCAGGGAGCTCTCATTTAAAATGCAAATGAGATGTTAAGCTGAGAACGGAGGGAGGAGACACATTTCCGTTATGATAGCTTCAACCTGGTGCCATAATGATAGATTCTAACCCATGATTAATTTAACTCGTCACATGAGGCAACCTGCCAGTTATGTCAGACTGACTTGGCCCGAACAATCAATGCCGAAAATAGTTCCAACAGATGTGAAAGGGGATGAAGAAAAGAGGGGAAAGGAGGAGAGCTGAGTAGAGAGACGGGGAGGACCCGGATGTGAACCACTCCATCCCAAGGCCAAGTCATTGGCTGACCTCAGCACCATGAACTCGTCAACACAAGCAACTCAATGAATTCCCTAAAATGAGCACTGCTCGGCCCCGTGATAGTGGTGCACACCTTTAATCCCAGCACTGGAGAGGCAGAAGCCAGCGGGCCCCTGAGCTCCAGGACAGCCAGGGCTCTAACCAAGAAACCCTGTCTCAAAAAAAGCAAAATAGAACTCCTGACTTCCATTGAGACATTGCTGGTTCATGTTTAGAACCAGTTGTTCAGAAATGCAAATTTAATGATACACACACATACATACATACATGTGTGTGTGTGTTGATCATAGATGTGGTGTTACTTAAAGGATACCAGGTGATCCCATTTTGCTCACCCCAACTCCCCATTTTTATACTTTCAACTGGGCATACACCTGAAGTCCTCAGTATTACAATCTTTCATTAAATTGAATTGCTGCCTGGAAAGTTTATAGATTTTGGTGCTTCTGCCTGGTACCTCCAGGTCTTCCTATTATCCATCTGTTTAGACGTCCTTCTACTGAGCACAGAAGCTAACTGAATTTGAAATGCCCACAGTTTCTGCCTGCTCTATAAATCTCTAAACTATGTTGATAAGCACTGGATTAAATATATATATCTTCAAAGATGTAGACTTAAAGTGCCAGGCACAGTGATGGTGCCTCTAATCCCACTTAATTGGGATGCTGAGGCAGGAGGGCCAAAGTTTGGGGTCGTCCAAGGAAACATAAGGACACCCTGTATTTTAAAAATAAATAAATATGGATTGAGGCCAGGGAAAGAAAAAAAACAGAGACAGAGGAAAGAAAAGAGAGAAGAGAGAGAGAGAGAGAGAATTATAAAAAAAATTATCAAAAACGAGACAAGAGGATCACAAGTTTGAGTCCAGACTGAGCCATAGAGCGAGTTTCTGTCAAAACAGGTATTGGAAGAATGGATAGAAGGAGGGGGGAGAGAAGGAGAGAAGAAAAGAGGGGGGGAAGGAGGAAGGAAGACAGAGAAAAAGAAGGAGAGAGGAAAAGCACTAGTGAGGAGACGGAGAAGGCAAAGTCCTGTGCATTTCCAGCAGGTAGACTGATCCAACTGCTGTGAGTAATAATAAAACATTTTGTTTTTCAAAAATTTAAAAATTGATACTATATAAGCAAGCAGCTTTGCTTCTGGAAGCAAAGACTCGGGTAGCTATACCCCCAGTATCCTGAATGGAAAATGAGTCAAATGTCATTTGCAATCTGCCACAGGCATGTAATAGACAGCCTCAAGCGGGGCATGGTGGTGCACACTTGTAGTCCCTGCACTCAGGAGGCAAAAGTAGGAGCTTTGTGAGTTCGAGGTCTACAAAGCAAGTCCAGGACAGCCAAGGCTACAGAGAAACCCTGTCTCAAAAAAAACAAAAAAACAAAAATCAAGCCAAAAAAAGAAAAAGAAAAAAACTAGCCTCACAAGTGAAAGAAAATTCTGGCATGCTACACCTTGGCTGAACCTTGAGGACATTAGATAAGGGACAAGCAAGTCACAGAAGACCACATACTATGTGATTCCACCTACAAGGAACCTAGAATAGCCAAGTTAGACAGAAAACAGAATGGTGGACATTGGACTATTGGTGGAAGGTGAGTGTCCAGAGCTGTCTGATAGACAGGAAGTCACTGGGGAAGATGGAAAAGTTCCAAAGAGAGACAGTGGTGGTGGTGGTACAGCTATTTGAATTGCTTAGTGCACTTGAGCAGTGTACTTGCATTCATTAATATGCTCAATTTTGTGTGGTATTGTATTTTATCACAGTAAAAATTTAAAATCAACCACAACAAAATGTGGGCCCCAACTGAAGCTCTTCTCAGAGCCCGTGCAGGAGGACACCAAGCGAGGGTTGGCTAACTGCACAAAGCTTATGCTGGGAGCTTGGCTAAAAGACAAACTCTAGGCCCCTCATCAAGATTCTAACTTAACAGTGTCCTTCTGTTCCTCCGGCCTGTCTAGTGCGCAGCCTGGCTTGAAAGCTGCTACCCTGTAATTGCACCACTCAGAATTTACAAGCCAAAAAAAGCAATCATTCGTCTATTGTTTGCAATGACTCAGTGCTAAAATGACTAATTTTATATAATGAAACTTAGATGTGAGGCTATTGTTTGAACTACGCTATTGAATGTAACTCAACTCTTAGCAACTTGCGTTAAAATTTCCTTGGAACTCTGTGGAGTACTTCCTCAACTAGCAAAGAAGTCTTTACCTGTATTGTCTTGGTCAACACTAGCCTTCTACGAAGGCTTGACTTTACGCTCATGGACACATCACAGTTGACATTCGGAAAAATCAACTTCCACCTGAGATCACCGATGTTTTTTCCATGAAAGCACTGCCCAGTATTACACACCATCTGCATCCACAGCCTCATTCATTATTAACAGCTCTGGGAATTTATATTATTGATCAGCGTCTTTCTGGAGCCAGGAAAAAAATTTTTTTTCAATTATAAGCTAAATTAAAAGGTTGCAGATGTCTACAGTGAGTTCTTGATAAGCGGCAACACATGATATAATGGAAAACATCGAGCTGACACCTGACGGCCTAGCATGCTAGACCGTGTGCTATCCTGAGCCCCACTTAAGGACTAAATACAGCTGGCCCTTAATATCCACAGATTGCTCGTCCGTGGGTTCAATCAATCATGACTTAAAAGTATTAATTTTTTAATTATGGTTTTTCTACCATTAAAAACTCTGGGTCTGTACTGGGCATGTAAAGACTATCTCCCTCGCCTAAGCAAACACAACATACAAACTATTTGCGTAGAATTCATGTTTTATTATGTATTATAAATAATCTGGAGATCAGATATGCAGGAAATCCAGGCATGGTAGCACACAGCTGTGGTAGGTGAAAGCCAGAGGATCAGGAGTTTGACATGACACTCGACAACATAGCAAATTCAAGTCCAGTCGAGGCAAAATGAAGAATTGCTATAAGTAATATGTATGCATATGCATGTGTATGTATGTGTGTGTGTGTGTGTATATATATATTACATATAAATACACAGATCTCTCGTGTCTCCTTGGCAATGGACCCAGCGTGCCCGTGTCTCCATGGCAATGGACCCAGCTCGCCTGTGTCTCCATGGCAATGGACCCAGCTCGCCTGTGTCTCCATGGCTGCAGGTTCATCTGAGTTTTCATTTCCAGACCGAGGCCGCATCACCATTCTGCCTCTCTCCACTAATGCTGCTTTCCTTGCTCCTAAAAGCAAGTCCTAATAAATCATCAGCCACAGAATCTCTCTCTCAGAGTCTGTTGCCAAGGAAACCAGACCTGCATCACCGCTGCTTTCAAGCTAGAGATGTGAATAGAAGAGTCACTTAACCATACTCCTGCTGTAATTGAAAGGGGGTGGGGGGAAGAGAACACTAGGCTTTGGGCCACCAGAAATTTCCAGTGCTATCCCAAACCAATGTCTTGTTGTGATGGAGACCTGTCCTTGTGCCTCACTTGATAAAGCCCAGTGCATAGTTCCTTCTGATAGCAGGAAGGAGAAATTCTGTGTCCCTACAGGTTCAACTCCATAGGAATACAGAGCCTCTTGCTGGATAGAAATTTTCCTGGGATGGGACTACCAGGTCGCCTCCCATACCTCATCCACAACCCCCCCACCACCACTGTTAACACTTAGACATTCCAGGTTTCAGCTAGGGAGGAAGAAGTGAATCTGGGAGGAGTTGGGAAGTAGTGTGGGTTGGATATAATCAAAATATGTCATACGAAACCCTCCAAATTTAATAAATAGAAGTTTTAAAAAAATAAGTCCTAGGTACCAGGAGACCCTCAGTCCCAGATGAAAAAGAATGGTTAACCATCCTAGTGTGGTCTTCTAAGTCCTGGTTCCTTGGGCTTCCTACAATTACTCATTGGCCTGAGAACCTGGATTGTCTGCTTTGAAAACATAATAAAATCTATTGGGGGAGGGGGGCAGGGAAGGCACGAGACTAGAGCCTTGTGTGTGCCCACACAACTGCATGCCACAAGACAACAGAGACGTGGCATGGTTCTAAGTTACCACTAAGCTTTTGATTCATTCCAACAATGTAGGAAACGCACTTATAATTTTCACTTGTGCCTAGAATAAAATTAGGTCCTCCATTTTCAAATTTGGGGGAAGACACTTGGATAGATAGCCTAAGTCACCCCTGATGATGAGGTGTCCTTGACTAATCTAGAGCTCTCTAGAACCAAAATAGTTTTGTTTGTCAAGCTGAAGTATGGTACTTTATCTCATCAATCTCACTACAACTCTAAAATATGTTTAAAATTTCATTGACATGCTCATTGCTGTAACTTATAAAGCATATGAACCAGATCACATAAATAAGTAAACAGTCCAACGATAAGTAGATAGCTGATAGATGAAATAATTCAAAGCCTCTTTGTCTGTGGCTAAGCTCTGTACTGCTGCCGTTCTGTCCTTCCACTCTCAGAGCCCCCTGAGGATTAATTCCCTGAAAGGTTTTGCATGTAGAGACAAACATGCCCTAAAAGCATTAAAGCACAACCCACGGTCCCTCAGGAGACCCATGAGATAAGGAATTAATTTCTCAATGTCACTATTCTAGTATTATAGTCATCTGGAGAGATTCATATCTGCTGATAGTATAAAGTGGCAATGAATAAAACTGCTCGTGCCTAGCACATCTTGAGAAAATGGCACCAAAATGCATTCACGTGGCCGTTATAGTCCTCAGTAAAAATGTAACTGGAAGGAGCTCACTAGATGCCCCTTAATGAAGCACTGAAATACTCAGTTTGTCCATCTTTGCTTTTTTAAGACAGGATCTTACTCTGTAATCCAGGCTGGCCTCAAACTTAAAGTTATCCTCTTGCTACAACCTCCCTGACGCTGGCCTTACAGGCATGAGGCCCCACGCTTGGTGTAAGAATATCTAACCTTGCTGCTGGGCATGGTAGCCCACCTTCAATCCCAGCACTCTGGAGGCAGAGGCAGGTGCATTTCTGAGTTTAAGGCCAGTCTGGTCTAGAGAGAGAGTTCCAGGATAGCCTAGGCTATACAGAGAAACCTTGTCTTGAAAAAAAAAAAAAAAACAAGAAACACCAAAGAATGTTTAATCTTGTTAAATGTAGATTTATGACTGTGTATCTTTTAAATGTCCTGTGAGGTGTAATAGAGAGCACAGAACTGCTTCTAAACACTAAAGAAGACAAACCACCATCTCTGGGAAATATGTCTGCATGTAGATGAGGAAAACCTTCTCACTTGAAATAAGAGACAAAATACTCACATCCAGTCTAGGATCCTGGCAAAAATTATGCTAGAGATGCAAGCCTTTTCCTTCAAGGGGGACAACTAGCTATATTGCTGTGGTGGCGCACACCTTTAATCCCAGCACTTGGGAGGCAGAGGCAGGTGGATCTCTGTGAGTTCGAGGCCAGCCTGGTCTACAAAGGAATCTAGGACAGCCAAGGCTACACAGAGAAACCCTGTCTTGAAAAACAAAAAGAAAAAGAAAAGAAAAGAAAAACTGCAAGATTGCAAAAGAAAATTGGGATTCTGGAAACTTTGTTTCCAAATAATGACATGTATCAATATCTGGAAGATCTATATACTTGTTGAAGTAATATTTTTAAATTATCAGTGTACAATGCTGCAAAACCATGCATTGGCGGGCGGGGGGGGGGGAAGTCCTCCAAAAGGCATGATAGGGAGCCATGGAAATAGTGCAGGGAGTAAAGTGCTTTCTGTACAAAAATCAAGACCTGAGTTCAATCCCCAGAACACAGCTAAAAGAAAAAAGGCAAGCCCCAGCACTGAGCAGGCAGGGACTTTCTTTTGGCATCACCACCCCCAGGGACACATGTAAGTGAGTGTGAGTACGGACATGCATGGGGGGGGTAATAAAGGGGGAGGAGAGAGGCGGGAGAGAGAGAGAGAGGGAGGAAGGGAGAGAGGGAGAGAAGAGGGAGGGAAAAGGAGGGAGAGAGGGAGAGAAAGACAGAGAGGGGGAGGGAGAGAGAGGGGAGAGACAGAGAGAGAGGGGAGAGGGAGAGAAGGAGGGAAAGAGAGAGAGAAGGAGGGAGAGAGAGAGAGGGAGAGACAGAGACAGAGAGAGAGAGGAAAGGAGAGACAGAAGCAGAGAGAGACAGAGACAAAGACAAAGACAGAGACAGACAGAGGGAGAGAGACAGAGACAGAGAAAGAGAGAAAGGAGGAGAGAGAGGGGGAGGGAGAGAGAATGTGTGTATCTAATAGATAAATGAATTTTTTAAGTGATACTGTGATAAATCTGACCATGTGAGTCATAGATTTTGAATGGTTTTGTGGCCAGTACGTAGAAGAGTCGTAACTCTGGGCTAGAAGAGCCGTGGCATGCTGGAAGCAGAGCTCACTGAACCATTCTGGTGAGACTTGGAGGGCAAGAATATTGAAGGACATATAGACCGTGGAGGCTCAGACCATAACGTTTCAGAAGAGAACAAAGAACCCATCAGGGACCGGGACACGGATCATTCATATGAAACGCCACAGAAGACTCTGGTTTCTTTCTGCCACTGTCCTGAGAACTTGAGTGAAGATAAAGTTAAAGATAAACTAATTTGTTAAGCAGATGAAAGGTTTCTTTTGCCAGAATATTTCTTCACAACAGGAAAAGGAACCGAGCTACAAAGGAAAAAAATCATTCATTCAGTATTAAAATACATGCTGTAATTACCTTTAAGAAACTATCACTTTTTGAGTGTTTCATGTAATTTCAAAAAGCTAAAACCATAATGCTTTCAGAAGATTATTAAAACACACCTTGTTCGTTCAAATTTATATCTTTGTGAAGCCAACGTTTCTTCATAACTCAACTAAATCCACATATTGCAAAAGGCTGAGTACAGGAAACATGAGAATCCAAGTGTAAACCAATGTCAGTCTCGTAACTGATTTCTTTTGTTTTATTAAGTATACTTAATAAAGCTATACTTTACAAAAAAATGCATCATTTATCTTAACATATAATAGTATTGTTACTGCTACATTTAATTAAATTAGTAAACAAAAAGTTAATTTTAATTTCCAATATAACTAATGTAGATACATGTTACCAATATTAAAAGATCTTTAAGGTTTGAGTTCTCAATAATTTTTAAGAAAATAAAGAAGAGCCATGTATAATGATACATGCTTGTGATCTCAAGAAACTGAGGCAGGAGGATCACAAGTTCAAACCTGGGCTATGTAGTGAGTTACAAGTCAGCCTGATTGCGTGGTGATATTCTGTCTCAAAAAGGGAAGGAAAAAGTTCATAGGCACCCAAAGCCCAAGGGGCCATTCTGGTTTTTTGTTTGTTTGTTTGTTTTTGGTTTTTAAAGACAGGGTTTCTCTGTGTAGCCTTGGCTGTCTTGGACTCTCTTTGTAGACCAGACTGACCTCCAACTCACAGCGACCTGCCTGCTTCTGCCTCCCAAGTGTTGGGATTATAGGCGTGCGCCACCACGCCCAGTCCAAGGGCCATTCTTGAGATAATAGCATAGTGCTTTATATAGCCCATCTTGGGGTTTGAGTTTCATCACATACAAATAAAGTTCGTAATTATACAGGGGAAAAAAGAAAGGAGTTGAACTCTCCAAGACCGGGACCGCGTTAAAAACAGAGTCAATGACTGAGCAGCAACACTCACAGCAAGGAAAATCAGAGTGTAAGAAAAGGTGGTGGCCGATGCCCCCATTTCTCCATGCCCCCACTTAAAAATCTGCAGAAAGTGATGGGCATTCTAGAGTTTCTACCAGGGTCAAAATGGGATTATTCAGAGTACAGGAAAGAGAAGGTTCAAATTAAGTTCTGGGCAACACAGGACTAAAATAGAAATTTTGCCCTGTACAGCTGATTTCAAGATATACAACTGGATATACAACTGCCTATAAAAATATTAAAACTGATCAATATCGTGAATCTTCAAGGAAATGAAAACAAAACCACAATAAGATGCCATTTAGGAAGAGCAGCTGCTATCAGAGCTGTAATAAACAGCAGACACAGGTAAAATGTGGACAAAAGAATTCTTGCACTCTATTTTTACATTAGTAAAAAAAAAATCCATTCTAGAAAACAGAATGGGAAGCTTCTCAAAAAGTTAGAAATTGAACTGCTGTGTGGTACTGTACCCTAACTGCTGGGTATATACCCAAAGAAAATAGAATCAATATGTCAAAAAAAAAAACATCAAAATTGTCTGGAGTCCTGT
This sequence comes from Acomys minous, assembly GCF_964271855.1. NCBI lineage: Eukaryota > Metazoa > Chordata > Mammalia > Rodentia > Muridae > Acomys > Acomys minous. Next base: position 90,382,177 of record NC_140486.1, on the reverse strand, counting down.
TCACTGTAGCGCTATTCACAGAGGCCCTAGAAGTGGCAATAATATAAGTTTCCATCAACTGATAGATGGGTAAAGAAAAGGTGCTATCATGGAAAACTATCCAGTCATTGAAAAGTCTGCCACCGTAACAGCATGAATGAAACCGGACATCATTGTGTCGGGTAAAATAAGCAAGTCGTCAAAGCATAACTGAGAAAGGCTTGGATTCTGCTGTCGCTGGATGAAGTTGATGGTTTCAAGAGATGGCTAACGGAAGAAAGCTTTACATGGTGACCAAGGAAGGAAGGAAGGAAGGAAGGAGTCTCGGCTACAAGTCAGTCTTTTCTCCAAGGAACACAAGAGTGACAGGCAGTGAATAGCAAACAGGGGCCTGGGGTAGGCTGATGAAGGAGAGCCTGGAGAAGGTCCTGGAACTCGGTGGCACCTCTTTTTCTCTCGGCACTCCCTTCTGGTGCCTCAGTCATAGTCATGTGGCTCATACGTGTCTTTAGCCCAAAGGTTTAGGCCCCAAAGGGGACAGTTAAAAAAAAAAATCAAAGCACAGATGCCTCCCAGCCATCCCAGCCACCGTATCAGACACCTGATAAGCCCAAGGGAAGTGTTGCTTTCCACCATCAAGTCCCTGAAGTAGCCCAGACAATCGTGTATGTTATCATAGGCTACACAGCAGAGGTGTTACCTACAGCAAATATAAGCTGCTGGGATATGTGGACCACCCCTCAACCTTCCCCCTCCCTACCCCACCCATGACCCCTCCCCACCCCACCCCACCCCCCACTAATCACTAAACTCTAAATCACCCGAATCAAATGAAGCTAAGAGGGTTTGTTTAGGAGTTTTCTCAATAACAGGAAGACAAATACTACACAATAGAATAGAGATTCTCAGAGGCCAAGGAAAGCAAGAAGGAAGCAAGGATGGGGAAAAGCTGTTGAAAGGTCACTAAGTCAAAGATAGCAGTCAGAAGTTCCGGCATGCTGTTTCACAGTAGAACTAGCGAGAGCTATGTGCTGCATACCATAAATAGTTGGAAGAAGCTCTTACAGACTCCGTGGCCCACAAAGCTGCGTTGGCTCTGACCCCTTCAAATTGCTCCCACAGGAGTCCAAAGAAAGTTCAGGTTGTTGAAAAGCAAGCACAGGTTGGACCAGGTATTCACGGAATGTGGACAATGGCAGGGTAAGGACGGGAGGAGTAACAAAAGGGTAGCCAGGAGGTCTGAAGCTGAGACCGGTCAGAGAAAGTGAGTCACTCCTCCCCTCTACCCCCTCCCCCTCATTAAAGGGAAGGCTACTGGAAATGTGTCTTGCAACTCAGCACAGTCTCCTGGTGTCACATGGAGGCTCTTAGTTAGATGGGTCTTCTGCACTCCTTCAGATCCTGAGTGACAATATAGCCCTGCAGATGCAAAGTTCAAAGTTCATTCACCAGAGGCAAGACTGAGATCTATGTGGAGTGAGGAGATTTCCAGCAGAAAGTGTGTAGTCATAACAGAAACCCGTGTCACTTGGAAGAAAACACTGACTTAACTTGTATTACTGAGACCGGTAGCCTTCATCCAGCCTGTAGGGACTGATAGAGATGATAATCCAAGGACAGAGAGAACCCGCGTTATCTCAAACGAGAACAAATACTGATAGATGGCATAAGACCGTCTACTTCACACTATTGTTAATTTTGAAAGTTTTTGCTTAGTGGTTTTTGACTGTTATTTGTAATTTTGTACTTTGTTAAGTAGCATGTTTTAACTTGTCTATCTCACTGAAAAGGTTTTCATGACTGCCCATTCTTTTTTTTTATTCACCTATAACAATTTTCTTCTTTTGGACACTTCTAGATCTATAAAAGTCTTCCTGGCTAAGCATGGTGGCGCACACCTTTAATCCCAGTGCTTAGGAGACAGAGGCAGGCACATCTCTGAGTTGAAGGCCAGCCTGAGTTCCAGGCTAGGCAAGACTGCACAGTGAAACCCTGTCTCAAAAAAAAAAAAAAAAAAAAAAAAAAAGAAAAGAAAGGAAAAGAAAGAAAGAAAAGAAAAGAAAGAAAAAGAAAAGGTTTCTCTGTTACCTCTCATACCTCTAACCCATATACTTTCAGTTTCATTTATACTTGACCCTCTTATTCTGCCCCGCCCCCCTTTTACTAATCCTCATTCACTACCCGAATATTGATACTCCTACCACTGAAACTATATGAACTACATTTTCCCGAACCAGTACGGAAGTACCACTCTCTGAATCTTATTGGGGACCCAAGTAAGTTTAAAAGTGTCTCTTTCAAACACAGGAATGCTGGGAAATCATTAGGAGAAGTTGCAGCAGCCCCGCCTCTAAAGAGAAGCAGGAAACACAGGTCCCAAGTGAGAATAATTGACCAGGAGGCTGCATGTGAGATAAAAGAAACAAACACAAAGTGAAAGGTATGTCTATTTCAACAGATGTGCAAAACACAACAAAGAACTGCCAAAAAAAATATGATACAACCCATCGTGACACCTTCACACGCTCACAACTACTGGATCATGGAGATCAAGAATAATGACATAGCCGAAATGCCAGAAAAAGAAAAGAAAGTCCTATTAAAAAACAAAAAGATCAGTTACCACATAGATGATTCAAGTAAAAAGGTGAATACGGTAAGGAAATCAATTCAGGACGTAGACAAGAAAGCTATCAAAGTGGAAAAAGCCGATCAAGTTAGAGGGGTTCCAATACACAGAGGAAAAGTCTAGTAAGGAACTTGAGACTCTGAAAAAGAATCAAACTAAAATTTTAGAAATTTAAACACACACACACACACACACACACACACACACACACACACACACACACACACAGTGGAAAGTATCAAACATCAAGGCCAAGCAGAAGATGTTTGTCAGGGATGGAGGGACAAAGCTAAGACAATAATACATTCAGAATACATAAAGAAAAAAAGAATGAACATAACCAAACTTGGAAAACTCTGGGATACATTCAGGAGATCAAACCTAAGAATCCCTAGGACAGATGAAGGCGTGATACAAGGCCTGAAGGCATAGACAATTTATTTGATGGCTTTAGAACCCAAATGGACATGGCCAGAAAACCACTCCATAACAGCATCAAATACCAAAAACACAAAGAAAAAATCAGTGTTAATATCTGTAAAGGGAAAGCACTGACTGGGGATGGTATCAGGTCTTCCCAGCATCCCTGAAAGCACAGATTTAGGATGGTATCAGGTCTCCCCAGCATCCCTGAAAGCATAGATTTGGGATGGTATCAGGTCTTCCCAGCTAGGGAAGCCTGGCCTGAGACATTTTAAGCCCTAGAGAAAGAACTTTCATCCAACTGTCTACCAGATTGCTATATCCAGAAAAGCTGTCTCTCAAAATTGGTTGAGAAATAAGACATTCTTGTTAGGCATGATGGGGCAACATCCTTTAATCCCAGCACTTCGGGAGTACAAACAGATCCATCTCTGTGGGTTTGAGTCTAGCCTGGTCAACATAGCAAGCCCCAGGCCAGCCAAAGCTACACAGTGAACATCTATCTCAAAAAAGAATGTTTTTCAGGAGAAATATTACCACTCCAAGACAAGTAACAATTTAAAGCGATACTATACACAGGGGAACATGAAAGTGTCGTTCCTGAGAACACAGGGGAAAATGCTTCTCATGAGGGAAACAGAAGAGATCCAGGAAAGGAAGCAGTTGTGCCTAACACAGTGAACCGTCAAACTAATATGAACAGGGGAGGAAAAAAGACTGGTAATCCAACCAACCAGGGAAACCATAGGAAACAGTAGTGACCTCACCTGCGAACAGCCTCAACTCTCCAAATAAAAGGCAGGCTAATTAGATTAATCTTTCTTTCTCCCCTGTTCATATTAGTTTGTCGGTAAGTACAACAGCTGGTTTCGCTAAAGCATGTTTGAAAGGGGGAAAGGTGGGATCGATGGATCTATAAAAACCAAGACATCTAGAATTTGCCTCTACTGTGCTTTTCTAATGCACTAGGTTCGTATCATTGAGGAATTTGTTCGTGGTGGTGAGAGTCACTCGTCTCCCAGCATGAAACCCAAGCGTGAGGCCTGCTTAGTTAAAGACGACAAATGCGAAGGTTCCACCTGAGGTGTGTCAGATGTCACCTGGTCCTGTTCAGTCAGCCATCCTGGTTCATTGCCCGCAGTGCAGGCAAGACTGGCTGCTCTAACACAGAATCCGCGTTAATACTTCCCAGTCTCCGAAAGGCTGAGGGATACGCTCAGACACCAACGTTTATAATAGGATCCCTCTTGAACGCGCAAATGGATCCCTTCATTATTCGAGAAATCGACTTAAGGGAGATGTGACATCAGTAAACACGCCTATGTGCGGCAAATGTGTGAGGTGAATGTGACCTCATCTCCTCTCAGGCTTCTCTTCCTGAGGCAACTGAAGGACTCACCTTCCGCCAAGTGCCGCTATGCAAAAGCTACCGTGATTCAACTTGTGATAGGAAGTCGTTTTTTTCCTCTTAGTTTGAAATCCACTGTGCTTTATAGAGTATTGTAAAACCAACAACCCAAATACTTTATATTTTCTTTTATTCCTTGTTTTTAGGGAAGGGCACACATGCCACAGAGCACAGCTGAAGGTCAGAGGGCAGCTTCGCAGGGTCGGTTCCCTCCTTCCAGCTTTATGTGGGTCCAAGTATTGAAGTCCAGGCGTCTTCCTGCTAGTCTCCCAAGCACTTTACCTACTTAGCTATCTCACTGGCCTCAATCGAGTGGGTTTTTGAAGTGTATTTTATGATTATGTAGCTTATTTGCAAGAGTGATGTCCTAATAACTCCACAGTATGAATGTGCGCACTTTTTAAATCATGTGATGGCATAAGATTCTGATATCCATAAGACAAGGTTAGGTATTTTTCCAAACAACTATGAGGGACTGACAGCTCCCTCAGTGTGCATTATTGGCTTTAAAGTGTACCCTCACTAGGTTTGTTTGATAAACACTCCGTGTGTGTGCTTGTGTATGTAAGGGGAAGGGGCTGTCATAGACCAAAAGGTCATTTTACCACAGCTTAAAATGAGTTATGATGACAGCTTGAGGGTGATTGTATCATTTTCCTTTGATCAAAAATGAAACAATATTCTAAGTATCTTTAGCTTAAATATCATTGGCATGTTGAGCATTTTTTTAAAAAAAAAAATCAGACTCTGCTGTCCTTCATCTGTGAGGATCACACTATTGATTTATTGATACTAAACGTCAGGTTTAAACTTTTTTTATTTTTATTTACTCATTTCTTATTCATAAAAAGATGACTGCCACCTCATTCTTAGGACCTGACAGATCTAAAATGTGTATGCATTGTTATTTACATTGCCCTAGAAGAGAAAAGTGGTGCAATGATCTTGTTCACCTTCATTAGAGAAATAAATATTTTTCTATGAAAAAAGAAGAAGATATGAGCCGGAAGTGGTGGCACATGCCTTTAGGCCCAGCATTCAGGACACAGAGGCAGGCAGATCACTGTGAGTTCGAGGCCAGCCTAGTCTACAAAGTGAGTCCAGTACAACCAAGGCTACACAGAGAAGCCCTGTCTTTAAATCCCCCCCAAAAAAAGAAAGAAAAAAAGAGAAGATATGACAATTGTTAATATATTTATGCACCAAATCATTGGGATTCCCCATTTCATAAAACAAATAGGAATAAAGCATCACATAGCTCCTGATGAACAAAGACGAGGCTCTTTAGTACCCCATGCCCATAATCTACAGAGGCCTTCCAAACTAAAAACTACCAAGGAAACATTCTACCTAAATTAGTCCAGAGATGAACCGGAATCAGCAGGTATCACAGAACATTAAAGAACACACACTCTCCTCAGCATCACAAAGAGCCCTAAAATCAGTGACACTGTAGGCCACAACATAAGTCATAAGAAACTCAGAAGTTTTTGGAATAATATTCTGTGTCTTATCAGACCACCATGGAAAAAAACAATAAGCCACTGCAAGGGGAACGTTTAAAAAAAATCATATGAGTATTTGGAGACTAAACAATTGCACTTTTGATGAATAATGAGAAACCAAAGAGGGCAATTTTAAACTTCTAGAATCAAATGAAATTGGTACACAGCCCGAAAGGATCTCAAGGATATCGACAAGGTAGGTTTGGTGGGTTGTTTGTTTGTTTGTTTGTTTGTTTGTTTTGAGACAGAGTTTCTCTATGTTGTCCTTGTATCTGAGAACTCACTATATAGATCTGGCTGGCCTTGAACTCAAGAGATTCACCTGCTTCTGCCTCCCAAATGCTGGGATTAAAGGTGTGCACTACCACACCCAGATGACAAGGCAGTTCTAAGAGGAAAATTTAGAGCTGTGAATACTCAAATTGAAAAATCAGGATGACTTTTAATCACAGTACCCTAGAGGCAGTGTCAAGTGGATCTCTGTAAGATCATGTATAGCTTGGCTTCTACCAAGTTCCAGGCAAGTCAGGGCTATACAATGAGACCCTGCCTCTAAGTCTTTTTATTTTATTTTTTATGTAAATGGATTTTTGTCTACATATATGTCTGTACCACATTGTGTCTGGTGCCTGCAGAGGCCAGAAGAGGGTGTCAGATCCCCTGAAACTGGAGTTACAGGTGATTGTAGGGCACCATGTAGGTGCTGGGAACCAATGCTGGGTCCTCTAGAAGAGCAGCAAGTGCTCTTAACTACTGAGCCATCTCTCCAGGCCTAGGACCCTATCTTTTAAGGAAGGAGGAGGGGGTGGGAGGAAGGAAAAAAGGAAAGAAGGAAGGAAGGCAGGAAGGCAGGAAAGAAGGAAGGAAGAAGAAGAGGAGGAGGAGGAGAGGGAGAAGGAGAAAGAGAAGGATCTCAAGTGAATAACTAAAGGCAGTAGATGCAAGAAATAATAACATTACAATGAAATAGAAAATAAAAGAATAATACATAGAATCAATCAATCAAGGAGTTGTCTTTTTTTTTTAAAGATTAACAAGATTGACAAACTTCTATCCAAACTAACCAAAATAAAGGTAAGAAACCCAAACTAGTAAGATTAGACATGGAAAGAGAGTTGTTACAATGGAGACCAAAGAAATCTAGAGAATCCTTATAGAATATTTTGAAAATTTATATTCCAGGACATAGAAAACCTGGAAGAGCACTGTCTGCTCTTCCAAAGATCCTGAGTTCAATTCCCAGCAGCCACATGTTGACTCACAACCATCTATAATGTTCTGGCATGCAGGTATACATGCAGGCAGAGCACTGTATACCTAAAAATGAGTAAATCTTTTTTTTTAATTTTTCAGTTTCATGAGGTCCTATTTATTAGTTGTTGGTCTTAGGGCCTGAACTATTGGTGTTTTGTTCAGAAAGTTGTCTCCTGTGCCAATGAGCTCAAGGCTCTTGCGCACATTTCTTCTAACAGATTTAGTGTGTCTGGTATTTATACTGAAGTCTTTAATCAACTTAGACTTTAGTTTTGTGTAAGGTGATAAATATGGATCTATTTGCATTTTTCTACATGTAGCCATCTAGTTAGACCAGCACCATTTGTTGAATATGCTATCTTTTCTCCATTGTATGGTATTGGCTTCTTTGTTAAAAAAAAAAAAATCAAGTGTCCATGGTTGTGTAGGTTTATTTCTGGTTCTTCTAATGAATTCCACTGATCAACCAGCCTATTTATTTACCAGTACTATGCTGTTTTTATTACTGTTGCTCTATAGTACAAGTTGAGATCAGGGATGGAGATTCTCCCGGGAGATCTTTTATTGTACAAGATTGACTCAGCTATTCTTGGTTTTTTGTTTTTCCATATGAACCTGAGAATTGATCTTTCTAGATCTGTAAGACTTGTGTAGGTATTTTGAAAGGGATTGCATTGAATCTGTAGATTGCTTTGGCTAATATGGCCATTTTCTTCTATGTTGATTCTCCCATTCTACAAACATGGGAGATCGTTCATCTTCTGACATTGTCTTCAGTTTGTTTCTTCAGAGACTTGAAGGTTTTTTCTTTTTTCTTTTCTTTTTCTTTTTAAAAAATGTTCTTTTAAAGATTTATTTATTTATACAATGTTCTGCCTACATGTGTACCTGCCCGGCAGAAGAGGACACCAGATCTCATTATAAATTGTTATGAGCCACCATGAGGTTGCTGGGAATTGAACTCAGGACCTCTGGAAGAGCAGACAGTGCTCTTAACCTCTGATCCATCTCTCCAGTCCTGAAGTTTCTTCAATTAAGTCTTTCACTTGCTTGGTAGGAGTTACACCAAGATACTTTATATTATTTGTAACTATTGTGAAGTGTATTATTTCCCTAATTTCTTTCACTGCCTATTTGTTATTTGTATACAGGAGGGCTACTGATTTTTTAAAATTAATCTTGTATCCGGCCACTTTGCTGAAGGTGTTTATCAGCTGTGGGAGTTCTCTGGTGGAATTTTGGGGGTCACTTATGTAAACTATCAAATCATCTGAGATTAGAGATACTTTGACTTCTTCCTTTCCAATGTGGATCCCCTTAATCTCCTTTTGTTGTCTTATTGCTCTAGCTAGAACTTCAAGTACTATATTGAAGAGCTGTGGAGAGAGTGGGCAGCCTTGTCTAGGCCCTGATTTTAGTGGAATTTATTTGAGTTTCTCTCCATTTAATTTGATGTTGGCTATTGGCTGCTGTATATAGCCTTTATTATGTTTAGGTATGTTCCTTGTATCCCTGATCTCGCCAAGACTTTAAACAAGTTTTTGTAAGGTAAAGGACACTGTCAACAGAACAAAATGACAGCTTACAGACTGGGAAAAGATCTTCACCAACCCTGCATTTGACAAATGGCTAATATCCAAAATATATAAAGAACTCAAGAGATTAAACACCACCAAGCCAAATATCCAATTAAAAATGAGGTACAGAGCTAAACAGAGAACAGAGCTCAACAGAGGAACATCAAATGGCCGAGAAACACTTAAGAAAATGCTCAACATTATCAGGGAAATCATATCAAAATGACTCTAAGATTCCATCTTACAACTACCAGAATGACTAAGATCAAAAATTCAAGTGACAACACATGATGGCGAGGATATGTAGAAAGGGGAACACTCCTCCACTGCTGATGGGAACACAAACTTGTACAATCATTTTGGAAATTAATCTGGTGCTTTCTCAGAATATTTTGAATAGGTCTACCTCACGACCCAGCCATATCACTGCTAGGCATATGCCCGAAATATGTTCCACTAAACAACAAGGACATTTGCTCAACTACATTCATAGCAGCTCTACTCATAATAGCCAAAATCTGGAAGAATCCCTCAACCAAAAAATGGATAAAGAAACTGTGGTGCATCTACACAATGGAATACTACCCAGCTATTAAAAACAAGGAAATCTTGAAATTTGTAGGCAAATGAATGGAATTAGAAAAATCATCCTAAGTGAGGTAACCCAAACCCAGGAAGACACGTACAGCATATCCTCACTTATCACTAGATATTAGCCCAACATAGATGTCCTCTGAGAGATTCTACCCAGCTGGGGATAGGACAGACACTAGGACTAACAACTGGTCTCAGGGCAGAGTGCTGTGAGTTATATGGAAGAGTGAGGGGATGAAAGGACCCAGACGGGTCAGGAGTCCCACAAGGAGACCATCAAGGCTGGCGGATCTGGTCCCTAGGGGGCCTACACAAATTGAAGCACCAACCCAGGACAATGCATTCAAAGAACCTAGACCCCGCCCCCTGTTCAGAGATGCCAATGGATAGCTCATTCTTCTGGTTCCCGACATGTGACCACTTCCCCTTGGCAGGGAGGCCCTGCAGACACACAGAGGAAGGGGATGCAGCCTATCAGGGACAAGGTTGTTTCAACATACATAAATCAATAAATGTAAACACACTATATACACAGACTTAAAGACAGAGAGGACATGGCCATCTTGGAGGATGCAGAAAAGACACAAAAATTCAACATCCACTCAGGATAAAAAGCCCTGAAGAAATTAGCAACAGAAGATAAATATATTGATGTATTAAAGGCTATACATTGTGGTCAGTTTGAAAGCATTAATAATAAACTCAATCTCCAATTGTGTTGGTGTCAAAATAAGAAAAGTATTTAAAGCACTTCCCTTTGGTATTATTTAACCCCGAATAAGTCCAGATTTAAATTCTCTTACTTTGCTCTCCCTGTATCTTGTGTCATCCTTGTCTATTGTGTTGGTCTGAATCTATGCCTGCCTGAAGGCTGCCTCGAGAATCTGTCCCTGTGTCTGTGACTTGCCCTGTGTGTCTATCCCAACAGGACTTTGCTCCCTCTTTTGTTGAGTAGCACCAAAAGCATCACATGGGGAAGGCCTGAGGGGTACTTCACAGAAATCTTTAACAAAGTGTAACAAAGGATTAAGTCATTGACTCCAAATGGCCCAAATAACAAGCAAATATACACCATCAAGCAATGTCTGAATGCTGCTCGCATCTCTTACGGTGGATATTCATTTTATAAGGTTGTCTTTGAGCTCAGTTGTCTGCTTTCAGCAAAGGATCATCATTATACACGCATAGACACACAAGCCCTACTCTAGGTCAGAAACACAGAAGAATAAATAACAAGAGCACAGCTGTACATTAACTTAGGTTGTGAACACTGAATACACAGAAAATCCAAAGCAAGTAAGGTTGTTTATTACGTTGTTCACTGAGAAGCAGGTTATACAAACAAGCTGAGGACACGGTAGGGTAGCAGTCTTATGTCATAAGTGACCTCAAGGGTTGTTACAAAGTCTGGCTGCGAAAGTTCCATTCTCTTAGAATGTAAGAGATATTTTCTTTTTACTATATTTGAAAATAAAGTTTTTGCCGGGTGTGGTGGCCCATGTATTTAGTCCTAGCACTTGGGAGACAGAGGTAGGTGGATCTCCGTGAGTTCGAGGCCAGACTGGTCTACAAAGCAAGGCCAGGATAGCCAGGGCTCTGCTACACAGAGAGACCCTGTCTTGAAAAACCAAAAGAAGAAAAGAAGATTTTTTTTCATACAATATATTCTGATTACTGTTTTCTCTCCTTTATCTCTTACCCACTTCTCTGCCTTCCCAATTCCATGCCTTCTTTCTCTCTTAAGAAAACAAACAAGTGCTTCCTGTTTGTTTTAGAAGTTTCACAAAATATACTCATATGTGAAGGAGATCCAGATGAAATTGCCTACAGTGGGGAAGTCCACACTGGCCATTCCTTGTCACCAAGTGAATCTTCCAGTCATATAACTGGGTAACATGTAATTGAGCTGTTGAACAAAGGAGTCCCATGGGAACCCCCAAATAACCCATACTGCTGCCAAGACTATATAGGTTGCTTGCACAAAATGACAGCAGGGCCCCATTGCTGAAGGCAATGTCTATACGACTCACTAAACATAGAGATGTTGAGCTGGTGCCTACACAAAGCCTTTCAGGCTTATGTGCTAGAATCTTTAGTACAGAAAGGTTCTATGCCAGCTAACAAGTGAGAAGTGTAACACCGTTTGAACTACAATGGTGTGCTGTCTACAAGATACGCTAGGGCAGTGGTGGCACAAAACTTGTGGGAGTAACCAACCAACATCTGATTTGACTTTAAGTCTACTCCACAAGATGGAACCCATACCCAACACTGTTGGATGACCAAGAATCCAAGACTAGATAGCCCAGGGACCTTGGGAAAAGCCAAATACTACTTAAAAATTATCAATAAAATGACTCCTAATAATATTCTGCTACACTCATAAGTCAGTGCCTTGTTCAGCCATCATCACAGAAGTTTCCTCCAAATGACAGGAACAAACACAGAGACCCTCAGGCAGACATTACGGAGATAGTGAGAGACCTTGGAAGACTCAGCTCTAACAACAATGTCTCCATCAAGCCCTTCCTCTCAGAGTTCATGGAATCCAGAGGAAGATGAGGCAGAAAGAGAGTGAGAGCAAGAAGAATTTAGGACACCAAGAAAACAAGGCCCTCTAAATCAACGTGAGCAAAACTTATGTGAGCTCACAGAGACGGAGGCAGCATGCACAGGACCTGCATGGGTCTGCACCAGATGGGGTCCTACAGCTGAAAGGAGAAGTGGACACATGCCCCCACCCCTAACCCAGAAGCTGTGTCCAATTGATAACCACTTGCAAATAAAAATTTAGTTTTCTCCAAGAGAATCTCATTAAGGAAAACAAACTACTTTTAAGTGCAGGCTGCATGCCCTGCAGTAGAGTGCCAACAGAGAGCAGGCCAGTGGCATCTTTGGAGGTTCCTTGTCTCATACCGTTGTAAGACGGCTTTACCATTTCTCGTTTTATTTTCATTTTAACTTTAAAAAAATCTTATTGGTATTTTTTTCCTTCTCTCTTCTTGCCCTTGTGTATATATTATGACGACCAGTTTACTGTTTTTACGGGATTCCTGAGTGTGCGAATGCATGGGTCTCTGTTTCTTCTGCCTTCTCCTGGCATCTTTACCTCTTGTTTGTTTTGTACTGTTCCAATGTGTTAGTTTCTGTTTTTATATTATATTATATTATATTATATTATATTATATTATATTATATTATTATCCCTTAGAAGCCTGCTCGTTAAATGAGACAGAAAGGGAGACGATATGGAGGGGAGGGGAAGGGAAGGAAGGGAAGGGGAGGGGAGGGGAGGGAAGGGGGGAGGGGAGGGGCTAGGAAGAATAGAGGGAGGAGGAATGGTAATAGGATTTTTTTAAGTCTATTTTCTTTTTCCCTTTCTTTTGTTGTTGCTATTTTGTTCTTTTGTTTGTTTTTGCCCTACACACACACACACACACACACACACACAGTTTCTCTGTGTAGTCCTGGCTGACATGGAACTTGCTCTGTAGACCAAGCTGGCCTTGAACTCAGAGATCCGTCTACCTTTGCTGGGATTAAAATTATGGGCCGCCACTCACTGGCCAGCAAACAAATTAATTTCAATAAAAGGAAAGATTTTTTTGAAAAAGAAATATATTAACACACACACACACACACACCGAAACAAAAAGACACTGAGTATTTGTTTCCTTGCAGTTCTATAGACCAAAAGTGTGACGTCATCGCATCAGCAGGGCTCAACTCCTCCTGGAGACGCTGTGAGAGCAGAGGACTGCACCCTTGGGCCAAATGATTCCAACCTCTGCCTGTGTCTTCACAGTCTCTCTGGAGACCGAGACAAACATGCAGGTGGTCTAAAGGGTTGTTAGGACTGCAAGTTTGCAAGCTCCCCTCTGACTGGTGCCTTTTCCTTCTCCCAGAATGAGATTTCTGAAGGAATTCCCATTTCTTTGGGGTCCACTGTTTCAACAGTCAGACGGTCAAATTTACAGACACTGCTCTCTCCTTAGAACATCTGCACTTCTGCCAGGCCAGTCACTGCCCTTCTAGTCCTCTCCTCTCCCCATCTCTCCGCCTCTTTCTAATAAGGACATTTATAGAGCTCACCAGATCATCTCAATGCCCTTAATTATATCTGAAAAGGCCCATTTTACAGGCAAGTGCGCACTCACGGGCTGTGGAGAGGAGGAGAGGACATATCCTTGAGAATCATCAACCTAGCAGAGCTGGGTTTACAGCTTACCGGCTGCCCTGATATTTCCGTTATCCATTTGGTTGGCATTAATACCATTCGATGCAATCCAGCCAGTGCCACTGCCTCTGCCTCTGCATGCACTGTTCTCTCACATAGCTAAATTGTGATAAAAGATTGGCCATCTGCTCAACCCAAGGCTACTCTACCAGTATCCTTTATGGTGTCCATAGCTCCCACTGAATGAGCCTAGCGTTAGTGCTTCCCCCTCAACCCAGTCGCTCTCTTTTCTAGTCTTCCTTCTCACTTCCCAGGGTTATTCCAATGGAAGCTCCTCTGCCAACTTCTTCTTGGCATCTTCCTCCAAGTGACTCTGAGTCTGCCCCCTGATACTCGAGTGGTCCAAGGCAGCAACAGGCAACAGGGAAGGCGAGGACAAGGTCACTCACACGTCAGCTGGAAATGAGGACCTCCTTGCCCCAGGGCCACGGATGACCTCCAGGCAACTAGGCACAAGGTAGAGACGTTGATGCTAACCTCATTTGTGATGGATCAGGAGAGAGGCCACTCGGGTGTGTGAGACCTAGAGAGCAACGCATACAAAGGCAATGCAGTCGGCTGGGTTTTACAGTAGGGTATTGTTGCCAGACAAAGGATAATGGGGAAATGAAGGCAGTTAGCAAACATTTAAAACCTAAATGTGAGAGCCAAGGGGCCTCTCTGGCAACTTCCAGAGGAGCTTTATCTCCTGCAGGGAGAGAACAAACACAGCTGTGGAGCAAATCCTGCATTGCCAAATGCCCCAGCTGATTGGACACTCCTATAATAATAGTCTGTTGTATGGAGACCCATACTCTGGATGAAAAGCAAGGGACTCGGAAACATGAAACGGAGGGAGATCTGCAACAGCTACGGCTCTCAGAGGTTGAGAACAGACTTAGGCCACCTCCCCCTCCAAATTAACAGTTTGATTTCGCACTTCCACAAAAGCAGTACGCTCCCTCGCAAGGCAACTGCCTCTGATCTCAGAAGCTTACCCCTGACTCTCACATGCCAAACCAATTACAAGGGTCTAAAGCCCAACCCAACGTAGCTGTGTGTGCGTGCTGAAAACGATAAGGGGAGATTAGATAGGATGTTCTAGCAGAAGGCACAGAAGATTGGATTTCAAGAATGCTCCATCAAGTCTTGTCCAAGGGTGAGTTTGCTTACGTACAGACACTCTCCGAACACAGGATTTAACACTCTGGCAAGGCCACAAACAGAGCAGACCGTCCGGGAAAGTGTCTTTAAAACCTTAGAGGAAACAGCCTTTGCTGGGTAATCTGGAAATGCAAGAGTTGTCATGGGAGGCAGTGAAGAAAGTAATTAGAAGATTTGAGGAATGAGGCATTCTGGGATTGATACATTGTTTAGGCAAGCCGATTAATCAGAGGATTATCCTATACAAGTGACACTCTGGTCACGGAGAATATCGGAAGAGTGGAAGGATATCAGCATCCCTAAGGCGTTCAGGGTGGCAGCAGGAGAGGCAAGCACACAGTGACTCATTGACAGCACCAGGAGCCTGGTTGTAATGGGTAACTGTCCAGCGGAAGTCCCTCAGAAGCTGGGCAAGGGACACCTGGCCTTAAGCTCATCCAGGTCCAGCCAGTTCACATAAGCAGCTTGAGGAGAAAGTAAAGACTCCTATCTTAAAACTTCTCCTTTCGTTTATCCTTACTGACTACCTAGAGACTCGCACCTGGCCAGCCGAAGCAAGTGGAGACTATCTGAACTCCATTTGGAAAGGAATTAGCTCTCTGTGTCAAATCGAGAAATAAATGGAGACTGCATCACAGCTCCAATCAGAGGTGACTCTGAGCCTTAGAGGCATCAAGAGCTCCAACCCAACCACCACGCTTGGGCGTTGGCTCTGTAGGGAAGAAACAGTTAAAGTGACCGTCGGCGGTTAATCATCAAGGAAGCATATATTTGGGCATGTGAGTGAGGACTTTTCTAGATGTTTAACTGAGGAGGGAATTTACACCTTGAGTTTAGGCTGCAGGCCTGGGCTGCAGAACAAGGAGAGAGCAAGCATTGGTCCCTCTCTGCTTTGTGACCGCAGATGCCCTGTGACCACATGCTTCGTGTCCCTGCCACCGCTCTCAGGATGCCTTCGCCACTGTGACAGACTGTACAAACAAACCTCCCCTTCCCTTCTTAATCTCCTTTTGTCACATTTTTTTTCAGCAAAACAAAAGTCACTGAAACTATAGCACCAGCCAAGGACAATAAATGCAGTAAACTTTGAACCCCTACCCAGATCTAGCCAACAGACAGGACGTTCTCCACAGTTGAGTGGAGAGTGGGGACTGACTTTCACACAAACTCTGGTGCCCCATATTTGACCACGTCCCCTGGATGGGGAGGCCTGGCAGCATACAGAGGAAGGATAGCAGGTTACCAAGAAGAGACTTGATACCCTATGAGCATATACAGGGGGAGGAGGTCCCCCTCAGTCACAGTCATAGGGGAGGGGAGTAAGGGGAAAATGGGAGGGAGGGAGAAATTGGAGGATACAAGGGATGGGATAACAATTGAGATGTAATATGAATAAATTAATAAAATATATTTTTTAAAAAAGTCATTGATACAGACTATTGGGACTGGGAAGTGGGTTTGTTGCTATGGTTATCAGGACGACGTGTTCTGTAGGTCTGTGGGACTTGTTTGTGGGAAGATGGTGGGATAGTTTGAAACTGAAGGCTAGGGAAAGCCTAGCATGCCGAAGGCAGAACTTAATAATCCATTCTGGTGGAAGCCGGCAAGAACAGAATGCCAGCACAAAGTCAGAAGGCAAAGACTGTGCTCATATAGCTTTCAGAACCAGCCCAGAGCCCATTCGTATTACATTCCTTGGGGGAGGGGAAGGACGAATCTAGCTGCTGCCTGCCTGGGTTCTGAAGACTTTAGTGGGGTTGAATTCAAAAGCGCTAGACTGATTTGTCAGGGGAACTTTGCAGACAGTGTAACTTCCAGGCTGTGGCATGGTAATTGCTCACCACTCTTGGTCAGAGCCGTAGGGAGAGAGATCAGAAACGCATGAAAGAATGTGCAAGGAGAAGAGTGTGAGGAAGTGTAAAATTACAGATAAGGCAGGGAAAGTGAAAGCAGCTGTAATTGTTAACAAGATCAAGGCCTGCATTACTTCTTTTCACTGATGTCTCCAAATATCTGAAAGCAAACATCTTAAAAGATGAAGGGCCGGTTTTGACTTACAACTTAAGTACACGTACAATCTATCAAGCAGGAAAACCATGACAGGAAGGGTGTAAGGCACTGGCCGCATCTGTGATCAGGAGGCAGAGCTGACAGAAAGTAGGACTGGACCCATCAAAGTTCAAAGCCCACAGCTAGTGGCTGACTTCCTCGGCAAGACTCCAGCTCCTGGTGGGTCCACAACGTTCTGAAACACTGCCACCAGGTGGGGGTGGGGAGGGAAGGGTTTCAAATGTGTGAGCCTATGAGGGACATTTCCTATTAAAAACACAACAGCACCTGGGCTCTTCACTGGGACAATAGGAGGACACCCCACTCATCAAAAGCTGCCACTCATCTTTAAAATAAATAAATAAATAAATAAATGCAGTCATTTGAACAGAGTCACTAAACTGGGAACGCCGCTGAAAAAGTTCCCTTTTCAAAAACAACTGCACAGGGACGGTTTCCCAGGTTCAGCCACCACGGCACGCAAAGGCCACTGTGAGTGTTGTAGAAGGGGTCAAGGACTCTATCTTGAGCTGGCAGTGGAACGCCACAGTATTGTCCATGTGGCACTTGTTTTGTACACGTGACAAACGCAAGAGTTACAGGATCGTGGAGGCTGCCCTCAAGAGCGCGGAGCAGGTCTAAGGCTCGATAGATACAGCAGGGCTGGATTCCTTGGCAAGGAGGTCCTGAGAGACCAACATGTTGAGCTCTGAAGGTGAGCTAAGTTGTAATGGAGACCCCAGAATGTTGGAGATGCCAAGCCATGGGATATCTGCCAAGGAAAGCTTAAATCAAAGAATGGAGCTGGCCCAAGAGAGAGGCCACAGCGGATATAGGTAGCGGAGCTATAGGCTAGGGTGACCCAAGTCTGCCGGAGCCCAGATGATGGTTCCACAAGCCCCACGTATTAGACATGTACCTTCACAGCTCTGTGATTTCTATGCTGGTTTTAGGTCTTATGCTCTCACGATTCTGTGTTTTCTATGCTATTTAGGTCTTATTTTGGTCCAATCTTCCCTTACTCTGCCTTATCCCTCCCTCCAGGAATGGGGTGCTTATTGTAGTCCATGATATAGTTGAACTATATGCTTTTTAAATTGTTTCTACAAGTGCTCACAAATAAAAATTTGTCCAGAATAGCCAAGCATGATGGTGCACACCTTTAATCCCAGCACCAGGGAGGCAGAGGCAAGTAGATCTCTGTGAGTTCAAGGCCAGCCTGGTGTACAAAGTGAGTTCCACAACAGCCAAGGTGGTTATGCAGAGAAATCCTGTCTCAAAAAAAAAATAAAACTAATTTGTCCAGATGGAGTTAGAGAGATTACTCTGCAGTGAGGGGTAGTTGGTCTTCTTGCAGAGGACCAGAGTTCAATTCCCAGCACCCAAATGGCAGCCCACAACCATCTGTTAATTCTAACTCCAGGCAATCCGACTCCCTTTTCCAGGCTCTATGGGGACCAGGCAAGCACATGGTATACATACGTACAGGCAGGCATTCATATACATTCAAAAGGCCAAGGGTAGAAGATTATAATTTAAAATGTATGTGTTTGGGTGTCAGATCAATAAGGGATGAGCTCTGGTGTTTGATCATCGTTGTCAAGTTAACTGAATTAAGAATCACGTATTTTGGCATGTCTGGATTTCAAGAGACGTTAAAAGAGGGAAGATGCATGCTGACTGTGGCCATCACTGTCTTTAGAACTAGGGTCCTGGACTGGATAAAAAGTAAACAGTAGCCGGGCAGTGGAGTGGTGACACATGCCTTTAATCCCAGCAGTTGGGAGGCAGAGGCAGGCAGATCTCTGAGTTCAAAGCCAGTCTGCTGTACAAAGTGAGTTCAGGACAGCCAAGGCTGCACAGAGAAGCTCTGTCTCAAAAAACAAACAAACAAACAAACAAACAAAACAAAAACAAAAACAAAAAACAAAACAAAATAACAAACTAAGCAGCAAGTTTGGCGTCGTCATGTATCTCTCTGCTTTCTGACTGCACACTCAATGCAACCAGACATCTTATATTCTCACTGCTCAAGCTAAAGTCTATCAAGCCTTCCTCACTTCCTCACCATGAACTAACTCTGCATCAACGTAAACCTCCTCTTCCCCAAGTCACTTCCCCCCCCACCCCCCCACCCCCCACATATTCTGTCACAACAATGAGAAGACTAATTAACAAAAAGGAAAATACTTATTATGTAGACTCATGACCAGCAATGAATGGTGTGGTAGACAGCTCAAAGGCCTGGAAGAAAATTCTGGAAGACTAACATAAGAAGGGCTAGAGCAGAGGCAAATGACCAATGGGGATGAGCGTGAAGTATACATTTTTCTATCACACACTAATGCCCACCGGAAGCAGCAACCACTGAAGAGGCAAGAAAGAACTAAGCAAATGAGAGGGCTCGGTCGGTAAATGCCAATGAAGACCAGACTAATGAGCACCTCAGTGGAGGACTCACTGCGGCAGAGATGGAGGCGAGCTTATGGGCTTAACAACATGGGCTTTTGCTCAAAGCTGCCAACGAAAGGGACCAATGCTAGTCACTTAGTAGCAAGTTGACTACAGTGGACACCTTGTATTGGCCAATGATACATCCTCTCAAGAACAGAACACTCATTTCCTGTTTGACCTTACAGTTCCTTCTACCATCTGGTCACCATCCTGATCTTAGAGCTTGCAGTTGCTGATCGGTAGGCACAACCCCCCCCCCCCCACACACACACACACACGAGCTTCGAGTCCCAGCACCTGGGAAGCAGGTGGGTCTCCAAGCTTGAGACCAGTCTGATGTACAAGAGCCAGTTCTAGGGCAACCAGGGCTGCCTAGAGAAACCCTATCTAGAAAAACAAAAACAAAACCCACACAAAAATTAACACCTACTCTACTAATAGTCAAGAAAGCACATGTCAATATGCACCTGAAAATCAACCAGCATGCTCTGTCAGGCTGGGAAAAGGGCCCGCTAAGGCGATAGATAACTCTACAATGAACTAGGATCTTCCTGGCATGCAGAGAGACCATTATAGCCATAGGGAATTTTCTTTCATGAACAACTTGTTGCTCAGAAGCCCGGAGCGATTAGCTGACGATCTACAGCTGTAGGATCTTCAGCAATCACTTACACATTTAGGCTGAACCCATGATCTTCCTGGCCTGTCCAGTTTACTGAGCCGCTGCTGACAATCTAGAGCTTATATTTTGGGCGACTACTTTACTGGAACTCCTCGAGGGGGCGGGGGGGGGGGGGTGCTCGTCGAGGTTTTCTCAGCCTGGCATCCCTGAGTCTGAGACCTCTCCTTTCACAGGGGACAATGTGCACGAATCTGGTGGTGGTTTGAATGAGAGTAAAGCCCCATAGGCTAACAGATCTAAATGTTTGTTTGCCAGTTGGTAGACTGTTTAGGAAGGATTAGGAAATGTGACCTCGTTGGAGGAAGTGTGTCACTAGGGGTGGCCTTTGAGGTTTCAAAAGCCCACACCTGACCCTGTCTCACTCTTTCTCTGTCTCCTACCTGCAGACCAGGATGAAAGCCTGCTCCAGCACCACATCTGCCTGCCTGATACCATGGTCCCTGCCATGGTGGTCACGAATCAATCTCAGTGGAAAAAAAAATTCTCTTCCGCGTATTAAAAAGTCAAAAGCTAGTTAGAAGTGATGGTACTCCCTTTAATCCCAGCACTCAGGAGGCAGAGGCAGGCAGATCTCTGTGAGTTCAAAGTCAGCCTGGTCTATAGAGCAAGTTTCAGGACATCCAGGACTACACAGAGACACCCTGTCTTGAAAACACAAAAACAAGCAAGCAAGAAGCCAAAAGCTATGTGGGAAGTAATAAAAGATTAATCCTTCCATAATACCAGTGTATGATGTTTAAATGTTATCATACACAAATTGAATATATAGCTCTATATAAGGTGATTTCAAGGTGAATTATAAAGGGAAAGGAAATAAGATCTGGACTTCAAAGTCTGTGGGCTTTAACAGGAGCCACTTTAATGGTACCGCTTTTCAAACCACCACAAGACGACTCTCAACCAAGCAACCACTTTCAGTGGGGACAAGGGGACAAACCAAAGATTTCAGACCCAGATAGGGATCACCTGTTAAGCTGCAAATAGTTACCTTGACAGAATCAACTCAACTGGTGGCTTTTCCCACCTCCAGGAGAAAGATGTAATATCTTCAAGTGGCTCTGAAGTGCTATTTCCTCTCACTCATTAATCTTTATAATTTATTCTACACAGTTTTTTGCAAACTTATTGCCAGCCGGATATCAAGTTAGACGCTAGAGAAATATTAGTGCATAAAGTAGATGAGTCTCAATTCTGATGAAATCTGTGTGCTGCTTAGGAAAACAGGCACACAGAAACGCATATGCACAAATTACACCAAGGCTTAAGAAGGGAAAGTATTTGATGTGAGGTTGAATGCAGTACACTTATCACACCTTTACAGAGGCATGTAGTCTAGCAAGAAATGTGAAACATACACATTTTTTATAGAAAAATATATCTAAAGACTTTTTGATTCCAGGATTTCTAGTCTTTTTTTCTTCCTAGTTTTTGTCTATTAGTACAGTTTGGGAAAATATTTACCTACTTTCTGTGATGACTCTTTTTGGTTGTCAACTTGACTACATCTGGAATTAACTAAAACCCCAAAAGGGAGGTCACATATGTGAGGGAATTTTACTTAATCTGAAGTAGGTGGCTCCGTGTCTACTCCAGATCTTGAGGCAGGAAGGCGCACCTTTAATCTGGGCTGCATATTCTGCTGGGAATCTAAGGACGTAGAAAAGGAAAGCATTTGCTCCTTGTGTGCTGCCAAGTCCTTTCCTTCACTGGCAGCAGAGGCGCCTTCTTCAGGATTCTAGAATCTACTGAAGAAATAAGATCTGGCTGTATGCACTAAGCAACTACTGGATTCTTGGACTTTCTGTTCACAGCAAGTCATTGTTGGATTAGCTGGACCACAGCCTATAGAAGTCGTTCTAATAAATTTCCTTCCTATGTATTAAAAGATATACATTCTATAAGTTCTGCTATTCTAGAGAACCTAATACACTGTCTCATGGATTTCTTTTGGTTTTGTTTTTAAATTAATATTTATAATTTTTTCTATTATCTGTTTTTTTTTCTGTGTATAGTCATAGTCTCCTGTTATTTGAGTATTTCAACTTTTTCAATTTAAAGAAAAAGGTATTTGAGAGTTGGGGAGATGACTCTGTAGGTAAACCACTCACTATGCAGGCATAAAGATCTGAGTTTGAATTCCCAGCACCCCAGTAAAAACAACAAAAAACAAAAAAATGGACATGATGATGCAGGAAAGGAGGATCCTGGGGGCTTTTAAGCTACAGTATAGCCTCTTGCCTCCACACATGCACGCATGGGGACATCTTCACCCCACAAGCACACACACATGCACACATACACACAAGGATGTGCTAGGATCAAATCCAGGGTTCTGTGTATACCATGAAAGCATTGTTCCACCAAGCCTCATTCTCAGGCCCCAAACTTGCATCTTATATGTGACAGCCCGGGTTGTTTCACCATCACTACTTGAGAGGTTACTGATTTTCACAAGCTGCTTCTACAAAAGCTTGTGCTCCCTGGACTGTGCAGCCACCGACCTCTTTGTTCATTGAGCTTTAGTGGTGAGCTAATGATAAGTCAGAATTACAACCTCATGAGAACCATGTGTATGCATTATCAGGGTTTGCCCTCAGCTCTCAGACAGTCCAAACTCTACCTTAGCCTCTCTACTTGAGTAGGGTCCTTTTTACACCAGAGATGAATGAGGTCTTCTCTGGATCTTACAGGGCATGCGGTCAAACTTTGTGAAACTTTTTAAATCACCAGGAACTATCAGAGCTCTCCTAAGCTCCCTTTGACACTTTGCTTCCCAAACTGCCCAGATTTGACCAGGCTCTTGCTTGCTTTACCTTATAATACCATCCTAGGTAACTATACTGTTAGAAAACGTCCAGTGAGTGTTCAACCGATGTGCCCTGAGGACAGTGTTCAGCATAATGTTAGTGGGGATTTTCCATAAACAACTAAGGCAGGTCAAACAGTGCCAGTTCTGGGGATAGGGTTTTAGAGGCATATCACAGTAATATATCCTTGGGAGCTGCAAGGCTATTTGTTTTCATAGAAACTGAATGCAAAATCTGCTGGTTCAAGGCTACAATAGAACTGGAAAGTATGTACTGACAGGAATTCAAAATGCTACAAGGTGTATGATCCTAAAACTTGGAAGGGTTTCCTTAATATTCATAATAGTACAGCAAACCTTCAATTTCCAGAGACCAAAATATCTGGTTTGACCTTTCATCCAGTTTTCTCATTGTTCTTGAGAAGGGGACAGATTTAACAGAGGTATTCATTTCAACACTCCAAAAGCACCAGACTGTATGAAAATTTCTGGGATGGTGTTCAAAAGTAATTTTTTAGCCACATGAGTGGAGAAAAGCATGATAGGAGAATTATTTGTCAGCTTCATTGAAGTGTAGGCTGCAGACAAATTTTAACCAATGTAAGAATAGCTTGGTGGGTTAGTATTTTTGTTTTAACTATAAACATTTGGTGTAAAGAAATGATAGTTCTTGAATCTGTGTAGTAGAAAGATCAGAGCAACAATTCCCATGCCCTCAAATGGTAGTGAAAACATTGTTAAATATCATTTAGTGTTGATATGCATACTAACGATGACTTTGTATTTTTCCTGTGTCAGAACACAGTCCAGGAACGGAGTCGAGAGAGAATTCTGGGTGCTTGTGAGGAAACTTGAGGAAAGCAAGGCAAGAATTCTGCTACCCAGTTTCTTCAAAACATGGAATTGCTCTTGGAATATATTCTCATGCCCTTCCCGTGGAGAAATGGCTTGTGTGGGTGTAGCAGCTGTCAATAAAGAAGTGATTGGCCAATCAGCTGGGCAGAAGGACAGGAAGAGGAAAGCGGGACTTCCTGGTAGGGAGAAATTCTGGGAAGGGAAGAAAGCTGTTTGTCAGGAGACATGGAGGAAAATAGAGATGTTCGTGGCCACTGAGAGGAAAGCTGGCCACGTGGCTGAGCATGTGGCTGGAGGAACAGACTGATGGAGCGCAAGCCACCCCAGGCATCATCAGATTAACCAGTGATTGGTTTTTATGTGGGTCTTGAAGGTACTAGGATTAGCATAGCTCAGAATCTGCCCAGCATAGTGCTTACAGCTTAAAGATAAATCACAGTCTGTGTCAGTCACTGGGGGAATCAGCTGGTTAAAGGAAATGCCTCATTTTTTGACTCCGTTCTCCCAGGTCTCATGATCTGTAAAGTGGCAACAGACCAGTGGTCGCTCCTTTTCTCTGTCCCTCTCAACCAAGCCCTCCTCTACACTTGAGTTTGACATTTTCAGATTCCACACATAGGTGAAATTAATTTATATGTACTTAGCTTACTTCATTTAAAATAACATCTCCCAGGTTGATGCAAATTGTCAAATTTCTCGTTTTAGGTTTTGGGGTTTTTTTTTGGGGGGGGGAGGGAGGTTGTTTTGTTTTGTTGGCTGGATAGTGTTTCATTGTAAACGTAACACTGACTTTAAATCCATTCACATGTTGATTGTGGAAAAACTTGTAAGTGAAATGGTGAAAATTTTGTGTGCTTAGCATGTTATTCTCCTAATCACACATGTTCAAGACTTAGTCAAATTCAGTAGCAGAATGGGCCCAGCTTCACGCCTGGAATCCTGGTGCTTCCAAATACCACGGTCAGTGTATGCCGTCTCCAGGACATAGTTCTTGAATGCATTCCCATATAACTCTTGCTTCTTAGGAAATTATCCAGTCTTGGAATTATATAATGAAATCCACACAAGGCTCACATGTCCAGTGCGAGGCATGAATACTAGACAGGGGTTGAGAAATTGGATCTCATGATTATTCCGTAGACTATTTCAACTCATGGAATCTGTACTACAAAGTATTCATGCTTTTCTATAAAATGTATTTCTCTAATCCGAGAGGTTAAAAAGAACTTTTGCACAAAATTTTACCTATGGTGAATGAAATAGGCTATTTTGACTGAAAAAGATGTAAAAGAAAAATGTACCTATCTCAGCAGAGAAGTGTATAGCTCAGTAGACCACTTGCCTCTTATGTTTGGATGCTTGGAACCCACAGTTGGGCCAGGTATGTAAATATGTTGGGGGAGCAGGGATAGAATGTTTGTTAAACATATACATAGATTGCCATCTGTCTTATGCGATTATACAAATTTTTTGTTAAGCTTTTTGTTTGTTTGTTTTTTGTTTTTTGTTTTTGAGACAGGGTCTTGCTATATAGCCAGAGCTGGCCTTGAACTCTCAATAACCCTGCTTTGGCCTCCTGAGCCACCATCGCACACTCAACCCCAATTTGCAGGGTGTCTTTCAATGCAGTCACACTTGCCCTTGAACTTGAACCCTCCTGCCTCAGCCTCCCCCAAAATGGCAAGGATTGCAGGTATGTACCACCAAATTTTCAGTCACAACTTCCACAATAGTTGTAAAAAGTATCCGTGAGACGGGTGTGCAAGTGCAGAGACCTTCCTGTAAGTCTAATGCTGTGAGTTTGATCACTGGAACCTACATGGTGGGAGAAAACTGACACCTGCCAACTGTCCCCTGACCTTCCCACATGCACTTTATTACATGTGAGCAAAATACACACAATAAACAGATCTAATGAAACTTTAAGTGTAAATTAATTTTTGAAAACCTCGATGAGATGCACCCCTTCCCCCATTTCGGTGATTTTCAAAGGGTTTTTTCATAAAATAAGGACAAACACAGGATATATTCTACCACCACATTTATTCAAACTGACATCACATGGCTTCTGTTAATACACACTGAGAACACAGAATTCCAAAAAAAGAGAATGCACAGATTACAAGAAAACATTAGACAAGCTCAAACTCAAGGATATTCCACAAATAACCCAGTACCTTCAAAATGCCATGCTACCAAGTACAGACAGGCGAGAACTGCTCCACACCAAGGAAACCAACAAAGTATCCATGAAGTCAATAATTGTGGATCAAATCCAGGACCTACAAAGGACATTTTGGGATAATTTGTGAAATTTGAATAAGGTCTGCAGAGTAGATAGATGAGATCAATGTTGACTTCCTGATTTTGACAGTAAGTATCTAAATATGCAGGAGAGCGACTTAACCAAGAGGCTGCCACCAACACACTTCCTGGCTCTGGCACAACTGGATTAAAACCAGCAATCTGTTGGTTATCGTTCTCAGATTTCAGTTACCTGCAAGCAATCCATCATGAAAGGATTGAGAGCATGAGCTGACGTGATGCTGAAAATGAGAACTAACTGAGCACAGGGAAAAGAACGTCACACTGGGCAGGAAAAAGAGTGTCAAGATCACGAGAGCCACAAGAACGCTCCAAAAGTCAACTCTGCTGTCCAGGCTCAGATCTGAGGAGTAATCAGGTAATAAGTAAGTAAGAGCCATGAAAGGTACAAAGCTAGCCTCACACCTGCTGCCTTTATCTGCTGTCAGGAGACAAAGACTCTGATGGTAGTGTCACTAAAGACAACCTGAGAGCTGGAGGTGTTAACACAGCAGCAGAGCACTTGACTCACATGCACAAGGCCCTGGACTCAACTCTCAGAGGCATACAAATAAAAAATTAAAAGGTAAGTAAATTCAAAACTAATTGCTAAAAGGTAATTTAAAAACCACAACGCTCAGCATGCTATAACACAGGAGACTCTCAAAACTAACCAAACAACAGCAACAAAACACAACTAAACAAACCTAATCATGATAAATGAAACAAGGCAAAGAAAAAAGAAAAAAAGAAAGAAAAAAGGGGGAAAAGAAAAAGATTACATGAAGGTATCGTTTTTATGAACTAAGCAGGAAAACCTAAGGAAGCAGAAACTAGAGGGTGGCCTCGAACTGGGGTAGGAAGGGAGGGCAACTACTCTATGCCTCAATTTCCTCACTTCATAGTGATCGTTATAGTATCCAACAAGGCTCCCAAATACAAAGACCAAAGGACACAAGACCATTAAAGCTTAGGACAATGTGCTGCCCTCAAGAAGAGCTCAATATGTACATACACTAAAGTTGGGCATCAAAAACATCTCAGAAATAAACTGCTTTCCAGGTTTAAAGGTTATTAAAATAAATAAACCTAGAAATAACATAAAGATCCAGCAACAAACTACTTCATCCTCAACACAATCCTTATTCAAAGCAAATAATCTTTAAAAATTAAGCCCGTGGCTTAAAATACTTAGAACTTTCACATATAAAGTATAAGGACAAAGGGAAATGTTTTAAATTATTCTTTTTTCCCCCTTAGTATCTGAGTTCATTTGAGTAAGAGATGAGAAAATACTAAGTCTCCTTAACCTTCAATTCCTTCAAGTTGGCATTTAGTATATAATTCTGTAACTCCATTGATTCTACAAAAGTAGCAACTTGTTGTTGTAAAGAGTAAGATAACTCTCATTCTAGCAACATCCCCAACCAACAAATTCTGTAAGTCCATAATCCTGGGGTCAAAACCCCCTATCTCACCATTTTCTCATAAAGTCTTCCACGTCATCCTGCCGTCGCTCTCATATGCTATGGCACTAGAAGACAGGGAGGTAGATGGAAGGCTTGGGAATTCTCTACTCCCAAAAGGGGTCAGATGGTGGTATGGATCCTCAATCCTTTCAGTGCAGGTGCACAAGAAAAACAGCTGCCCCATCACTCCACCAGGCAAATTAGTGGTTGTTTAATTTTTTGAAATAACTACTCATCTGAGTACAACCTGTGCATCTTTGGTTAAACTTATTTTCTCGCCAGCATCAACATTTGCATTCTCTTATTTATCATCTCTCAGGCCTTTTACAAAGTTACTTCAGACTTGATTACTCTCTGATTCTTTTTAAGTATCTCCAGGAAAAGGTTCTAACATGAGGAGAGAGTACACACAAATTTCAATATTTAATAAATTTATCTTGATAACATCAAAACAAGTTTACACTTTAAACTGCATTATAAAAAATACATCGGTCTTCACATTAGTTTTACATGGAAATATATAATTATTTGAATATTTAAATATAGCTTTTCTTTAAGCAAAAAAAAAAGTGTTGCTCAGAGCCCTACAGAAATAATTTAAATGCACAAATGCAGAAAAACACTCTTTACACAATATTGTCCACACACTGCATACACCAGGACAATTACAATAAAAATCTATTTAAGATACCAAAAAGGACAAGGTTAACAAAATATTCACTGTGTTTGTAATTTGATGTTTTACTATTAAAAGAATATAGTGCACTCTTGACCACACAAAATAACCGATTGTTTCAACCTAGCCTGAAAATTAAGCCAATATTTATGTAGACAAAGGGGCACATCTTATGTCCTATTGAATTCTGAAATAATTCACTTCCAATTTAACTTAAGTTTTGCAATTCCAAGTTTCCAAGCTTGCCTAAAATAATAATCCTTACAAGAACTTAGTAAACAAAATCATCATTTCTATACCAGATATTTTATATTTTTAGTGATGTGAATTTTACATATGAATTTATTCCTTGCTTTCCCTTAGAAGAGCTTCCAATTTGTTAAAGAAAATATTTTTGAAGTTTAAATTTTGAAATGTAAGTCTCATCTTCATCGCAGGACATAATCATGGATATAATCTGGCCTAATTATATAATAGGTCATTTGGGTATGAACTCTCACTTTTAACTTTACTAATGCTGTCTGGGAACTACAAAAGATATTAATACCTGCAAACAAGAGTACTTTTACATGTTTACTTCATAATCAGTGGAACAGTTTTCTCCCTTAGTTAAAATCTGAGGGGGTAAAAAAAAATCCTTTGTGGCTTATTGAGATTTTTTTAAGGAAATAAATATGCTTGCATATAAAGAGGCAAGGTTGAAGAAGTTAAACACATTACTTTCCGACTTAAAAAAAAAAACACATTTGTCCACTCTTTGCAATATAATTACTGTTTATATTTAGAAGTAAAGAAATGACAATAGTATCACCATTAACGACTCACAGATTAAGTAATGGCCCCTGAAACAAAACCACATTGATATTTCATTAATTCTAAGGTAACACAGTTTTATCTCTGAAATCAAGACACATCTTAACACTGACTCTAGTTTCAATAAAATATAGTAGTTACACAATAAAGGGAAACTCTGTGTTTCCTCATAACATCAATTACAGAAAAAGATCCAGGTCTTGACTGAACAAGAAAAGGGGATGCGTCTGCACCAGCTCAGTCAATGACCCTTAAAGGAATATACTCAAGTACCAGAGGCTCACACTGTGTATCCAAGCATCTTTTATCTCAACTGTTAAAATCAATTAGGTAGTTTAAGATAAAATGTCACATTGGTTTAACCTTGAACTATCTAGATAGTTTAAGATAATTAGATAGTTTAAGATAAACTGATGTATAAATCGTTTTTCACTTGTAAAGTGGGTCTTCAGGTTACTAGTTTAATTTTTCTGAAATGTTAAAATTATCTGGATTTTCATTTTAGATCACTAGTAAGGGGAGGAAAAGTAGCTTTGAAGTCTAATCAAGTTGGCAGAATCTTTTCCACATAAGATTTAATAATGTGAATGAGAAGACTTGTGGGCGGCTGTGTCCATAGGAGGAAAGCTACAGACTTGCAGATCCACTTTAAATGATAGAAAAAGAATTTTTTTGTCTATAAAAATCACCAGGCACTTTAAAAACTGGATTAAATAACTATTTTATGGAATGCCTTTAAAAGAAAATTACATTTTTGTGATCGTTTAAGTAAATCATATTCAAAATTTGAAACAGCACAATGTCGCTTTTTATTTATCCAATTAGACTATTTTTGACGATTCAACGTGGAAGCATGGTAATCAAATAAGTAGATCTGTCCCAATTGTTTAAAAATTGACATTAATAAGTTTGCTATGTTCATTCTCCCAGTGTTATAACTTTTTGGCACAAGATTTCCAGAGGAAATGAATACGAAGGTGATGTAAGGGACAAAATTCTATACAGTGTGCTAAATTATAAGACAAATTAAGATGAAGCTCTTCTACAGAAATGGGACAATGGTTGCTTTTAAATCTTTAAAAGAAAAAAAAAAAGGACCCTAAACACTAATTTTAAATGAATATAAAATCTCTGAAAAATAATATCTGTAGCAAAATAGTGTAAGGTCAGTTTCCCCACCAAAGCTGGGAAAAGTGTGTGCAATCAAGTCTCAAATGTGTTCCATCTAAGTGAAGGACTGAGCTCTCCATCTTCTGTGACACATGCTTTTATTTTGCCTCATTACTTCTCGATTTGCTTGCAAGCCGTGTCACCATCCTGTCAGTAGTTGTTGCAGAACTCGAGCTTCTCAGGTCATATTCTCTCACAGGAAACAGTCTCTTCTTTCTGCGGTAGTAAGTTTTCCGGTAGTGCTTTACTCCTGCAGCATTGGAAAGATTGGCAGGCACCTCTGCAGGCGCTGCAGTAGCACTTAGCTGCTCTTGAGCACCAGCTGGGAGAACTGAGGCCCTCGAGAGCGAAAGCGCTTCAGCTGCTCTCTTGGCCTCCTTTATCTTCCTGGCAACTATTTTCTTCTTCCTCAGTTGCATTCTGATAAGAACAGTCTTTGATTGATGCTTCCGGCGTGTGACACCATGGCATCTAGAGACGTATTTCCTAACGATGTCGGTTGCTTTCATCTGAATCCAAATAGCCAGTTTTTCTGAAGCTAGTTTTGACTTTTTCCGGAGAACCACTGTTTTATAAGCATTTTTGATTATGGAAGATTTACTTTTAGCTAACATCTTCTTTTTCCAGTATTTCCTAGGACTTTTGTTTTCAACATCCTCCTTTCTAACTGATTTGGGAAAATTTTTGGCACCATCACGACTTACAACAGTTTGCTGGAAATTATCCTTTGGAACTTCAGTAGCACCCACATTTGAATTTTCTTGAAATGAAGACTGACTGGTCCCATGGAACCTTAATACGGATCTTTTCGGTGTTGTCATAGAAGATGCTGAGGCCAAGTTTTGTCTGTTGGCACCATTCTCTCCTGCACTGGACCTTGAATCACGCCTACTAAGATCAAGAGGTCTGTCTATCTCGGGTCTGTCCAAGTCTGGTACTGTTAGGTTTTGTGGAGGATTAATTACAGTTTTCTTACGCAGTGGGCCAGAAAAGGTGCGGTCTTTAAAATTGTATATAAATCGTAAATCACCTCTAAAGCCAGTCTCCGTTTTAGGTGGTTTCAAAGACTGATCTTCCTTCATACTTAGAGAAGAAAAAATATAGACTAAGGAATCAGGCTGCGCAGGCTCTAACACTTCAGTCTGTGATGCAGGTAACTCAGTTGTCCCAGTCTGGGTTTTTTTTTTTTTCTGGCTGTCACGTTGGAAATGCTTCCTTTTTGGTGAGTCCTCTTCTTGTCCCATCATTTTCCTTTTCTTCACAGAACTTGCTTGAGTTCCACATCTGACTCCTCCTGCCTGGTTCTGAACAGCCAACTGCCCATGTTGCTGATGATGCCCCTCTGCTAGGGAATAAGACGGTTTACCTAAGGCCACTGAAAAGTCACCGGTGTCTCCTACTTTACCTTCAACATACTGAATTGATGTGGTGTTCTGATTCAAGTCAGACCAGGTAGTCTTTCCTTCTTCACCCAAAAAAGTGTTCTGGGTCTCAGAGCCACCATCATAGTAACTGTAGTAATGGCCTTGAAATTCCTGTGCGTTTGTTTTCACGTCATCGTCTCTCGTCTGAGACCATGTTTTCCCAACAGATGAAGGAGGGGCCTGAGGTGAGGCTTCAGGAGCTCGTTCATTAGGATTGCCTTCTGCAGTCTCTTCCGCTTCTTCTGCATACATAGGGTTTGGTGGATATTCATACTTAGTTACTCTCATGTCAAAAGTTACCTTCTTACGATGGCGTGTTCTCTTAGCAGGCACAGGCTGGTCAAAGTCAGAGTCAAGTGAGGCATTATACTGAAAATTCAGCTCAGATCCGTAAGCGTTAGGGCTAACTGTACCTGCTAACCTCCCAGCTGTTTGGCGGATCACTGACACAGCATAGGCACCACGGTCTCTCCAAAGGCTGTCTTGACCAGTTCCCTGTAGTTGGCGAGTCGTTGGCTGAGTAGTATCATCAAAATGAAAATTTCTTTTAAGACTATTGGATCCATGGCTCTTCGCTTCTGGGGCAGTACGATTACGACGGGGCCGTTGTAACTTGCAAGTAGTGGGCTTATCAGAGGCATCAACACTGAAATTGAGTTCATGACCACAAGATGGACAAGTGGAATCTCCCAGAATAATATAGTCATTCTTCCGATTTATTATTTTGAAACTTTCCTTAGACTGGTTTGTCACTGACTGAGAGGCTTCATAATGGCAACTGCAGAATTTACAGTAGTACTTTTCTACTGCTGTGGAACCAACAGAATCTGTGCTTATCTTACTGCTTTCTTTGGCAGTCATCTGAGGTGGCTCAGTTTCTAGCTGAAGAGGGATATTTGAATCAGAAATTACTTCCCGGTCACAATCACTATCACTGGACACAACATCCACAAACACCACCTGTGGTGAGTCTGTTTCTCCATCTGATGTTTGAAGCTGGTTAACTACTATCTGGAAAGAGACATCGGAATCATACACCACTTCAGGTGCACAAGACTCACTGCACTTCTTCTCCAGGTCGGCTTCTTTGCAAGCCACCTGTGGTGGGTCAACTTCTGACTGCAGATGAGCACCAGAATTGTATGTTACTTTAGAAGAGCATGGCTGAAGGGTCTCACTGTCTGGGTCATCAGGATTCTCCTTCTGGAGGCGTACTGCTTTGATAGATACATCCTCCACAGTCGGGTCTGTCACAAACTGAACAGGATCATCAGAATTGTAAGTTGGTTCAAAATCAACTAGCTTGTAGCTCTTATCTTCCAGGTAAATATGGTCTTCCTTCAGGCTTATTTCCTTGACAGGGTTCTGAGGATGGCCTGCTACTGCCTGGCAAGGATCATTGGAGTTACAACTCATTTCTGGACCATCACGGGGACCAGCACTCACTTCAGGACCACAAGGACTGCTGCTCATTACTTTCGAACTGCTACACTCTTTTTGCAGACGTTGTGGTTTCTGAATCACTGAGCAAAAAATGACATTTGAAACAGGCACTATTCCAGGGCCACAGGGCTCACAGCCGTTATCATTTGTACTAGCATGTCCCCTCAGTACATTTATTTCTTGAACAGGCTCTTGGGCTGTATTAGTCCCAGACTGGAGCGGTTCATCAGAATGAAAGTTTGTTTTTGAGCCACTAGATTCAACAATCTTATCTTTTGCTGTATTAGTCCCAGACTGGAGCGGTTCATCAGAATGAAGGTTTGTTTTTGAGCCACTAGATTCAACAATCTTATCTTCCAAACCAACATCATCTTCCCGGTGGCTGGTCTCCTGCACTCCTCCAGTTTGGCCAGCCAGCGGCTGGGGGGCATTGGAATCATATGTCATTCCAGAGCCCTGAACTTCATCCCTTTTACCTTCCTTCTGACTTTTGTTTTCACCACTTTCACTGTGCTCATGAGCCTGTGACTGGGAAGAGTCATTAGAATCAAAGCTTACTTCAGAACCACAAGACTCATTTTTCCTACCTTCTAGCTCAACGCGTTCAGGCTCCAAGTCTGTTACTTCAGGTGCTTCAACTACTGACTGGACCGAGAAACCAGAATCTGCATTTGTCTCAGAACAGGTGTCTGGACTGTTATCTTCCAAGGACGTCTGATCATTACTGTCAAGATTTATTTGCTTGAGAGCTAGTTCAAGTTGGTCCATTGCAGAACGAAAAGAAACATTAGAATCATGTATTAATTTTGAATAAATAAGTTCACTGATCTTCTTTTCAAGGTCCTTTGCCTCTTTTTTCCACTCATTCATTTTTGAGATCACATCAAACTCTTGCTTAGGTAGTGAGTGCAAACGGCCAGCAGAATCGGCACTTGCTTTAGAATCGCCAGGTTTGCCGTCTGAGTCTTTCAGTCCAGCATGCTTTTCCTCTGAGGCTGACTGAGGTTGGCTAATGACTGAACCAACACAACCAGCAGGATTCAGATTTACCTCAACTCCTGTAAGCTCAGTATTCTCATCTTTTGGGTCAGCATGGCCCTCTTTCAAAGCAGCTGGTTGCGGTTTTTCAGTCATTAGCTGAGG
Organism: Acomys minous; assembly: GCF_964271855.1. Taxonomy (NCBI): domain Eukaryota; kingdom Metazoa; phylum Chordata; class Mammalia; order Rodentia; family Muridae; genus Acomys; species Acomys minous. The sequence continues at coordinate 90,348,140 of NC_140486.1, read as the reverse complement.
AAAGACATCAGAACTGGAGGTTGGCTGAGACCCACCACACTCATCCTCACTCTTGACTTCTTCAAGATGCTTTGTCTTTCTCTTTGCTTTCTTACCTACATAAGGTTGTGTCACTGGGTGAGAAGTGGCAGCAGCTGAACTTACTTCAGAATGAGATCCTGCACTTTCACTTGGTAAGTCAGCATGTTTTTCTTTTTGACGGCTTACATTTTTGACAACTACTTCACATTTATGAATAACTGACTGAAAGGGGGTATGAGAATTCAATCTTGTTCTAGAAATACGTAATATAATGGGCTCCTCAGACCGTTTGGGCTTTGAGTTAGAGTCACGATCCAAATTTAGTTCGGAATCAGCAGGTTCCTTTTCCTTTTGTTCTATGGGTACCTGCTCCTCTTTGGGGGGACTTATCTTTTTAACAGCTACTTCAGGATTAGTCACTGAATGAAGAGGGGCATTAGAATCCAAACATATTTCAGAACCACTGGGACTGCCATTCTTCCCTTCTTCCTGAATGATTACTTCTTTGACAGCTACTTCAGGGTGGTCATTTCCTGAATGAAGAGGAATATCAGAATCATATGTTATTTCAGAAACACAAGATTCATTACTCTTATTTTCCAGATCAACAGGTTCCTCCTCATACACAGCTACTTGAGGTTGGTCAGCTACTGAGTCATCGGGAATATCAGAATCAAAAGTAATGTCAGAACTACTTGACACACAGTTTTCATCTTCCAGGTTAAAGTCATCTTCGTTTATTCCTTCAACATCCAGGAGAGATCGCTCAGTAACTGACAGAAGTGGGGAATCGGAATCAAATGTCAACTCAGAACTGGAGCAGGCATCGCTCTTAACTTCTATGTCGACATTTAACTCATCGAGACTTACGTCTCCCCAAGCCCCTTGAGCTTCATCATTAGCTGACTGGTAAGAAGCATGGGAATCAAAGCTTAGATTGGAAACGCCAGAGTGAACACTCTGAGTCTCTAGGTCAGGATCTACTTCCTCAGGAGTTACTGGAGATTGACCAGCCTCTAATTGAGCATCAGCATGAAAACCCACTTCAGGACCACGAGACTCAGAGTTCATATCCCCACGGTTGGTATTCTTTGGGTTCGAAAGATTTGTTTCTTCTGTTTCTCTCTGGGGTTCCACAGCCACTGTTTCAAGAGAACTGTCATGTTCAGGATGTGCTTCAGCACTACTGGGTTGCTGTTCATTTTCCTGTTGGAAAGCTCTGTCTCTTGGGCTTCTTTCTTCAACAGGCATTTGGGGACGGTCCAGAGCCGCATCACTGTCAGAACTGAAACTACTTGACCCGTAGTTCTCATCAACCAGGTGTGCTTGGGCATTCGTCGGAGGTATCTGCTGTCGCTGTCGTGCTGCTGCTGAAGTCTCATCCACTGAGGACCCAGAATCCTCACATGGTTCAGAGCTGCCACTTCCATAGCTCTTGTCCACCAAGCGGCGGGGCATCTGCGTAGGAAGGCTTGCTGCTTTCACAGGCTGTGGGGGACGGTGACTAGTTGACGGAAGTGAGTCATCACCATCAAAATTCGCTTCAGAGCCACTAGACTCATAGCTTTCATCAACCAGACTAATGAACTGTATGTTCGGTGTGATTACTTGAGACTGGTTGGTAGCCACCTGCCGAGGATGGCTGTAATTATCTGAAGTTGCCCCAGAAACAGTGGGTGTTTCATTCCTAGGCTGTGTATCATCGTATGTTTCTTCCGATACGCTTATTTCTCTGGCGGTCAATTCAGACAGGGCACTCAGTGACTGACAAGAGGACCCACAATCAAAACTCATATCAGAACCTCTAGATTCGTAGCTCTCATCTTCTGGATCAACTCCCTCTTCATCTTCCTCTTCCTCCTCCTCCTCCTCCTCCTCTTCCAAAAGACTTAAGTCATGAACAGCAGCTTGGGAATGACCAGGTGTTGGCTGAGGAGAGCCATGATCAGAACTCAGTGAGCGCTTCTGTTTCAGAAGTGCTGGCTTGTTAAGAACCAAACATGTTTCTTCTTGGGGACGAACCGTATTTGAATGAGATGCCTCATGACGCTCTGGAATGGCACCTTCATGGGTGTCTGCTGGTGGTGTGTCAGTCTCACTCAAGGTTCCTGCTGTACCTGCCCCTAACTCAGAAGAAGACTCAGCTCTTAAAGAACAAAGCTCAGCACCTGTTAGCTCACGGACTCGCACGACAGGGGAAAAAGACGCACCCTTAGCTCTCAGATTTCTCTGGGCAAGCAATTTGTCTAAATTTATACTTAAAGGTTTCTTTTTTGGGTCTTTAGTTTTGGGTTGAGATGCCGGATTGCTAGAGCCCTGATCTGGGGGGTCAAAGTATGTTTCAAGGTTCTCTGTGTCACAAGCTGGAAAGGAATCTGAAGCAACTGCCAGTACTAACCGAGGAACACTGGTAGCCGCAACTGGTCTCTCGAAAGAGCCTCTAGGCAAAGAGCTGGCAGGAGCATTACAAATCACTGGGGGACGCACTAACTTTTTTCCACTAGTTGTAGCCTGAACAACACCGACTGAATTAACTTTTTTCACACCACTCTCAACTTTATGAGCCAACTCCAAGGACTGCTGCTGCCCCCGCTCCAATTTTTGAATAACTGATGGTCGAACTGCTGCCTCCGCACGCTCCTGAGAAGGACCAGGTCTACAGTCTATCTCTTCAACAGATGCCGAATCCTCGGAGTCCACCTCTCCACTGCTTTCTGCAGTGTCACCCTCCTTCTCATCCGAGTCGTCCAAAACAACCACTTCAGGTAACTCAGGATTTGCTGCTGCCTCATTTGGTGCAGATCTAAAAAATAAATTTTAAAAAACCATTAAAATGTCCCTAGTTTTGGCTTAAAATTCGTGGTATTATTTTCTTTTTATTATGGACCATTCTTAAGAGAAAAAAAAAGTTATCTTGCCAGACTCTGCACCCCATGTACTTTAGGAAGCTGGTATAGAAGATGCAGGAAGCCCACCAGTTGCTACTTCATAAAGAAATGTCTCCTATACAAATTGAAATGAATCTCTGTATGCACTTTTCAGTTATCACAATAAACACTGCAAAGTTTGACTCAGAGGTTCAGGATGTCAGCTGCTAAAACACCTGCCAAGGGTGTGCAAGGCCCTGTTTGATCCCCAGAACCTTAAATTTTAAGAGCTATGTCAAAAAAAGACAAATTATACAGTTAATTCTATCTATAAAAGTGCATGTAAGAAGCTAGTCCTATCTGTTACTTTTAGGAAATTGAACATAAAAGTCTGGTACTTCAAAAGGAATATAAGGAATATGTACTTGGCTCCCTTTTTTTAAGGTGGTGATCTGGCTATGCTGCCCAAATTGATCTTTCTTTTGGATGAGCAACGCTCCCACCTCAGCTTCCCAAGAAGTTAGAATTACAGGCACACTACCATCACACTGGGCTTATGACTGTTGAATGTTCCTGTTTAAAGATCTGAAATTTTCTATCTGAAAAGCTGTCAGTTCATTTCTTATACTACCATCAGCACAACATGCCTGATTCAAAACATTTTAGGAATCTGTCTTTCATACAGATGAGCAGTTGTCCTAAATATAATGCATAGTCCTAATTCAGTCATAGCCATCACCTACTAAGGGTTTTCTACTCGTTGGTATACACTCTACGGTAGGCACTGCGCAAATTCAAACAAAAGATGATCTGGCTCTTAAGAAGCATTCCGTTAGCAGCAACATGCAGTGTCAAATGTCAGTATGATCTTATTTAAACCCACAGAAGAGGCATCAAAGAACAAGAGAAGCCTAAGGTATCATAAGCTAATATAAGGTCAATGTTCTAAAACAAAAAAAGGGCAAACTTGGAAATCTTCATTTGTAAACTCAACCCAAAAATGTTTTTTTACTCAACAACCAAAACAAGTAATTGGTAGGGGGCTATCAAAAGCCAGAATGATGGCTTAAAGAGTAAAGGTGCTTTGTCACCAAGTCTGTTTGTGATTCCCAAAACACACACGCCATTTGAAAGAGAAAACTAGCTCCTGTAAGTTGTCCTCTAATTTCCATATGTACATATGACATATAAACAAATAAATAATTGTGATAAAAAACAAAACCCAGTATTGAAAAACTATTCAATCTAATACTTTTCCCCCTCAGTCACAGTTCCACTAAAACTGAACTGACTTTGATTTTTACCTTGACTATTTTGTCCTGGTATCACCTAGCTTTTCTGTTATTACTCTTTCAAAACATTTGCTCTGCACCCACCCAACATTTAATCCTATCACATACCTAAAAAGCACCTTGTGATACATAACTTATCAGCTTAAGACATTCACTTGGGAAACGGCGGTTATGTCCGTATTTTCTTAGTAAAATGGTTTTATTAGCATATTTATTATTTATGTATTATGGTTTAATATTTCTTATTATGTTTTACTAGCATTTACTGTTATGTTTACTATTATGTTTTTTGAAGACAGGGATTTACTGATACTAGGCAAGCACTCTACAACTCAGCTATCCCCGCAGACCTATAGTGAAATGTGGTACAAATAATTGAGGTGGAGAATCGCTTGGCAGTTAAAAATACTTGTTTCAAGGTCATGAGGACCAAAGTTTGGATCAGAACAACCATGTAACAAGCCAGGCAATCTGTACATGCCTATAAAGGTAGTGCAGAGGTAGATAGAAACAGGGGGACTGCTGAGACTTGCTGGCCTCCAGCCTAGCCCAGAAAACGCTAACCTCTGCACTAAGCATGCAGGTGCACATGCACACATGTTTATACACACATGTGGAAACATACACACAAATCAATCTTTAAAAATAAAAAATAAAAATAAAAATATTTAACTTATAATCTGTGTAGGAATGTTTTGCCTGTATGTATGTGCACCACTTGCATGCCTTGAGGAGTCTGAAGAGGGCGTCAGATTCCCTGGAACTGGAGTTACAGGTGGTTGTGAGCCACCATGTGAGTGCTGGGAACTGAACCCAGGTCCTCTGCAAGAGCAAGTGCTCTTAACCACTGAGCCATCACTCCAGCCCCCCCCCCAAATAAATCTTTAAAGAAATAAGTACAACAAACAACTGGAAATGGAAGTTACTAGATAAAATTTCATTTTAGAGCTAGGTAAGTATTAACTCTTCTCCTAGCCCTAAATCAAAATTTTATCCATTAACTTTCACTTCTAATTATTTATTTTAATTGGTTAAATAAAACAGTTCACTACAGAGCTGGGAGTGCATCTATGGTAAACTGTTTGCCTCAAATAACTGAGCCCTTAGGTTTGATCCCTAGTTCCATAAACACAAAACAATTTTGCGCTTCATATTTTTTTTAAATTCAAATACAGACCTTAAAAGCTAAGCATGGTGGCACATGTAATCTCATCACTAGAGAAGCTGACAGGCTGAGGCTAGTCTGAACTACACAAGCATTTCCAACCAGGACTGGACCTGGACTGTAAAGCTAGATGGTGGGGGTGGCCTCGAACACTGACACAAATGTTAATATTCCAATAAACTACCTACCTGTTCTCCTGATAATTGTACGGGTGGTGCCGCAGGACATCCTGCAAGAAGCGTTCCATTAGAGTGTTATTGGTAGCTGCCCGACGTCTGCTCTGTCTGGTCAGGCTTCTGTGCTGAGCACTAAACAAGTGCTATAAAGAGAAACAGTGGGTATTTTAAATAAGTAACTGTTATTTATGATAACACGAAATGGACTCATGAATGTATTCCTTGTAGAAATATAAGTTGATATTCTTTCCATACAGCACTTCTAATATGTGCATCTAAAGCCATAAAAGTATGTTTCCCTAAAATACAGTTGTTACAGTTCTCTAAGTATATCCTAAGGATGACATCAAAAAGATGCCTAACACATCATATAGCAAAAAACTGGAAATTCCGTAACAATATCCTTACATTATGGTGTACACTGCAATGTAATACCATGCATCCACCCAAAATAATAAAAAAATCATAACATAGCATAGTATAGTATAATATTTCTATACTATATTAAAAAAAAATGGCTCTACCTATGGCTCTAACCTAAACTACAATTTAAAAATACACAGACAAGCAAGTGGAAGAAAATGTACTAAAATCTTAAAAGTATACTTTTAAGTGATATAGCTATGGGTAATTTTTTCTTTAAAATGTTATATTTTCCAATTTAAAAAATGTGAAAAGAGAGAACAGGGTTGGATTGTGGTATTAAAAAAAAAAAAACAGATTAGCTCACAGAAACCCTTCATTTCTTTTTCTCCAGTGATTAAGAAAAATCCTGCCTTAGCAGAATATTAGTGTAAGCACATCACAGTCTTCAGCTTTACCACAGATACTAGTATTAGTGGATTAGCAATGTGGTAAGAAGGAATCTAACACAGGGTGAAACGGACCATATGCCACACACAGGGCTATTCAAGCCATCTAAAAAGCTCACTGCGTTTTCACTCAGTAAGAACAGTGCCCTCTTTTGACACAAAGAGAGTGGGGCACAAAAAAAAAATAAAATAAAAGCAAACTGCCTTCAGTTCTGCACTCAGCAACAGCAAAGCCAGAATTTGAATGTAAGTCAAACTGTAGTTTATATCCTTTTGTCAAATAGCTAGTATAAATAAAATATTAATCACATGTTCTTTATAATACAATAACACGTTTTAACTATACTTAAGAAAACTCATGTTTTAATATATCATAGTTAAGGTACTATTTAAAACAAAACAAAACCAGGTTGCTAGTTCCTGACCACTGTTACAACTCTTGGAATGACTTCCTCGGTTGTGCTGACATGAGAACTTTCCTGCAATGTGACCTTAGTCCCAGGGACAATCAAGTATGACAGTCTCAAAATCATTTGCTATAAACTCCCTACTGTCCAGGACCCACCACCAGAGCTAGACTGCTGGGAATAAAAAGGACAAGGGTACAAGGGAACAAATAAAGATTCAACTAAAATCCAACCTTGTCCTCTCTACCGAGGCAAACAGAGAGAGCAATGTGAATGGAGAGCTGCACTGCTGGGAGCTGCAGAAGCCACCGCATTAGCTCTATCCCACATGGGAGGCTTAAGAATGTTTCAACATATATATCACATAAAATACACAACACATTTGTATGTTGCCTCCTAAACCATCACAGAATAAACATATCCTAGAAATTCCTTTACTGTCCCATACCAATCTAATATCCCTTCTCTCTTCCCCCAGTGTACCTATAACCTGATTTCTAATACTAAGCTTTGAAAGGCTCTGAAATGTATATATATATCTATCACACCACACAGCATGTACTCTTTTGCACTGAGCTCCTTTCATTCAGCACTGCATTTACGATACTATTCAGCAGTAACTATATTCTGTTCATCTTCACATACATCTGTACTCTGTTGTGTGACTTATCCTAGATTTTACGTTGTTACCAGCATTTGGGCATTAAAAACAAGGCTGCAAAGAACCTTGTTATTTGTGACAGGATATATTTTTGTGAGGTTAGATTACTAGGAAGAGAATTTATGTGTCATACAATAAAAGTACATGTTTTTTCAACTCAGTACCTAGTCTCCCGAAGTGGTTGGAACAATCTGTGCCTCAATCAACAGTACATTTTGCATTGCTCTACTTCATTATCAATCCTTGGTCTTACGGGCTTTACACTTTAGCTATTATGGAAGATGTTCAATGCCATATATTGTGCCCTTAACCCACAATCCAATGATAGCTTTTCATTTTTACTGGCAATCCAGATTGTCTCTGTAGTTACTGGTCCATTCAAATTTCTTCCTGATGTTTTTTCAAGACAAGGTCTTCAAAATGCAGCCCACACTGTCCTTGAACTGGAGTCCCCCACCTCTGTCTCCAGAATGCTGGGTCTCAGGCTTGTGCCACCATACCAGCCCTTCTTCCTCTTTTGTGAAGAGATGTCTTCTTCTTTATTAACTTGTAGATCTTATTTATTCTGGACACAATCTCTTCACTCAATTATATATGTTTTTTTCAAGTATTGTCTTCTTTTCCTCTCACTTTCTTAATCATCTACCACTTCCCTAATTTTATTGCAAGCGAGAACAGTTTTTGTTTTCAGTGCTTTGTGTTGGCAGAAAGCTCTTCCTTACAAAGCCACAAAGAGCCCCTGTCTGTTATTAGTTCCTTTATTACATTATCTACAACACTCACATCTATAATTCGCTTAGAAAATGATTTTTATACCTAGAATAACTCAACAATAAAGTTTCATTTCTTTCCCAACTAGCTACTCAAATGGCATAATAGCATCTACTGGAGAAAGATGTGTCCCTTGCTGCTCTACAATGTCACCTTTGTCATAGATCAAATATGCACATCCATCTACGTCTGGAGCTTGTTTCTACGTTCTTCCTGCCTTTGCACCAAGACTGCCTTGTCTTAATGAGCGCAGGTGAGTAGGTGTGGCTGTCTGCTCACATATGCCCTCTTGCTCAGATTGTTAACATTCTGCTTCTCGCTTTTTTCATTTCACATTTACACTGGCTTAATTTTTATTGGAATGTATGTGATTTTCACTGGAATTGCACTAAATAAGTACAATAATTTTGGAAAATTGGATACTTTTAATATTGACTCTTTCAATCCATGAGAATATTAGGTCCCTCTCCCAGCCCCTGCTGGCGACTGAACCCAGGGCCTTAAGCATGCTAAGCAGGCATGCTATCACTGAGCTAAATTATTCAGCCTTCAGTGTTTAGTTTATAAATGAAGATTTTATACAGACTTTTTTGTAATTATTCCTCAAATTTTTATTTTCTTTGATGTTATTGTAAATTATATCTTTAAATTTCATTTTCTGCAGAGTATTGGCGTATAGAAATATGACTTTTTCTACTGGTCCAACCACCTTGGTATTTTGTTTGCTTTTTAACCAAAGGCTTCCCATGGTGCCCAGGCTCATATCAAATGCACAACAGAATCAAATGATCCTCCTATGTCAGCCTCTTCAGTGGCTGGGATCATAGGCGTACACCACCACACCTGGGTCTAACATGCTTTTAAATTCACCCATTAAAATTTATCAATTTTTGGTTTTCTAGCCCATCATCATGTTATGATAAATAATTGCCTTTTATCCTCTCACCCCAATTCTCTTTACCATTTTGGTCATATTATCTCTTTTTCTTTCTTATCTTTGTGGCTAGGACCGCCTATAAAGTATTAAATAAAGTTTTATTTTTCCTTTTTGAGTTGCTGGGGGTCTCCCAGTTGCATATACAGCAGGCAAGTGCTCTACCATGGAAGTAAACACACACACACACACACACATAGTCATTGAGCATATTTTTAATTAAAGCAGTAAGTCTATTTTCACTTGGGCATACTTGGAAGTTTGTATTATTCTTACATGTATTTTCTCTCTTCTTTCTTCCTTTGCTTTTTTTATTATTCTAATTTCCCCCCACTTTGTTAGCTTAGTAGTTACAGATTCTCTTCCTAGTCTACTCGCAGGAACAAATGACAAGTCTGAACTATCAAAATCTAAAGTTACTCCCTACTTAATTCTCTCCTTAAACAATGTAAGGTCCTTAGAAATCAACTCTACTTACTACCCTCCCAGGCTGCGTGGCTGTCCATCCCACAACATGATGTATTGATTGCCTACATATTTACCTGTCCATTGTTCTTCATTACTTCCTGATAGCTCTGAGCTTCCATCTGGAATCATTTTCCTTCTGCCTGAAGAACTCCTTTTAGTTTTTCCTTTAGTGAGGGTCTGCTGGTGACAAATTCCCTTAATTTTTGTTTCCTGAAAATATTTTTATTTTACCTTACGTTTAAAAGTTATACTTATGGAGTAGAGAATTCTAGGTTGGCAGTTGTTTTCTTTCTTTTGGCTCCCATTGTTTTCTATCGAATACTCCACTAGATCTAGGCCCCATATTTCTTCACTGCCTTAGTAGTTTTCCAAAGCCTTGAAATATGTATGTATATATGTATATATAGATATCTATATATACATATATATATACACACACACACATATATTTTCCAAGCTTTTAGTGTTAATATAAATTATCCTGGCTGTGATCAATAGAATCTCTTTAAATGCCAATTTCGTACAGGAGTGTCCAAATGAATAAAAATTTTTTAAATGTTAGGGGAAAAAATTGCATCAAATACTTATTGAATAGAACCTGTAATTAAGGAATCGATGTTTTACAATTGCCAAGAGTTCAACATGTCCAGTCAAGTACTGAAACAATTTATCAATCATGAGAAAGATAAAGTGACTTCATTTATTTTCTGCCTCATGTTTATGACCAGCATTAAAAACTTTCTCTGAAAAGGGGTAGAGGGGTTTTAAAAAATCACAACAAAAAACTTTTTATTACTATGAAATTAAGTGGTTTCTATTAAACAAGACAAATGCCACCACACAGAATTTTTACATATTATACAGTTATCTTAGATGTCATCTAAGATAAAAAAACAGTTCAGCATTTACAAAACCAGAACATCACCATAAACTGTTTCACCTACAACACAATTACAGCTTAGACCCTGAAGAAAAGCTTAAGACACTTCTAAATGAAAAACCCTGGTTAGAAAACAGTAGCTACTACTATGGTGAATATTGGTCAAGATCTCTAATACACAACAGTACATAAAACTCTTCCAACAAAAACATAAGGGAAGCTACTCAGTTCAGTCTATGAGATTGTTATTACTCTGATATGAAAATGACACAAAGACACCAATCCAACAAAGAAGTCACAGACCAGCACTCCTTACAAATACATATATAAAGATCCTCAAAAATTTAAAAAAAAAATTAACAAACAAAACCCAGCAACATCTAAAGAGAACTAAGTTTATGCCATAACCAAGCAAGACCTATCCCAGGACTGTAAGATCAGAGTAACATCCAAACATCTGTCTGTACTACAGACAGACCTGCATCCAACCAAAGCTCATATGCTGAATTTCTAACCCTAACACGACTACATGTAGATAAAACTTTAAGAAGCAGTTAGAATGACATGCCACCAAAAGTCCTAACACAACATGGTATTACTGTTCATTCTCCCTCTACAAGTGAGGACATAATGAGAAGGCAGCAAAGTACAAGCTAGGAAAATCAATCAATCATCTAGTGCCTTGGCCTTGAACTTCCTAGCCTTCAGAACAGCAAGAATATTCAGCTTGCTTAAGCCATCTAGAAATACATGATTTATTATGGCGGCCTGAGCTAATATACTTATGTACTATATTTATACACTGAGGAAAAAACACAGAAAAGCAGGTGAATGTGACAAATCCTGTTCCCTTTCACAATGAAGCACTCAACAAACTAGGACCAGAAGATCATTTCTTAACAGGTCTTCCTTAGAAAAGCACACTTATGTATCATATTTAATACTGACAATGAAAGCTTTCTGCCTAAGATCAACAGAGACAACAGAGATCAACACCTCTACTTGATACCCACTGAACTAGAGAGATTCAAGGGAAGAAAATGGGTACCCAGGTGAGAAGACTAGTGCAACTGATCATTTTGTACATGGAAGGACACACACAATGTCTTAAAGACTCACAAAAAAAAAAATTTAGAGCTAATAAGCTCCACAAGGTTTCATGATATAAGATCAATATTATAAAATGCTATTCTACCAGAGATAAACAATCAAAAATGGATTTAACAATATCATAAATATTAATAAATTTAACATAATACAAAACTTATACACTGAAAAACCTAAGACTAGATTGAAAGGCCTTTAAGAAGCTTTATGTAATGGAAATAGATGCTCCCTACTCACAAACTGGAAGACTTGGTGCTAAGATGGATACTCCACAAAGTCATCTGCAGATTCAACACAATCCCTATCAGAATCTGCTCACCTTATGAAGTAACTCGTCTCAGAGAAAAAAAAAATTAAGAGCAAAAAAGGTCTATTACATTGTGGAGATGATGAAATGAGGACATGTTGGTATTACTGGTGTTATAAAAAAGGATAGAAAACCTACTCAACTAAATAACTTACAACTTTCGTAGAAAAGATGGCTATTTGAAGGACCTCTGAAACTTGACCAAAAGAGGTCATATATACTACAAGATGAGATCTGGAATGTCCTTTAAAGGCTCATGTATTGAAAAGTTGTCTTCAGAACCTTCAAAAGGAGGAGGGATCTAAAACTGGAGGTTCTGAATCACTGAGAATATGACTCCAGTGAATATTATGGGAGTCCTGTTGTTGTGGCTATTTCTCACATTCCAGACATTAACTGAACAGCTTGTTTCACTACACTCCATGCCAGGCTATGTTGTCTCATCACAAAGCCACAGTAACAGAACCTATCAATTACAGACTCAAGTGTTGCCAAACTGAGAGCCAAAATAAACCTTTTCTCTCTGTAAGTTGATTATCTCAAGTATTTTGCTATGGTACAGAAAGATGACAAATATCTCCCAGTTATCATTGTCAAATTGCTAAAAAATAAAAATAAAAATAAAAGAGAATTCTAATAATAGCAACAGAAAAGTACCAAATCGCATAAAAGATAATTTCCAGTAGACTAACAGAATATTTATCTGCAGAGAGTTTACCAGATGGAAAATATTCAACAGTCCTGAAAAATGAAACAAAACAAAAAAACAAACCAATACTATACCCAGCAAAGTTATCCTTCAGAAATGCAGGAAAAATATAATCTTTCCAAAAACTGCAGTAATTCCCCACTACCAGACCCATCCATCCCTAAAAGAAATATCTGTTATAGTTCTATACTAGAAAAAAGACAACTCCTATCATAAAAATATATGCAAATATAAAACTTAATAGTTGTTCAGGAACACAAAGGGAAGAATCAAATAGAGAAGTTCATCAAACCATAAAGAAGAGTAAGAGAAGAAGGAACAAAAAAAATATACCAATATTAAAAAACCACTAAAAATATAACAAGTGTATCATTATTTATCAATAACAAGCTTGAATATAAACATCAAATTCTAGAAACAAAGGATGTAGACTGGCTCAATAGGGATTTTAAAAAAAGACTCAATGATATGCTGTTCTAAGAAACTTCTTTCACCAATAAAGCAATACTTCCTAGAGGTGAAGGATAGAAAAAGACATACCATGTAAACAAAACTCAAGCAGGAGTCTCCACACTTAGAACAAGCAGACTTGAAAATAAAACTGGGGAGAGAAGACAGAATGACAAAAGAATCAACTCAACAAAAGGAAGTGATATCCGTATCTGTATCTATATGTTATACAAAAAAGTTTAATATAAACAGCAATACAAATCAACAACCTAAAAAACATTATATATACACATATATGTGTGTATATATATATATATATGCATTTGATCTAAAAGAAGATTTTAGGACAATAATGGGAATTCAGAATCCCATTCCATCAATGGAAAAACCATCTACCCCAAAATTAGAAAGAACCTGATATCTGATATAACAGTTAAACTGTTTCTATATTATAGACCAAAAGGGCCAAGCAGACATTTACAGAATTAACCTCATCCAATAGTTATAAAATAAGCATTATTCTCAACATATGGAATATTCTCAACAAATTTTTTAAAAACCAGCACATGTATCTTTGATCAGAATTGAATAAAAATAGCAATTTAGAAACTATAAGCACATGGAAATTAAATATGTTCTTAAATAAATAATGAGCCAAATAAATCAAAAGAAAATGTAAAATGTTTTAAAGCAAACTGAAATTGAAACAACACACTGCAGCCTATGGAGTAAAGCAAAAGCAATGCAGATGGAAGTTTATAATACATTACAGCCTACATTTAAAAAAAAATATGTTGGGGCTGGAGAGATGGCTCAGAGGTTAAGAGCACTAACTGCTCTTCCAGAGGTCCTGAGTTCAATTTCCACCAACCACATGGTGGCTCACAACCATCTATAATGAGATCTGATGCCCTCTTCTGGCCTGCAGGGGTACAGGCAGGCAGAACACTGTAAACATAATACATAAATAAATCTTTTAAAAAATATGTTTAAACTGGGCACAGTGGTGGTGCACAGCTGTCATCCTAGCACTCAGGGAGACAGAGGCAGGTGGATCTCTGTGAGTTTGAAACCAACCTGGTCTACAAAGAGTCCAGGTCAGCCAAGGCTACAGAGAGAAACCCTGTCTCGAGTGGAAGAGAAAAAAAAATCAAGAAAGCAGGTTGAAGAGATGACTCAGAGGTTAAGAGCACTGGGTGCTCTTCCAAAGGTCTCAAGTTCAATTCCCAGCAACCACATGGTGGCTCACAACCATCTGTAATGAGATCTGGTGCCTTCTTGTGGTAGACAGAATACTACATAAATAATTAAATCTTTAATAAGAAAAAAAATCAAGAAAGTACCAAGCTTATATTAGTAAAAGGAAATAGCAAACAGCAGAAACAGACTAAAGCATATCTACACACACATGTATAAAAAAAAAGAGGGCTAGAAATGTAGCTCAGTGGTATAGCATATGCACAAACGCCAGCATGAAAAAGATGGGGAAAGGAAAGGAGCATGACCCAAATCAAATCCAAGATGAGAAGGGAAACATTACAGCTGACATTTTAGAAATACAAATGATCATTAGGGACTATGATGAACAATGATAAGCCAATAGACAGCAAAATTGTTTTTTAAAATGTGTTTCTATATACACACAGACTACAAAAATTGAGCCACGACAACATTCAAAATCAACAAACTGATAACAAGAGGGCTAAATCAGTAAAATATGTCACAAGAAATAAAAGCCCAGAACCTGATATATTTTACCAAATCCTTACAGACAGATATTGCTGATAAACAGATACAAAAATTCTCAACAAAATGCTAATGAAGCAAATTCAGCAACACATAAAAAAAGAGTACAGACATAATCAAGTGGGATTTACCTCAGGAAGGCAAGAATGGCTACATATAAATCAACAAATTATGTCATCCCCATAATGAAAGATACAAACTGCATGATCATCTAATTATATGTAGAAAAAAATAAAATTAAACATTTCTTCATGATAAAAAAATTTAATAGGGTATAAAAGTAACACAACTCAGCATAGTAGGGGCTGCACATGACTATCCACAATTTACATGATATTCAGTGGAGGAAAGCTAAAATCCATTTTCTCTGAAAGCAGTATTAAGACAAAGACATCCATATTGACCCTTTATATTCAGTATCAGATTAGAAACCTTAAAGTACCACAATAAGAGAAAAAAAGGTATCAAATTATTCATTTGTAGATGGCATAGGTTGTAGATGGTATAGGTTATTTCCTATGCATGTATGTATGTGCACTATATGCATACCAGAAAAGGCTACCAGACCCCTGAAGCTGTAATTACAGCCATGTGAATGCCGAGAACCAAACCCAGGTCCTCCACAAAAGCAGCAAGCACTCAACTGCTGAGCCATCTCTCCAGCCCCAGATACTAAGAAACAAAATAAAAGAAAAAACTAGACTCCATTAAAATATTTTTAAAACTGAAAAACAAAATCAATAAAGGTATAGGACATAAAAATCAACATAGAAAAATCAGCTGTTTTACATACTGTTAAAAGGTTACCAAGCTATCAATATTAATAATGCTGATGACAATAAATAATAACACCTAGTTATTAATTTAACCAAAGGCATGAGCTCTTTCATGAAAGTTATAAAATATGAAAAGAATGAAACTGAGGATGATACATATACAAAAAAAAAAGACAGCTCATGTTCATGGATTGGAAGAATACAGCTAAAGTATCCATAATACTCAATCTATAGATCCAATTGCAATTTGTATCAGAATATCAATGACCTTCACAAAACAAAAAAAGAGCAAGTACAGAATTCACGCACACCCTAAATTATTCTAAACAGTGGTAACAATCTTGGGCAAAAAGAATAAAGGTAGAGCCATTATAATAGCAACTTCAAAACATAATACAAAACTATAGTAACTAAAAAAGCATGATACTGGGAGGTGGGGCACCAAAAGAACATAACAAAAAACAAATAATTCATCTATCTAGTGCTAAGTGTAAGGGCAGTTGACCAGTCAAGGCAAAGAAGGAACCAACTAAAGTAAAATCTCTTCAGTAAATTGTGCTAGAAAACTTCAACATCTATATATAAAAAAAAATTAAGTCTGGTGTGGTGGCTCAAACCTTTAATCCTAGGGCAGAAACAAGTGCACCACTATGAGATCAAGGTCAGCATGATATAGTGAAGACCAGACTGCCAGAGCTACACAATAAGACTCTGCCTTGATGATGATGATGATGATGATGATGATGATGATGATGATGATGATGGAGGAGGAGGAAGAGGAAGAATAAGAATTATTAAATATAAATAGAAGAATAAAACTAGACATCAATCTCTTACTACATTCAAAAATCAATCCAAATATATCACACTCCCTGATGGTTTGAATGAGAACATTCTCCAGAAGCTCCTATGTTTGGATGCTTGATCCCAGTTAGTGGAACTGTTTGGGAAGGATTAGAAGCATTAGGAAGGGTGGCCTTGTTGGATGGGGTGTGGTCCTATGGGAAGAGGTATGTCACTGAGGGTGGGCATTGAGGTTTCCAACCCCCATGGCAGCCTCAGTCTCCCTCTCTGCTCACTGAGGAGCAGGATGTAAAGCTCTCAGCTACTTCTCCAGTACTGTGGCTGCCTGCCACTACACTCCCTGACATGATGGTGGACTAAGCCTCTAAAACTGTGAGCAGACACCCAATGTTTTCTTTTGTAAGAGTTGCCTCAGTCATGGTGTTTCTTCCCAGTAATTAATAGAACAGTAAGTACGACATACTTTTTTGTTTTGTTTTTGCTTTGTTTTTGAGATAGGGTTTCTCTGTGTAACAAGTCCTGGCTGTCCAGACTTGCTTTGTAGATCAGGTTGGCCTCGAACTCACAGAGCTCTACCTGCCTCTGCCTCCCTGAGTGCTGGCATGAAAGGCGTGCGCCACCACACAAGGCCCAAAGACAGGATTTGAACCACGGGCCTTTAGACTATAGAAGTCTTATCAACGGAGCTATTCTAGCTTTCTGGTTTTTCTAACACACTCTTAAAGTGTTTTAAAAAATTACTAAAAGAAAACATAAGGGACATGAACATGCCATGGTGCACGGGTGAAAGTCAAAAGCAATCTTAGGAACTAGTTCTTCCCTGCTACCGTGTTTTCAAACAAGATCTCTCCATATTTGCTGTTCACTGCTGTCCATATTTCTCCTGCCTCTGCTTCCTACCTTGCCACAGAAGCACAGAGTACAGAAGTATTCTACCATGACTTGTGTACAGGGTTCTGGAGAGTCAAACTCAGTCCTTAAGTTTTGTGTGGCATGTTTTACCCATCCAGCTACTTCACCAGGACTGGTTTTTGTCATTGATGTTGAGTTTTTTCTTTAAGATTTTATTTATTTAATGTATGAATCTTCTATCTGCATGTAAACCTACATGCTAGAAGAGGGCACCAGATCACTATAGATGCCTGCGAGCCACCATGTGATTGCTGGGAACTGAACACAGGAGCTCTGGAAGAGCAGACAGTGCTCTTATCCATCTCTCCAGCCCAGATGTTGGTTTTCTGAGACATAGTCTCACGTATCTCTGGCTGGCTTTCCAGTCCTGATGCTCCTGCTTCTATACTCCCTGACTGCTTAAAGACATGAGTCACCACACCCAGACACCCAAAGGACTCATTCCAGAATGTATAAGGGACTCAACAACTCAAAAGCAAATTTAAAATGGGCAAATAACCTGTGTAGACATATTTAAAAGATAATATATAAACAGCAAGCAAATATATGAAAAAGTTTGATAATATTAATCAAGAAACTATAAATCAAGACAATAAGGTATCTTCTCAATCCTGTAGAAGGGGTAAGAAAAATATTTTAAAATGGCAAGTTCTAATGGGACTGTGACAAAGAGGGAGTACTGTAAGAACAGTGTTAAACAGTCGAACCATCACAGAAAACAGGACAGAGGTTTCTCGGAAAACTAGAAGCAGAACCTCTTATAGTGGAAAAGCCAGCTATTGACACATACCTAAAAGAAATAAAATCAGATGTGTGCCAAGGCCACATCTGCAGCATTCTGTTCACTACAAAACATTCAGGACAGCCAAAAAAGGTGTCCATAGATGAGTGAATGGGTAGAGTGGTCACCCAAGCGTGACAAGGACAAAGGGATGGGAGAAGGATGGTCAATGGGTACAGGAGAAGGTGAATAGGTGGAATAACTTCTAGTGTTCCCAGAACAGGCACAGTAACGATGGCTTACAAGAATTAACTGTGTATTTTAAAATAGAGAGAATGTTTCCAGTACAAAAAATAATAAATGTCTTAAGGTGACAGACAAGCCAATTATGATCTGATCATTACACATTATATACATGTGCTGAAATATCAGTTACTTGATAAATACATACAGTTACTGTATGCCAGTTTAAAACGTATTTTTAAAAAAGACTATGGTAGTAGCATTATGACATATGTCATATATAGACCAATAGAACAACACTGAGAACAAGGAAATAAGCTATTACAATTATAAGTACGTCTCTTGATTTTCAAGAGACGTAACAATTGAATAGGCAAAAACTAGTCTTTTCAACAAGGAGAGTAGTGATTACTGGATATCACAAGCAAAAAAATGAAACTGGATCCCATATCTTGTCCCATATAAAAATGAATTCAAACTGAACAGAAGACCTGAAGAAGAACAGAAGTTATAAAAGCAACTATGAAACTCTTAGAGGAAAATAAAGGCATAAATCTTCATGATGTTGGTTTAGGCAATCCTTCATCAAAAACAACACAAAGAAAGGTGCATAGTACATACCTGCAACCTCAGTCCTAGGAGGTAAAGGAGAAAGATCTCTCAAGCCTGAGGCTAGCCTAGACTGCAGAGTAAGAACTGTCTTTAATTTTTTAAAAAAAGATAAATTCAATGATGCAAAATTTAAAACTTATTTTTCAGACAGGTCTCATTATGTAGTGTAAGCTGGCCTGGAACTTGCAATGTTCCTGCTTCTACAATTTACAACATTTATACATCAAAGCATACTATCAACAAAGTAGAAAGACAAACCACAGGATAGACAAAGTATTACAATCATATTATTTCATAAAGATCTGCTATCCATAAAAAAGGATTACAGTTTGGCAATAAAAAAAGACAAACTACCTAAAACACAGACACAGGATCTCAACAGGCATTTGTCCAAACGATGTACACAAACAGCCAATAAGCACATGAAAACATGCTCAATGACACTGGCAAATGCAAATCAAAGTCACAATGAGATATCACTTCACATCCACAAGATGGCTATAATTAAAAAAAAAAAAGATAAGTGCTGGCAAGGATGAGGAGAAACTGCAACCCTCATGCGTTGCTAGAGGTAACATACAATAATAGAGCCACTTTGGAAAACAGTGAGGCAGTTCCTCAAAAACAAGTTATCATATGACCCAACAATTTCATTCCTACATGTATACCCAAAAAACTGAAAATGTATGTTCACACAAAAAATTATACACAAATATCCATAGCAGCAATATTCATGGTAGCCAAAAAAAGTAAAAACAACCTAAGCATCCGTCAATTGTTGAATGAATAAATAAAATGTGGTATTATTTTTATAATGAAATATTATTCAGCCATAATGAGATAGTAATACATGCTATGATATGAATGAACCTTGAATATATTATGCTAAATGAAAAGTTAAGACACAAAAGGTCACACAGCATAGGCTTCCACGCAGGGGAAATACCTAGATTGGTGTCTTTTGAAACAGAAAGTAGATTAGTGGTTGCCAGAGGTTAGAGATCCAAGAGAGTAGTTTCCTCTTAAAGATGAAAATTAAACAATATCATCACTTTTTCATACACTAAAAGATCTCTGAATTTTACTTTAAAGGGGGTAGTTTATGATGAAAGAATTATATTACAACAGAAAATAAACAAAAGAATCCCCGTAACAAGTACTCTACCCATTAGCAGCCAGAATGATCCTTCTAAAGTACAAGTTCAATAATAAGTCACCCTTCTCATAGTCCTGTGATGGCTGCCAACCTCACTGGCATAAAAGTCAACGTTGTCACCTTAGCCTACAAAAGTGTTTGTCTATTTTTTGAGACAAGGTCTCACTGTGTAGCCCTGGCTGGCCTGAAACTTTGTAGATCAGGATAGTTTTGAACTCAGAGATCCACCTGCTTCTACCTCTCGGTGCTGGTATTAAAGGAGTGCATCACCATACCCAGCTACCCTATAGGATTTACACAATCCTTTTTCACACATTACTTTTCACCTATCCCTCATCTTACACTGGAGTCACACTGGCTTCTTGACTTCTGGTTAGCGCGTTCTTCTTCTTCCTCCAGGTCTTTCTCTCTCCTAGAATACTTCCTCCATATGTATGCAAACCTGGTACTCAACTTCTTTCAAATGCTAACTCAACTGTCTCACTTAAAACAAAAGAAAACAAAACAAACCCTTACCTGGCCATTCTACTTAAATAGCATACTCTTGTTCATTTTGTTTTCATCATAAAACTCACCAAAATTTAACATACTATACCTTAAAATTATATGATCATTGATTTTCTGCCTTACTATACTATAAACTCCATGGAAAAACTGATTTTGTTCATGATTATATTCTCACACTTTTAAGCAAACCAGCATATTCTCAACAAAATCCATTCAGTGAAAGAATAAATGAGCCTAATAAAATGTAAAAGAGAAATTCACAACTAAAGTGCTATGTGTTATTATTATATTAGTGGGAACCTCTCACCTGTTCCAGGTTAGGATACTGTACACGGCAATAGCTGCAATATCCTTGTCTTTTTTGCATCTTGACTAAGCCAGTCAGGAGGCTACTGGTGTTGGAAAGTCAAACTGCAAAGAAAAAAAAGCATTAAAAATAAAATAATAACAACAACAATAATAAAAACAATAATTCCTTATTACTATTAGGAAAACAGTTCAAAATTATTCTTGCTTGGTTTTCAAGACATAATTTCACTATATACCTTAAGCTGACCTAGAATACACACACACACACACACACACACACACACACACACACACACACACACTCCAAAAGTAGCCTAGAAATTACAATCCTTTTTGTCTCCACTTCCTGAGTTTTGACCATGCCTGACTTCCACCTGTCCCGTTTCTATCGATGAGGAAAATAATACACTGCATCATTGGAAAGAACAGTTTGTTGCCAATTATCTGAAGACAGTTAAAGTTCTTATCAATTTTCTATAGCTGAGTTACTAGGAAATGATTCAGGATGAAATAATACAGCACTAGATTTCTAAAGACTGTATTACTGTAGTACAATCTTCTCAAACACAACCAGTTCCCTGCATTCTTATAACAGAAACTCCAGGTTATCTGAACTTGCCTCTAATCCTCTTGCCAAGAGTGAAGATGCTATTTGGCAGCTTACGCTCAGCTCACAAGCTCCTGTTACAATTATCCCAGTAGCTAAAGAGAAAAGAGCAACTAAAGTGGCCTCAGAATGACAAAACTTTTCTAACTCTTCAAACCACATACATATGGGTAATTTTTCCTACTAGTACTTTTGAGATTTCATGACCCATCAATGGTTTATGAATTTTACCCACCTCAAATCATAAGCCTGGTCACAAAGTGACTCTAGGACAGCCAAGGCTACAGAGAAACCCTGTCTCCAAAAACAAAAACAAAAACAAAAACAAAAATCAAGCTGACTGGTAAAATTATCTCCCAAATTTTGAACTAGAACAACTGAGTTAGAGCCTAAGATTCTTAATTTTTAAAGATTCTCCACACTGTTTAAAATGGGAGGCTCCTAAGTAAGACGTACACTGCTCACTTGCAGCTCAGCTCTTCTGTAATTATACTGCACTTCCAAATGAAACCTTTTGCTGCTTTGCAGAACAAATAAATAAATAAAAACGTATATAAATAAAAAGGTATCCTCTCGAAGACCCGTCCTCTCTCAGTTCCTTCTTTCTTTTCTAAGTAAATCTACATTTACTCTGCTAAAAGAGATTGATGCCCTTGATACTCTTGATGCATAGCCAATTAATTTGTTAACACACACACACACACACACACACACACACACACACACACACTTCCAGCAATATACACATAACTGCAGCTATCTAGTAAATTCAATGTAGTGTAGTTGCTGGTTTGTTAAAACTAAAAAGAGAATTGCAAATAAGTTTTTCAAGTTTTAATTCTAGGTATTTAAACATTTTTGTCTGTTGGAAAACAGGACAGACCCATTCGATGTGTTGTGAGTAGCTGGTAGCTGGGAAGAAGATGGTACAACAGCCTTGATGCATTGCCCAAGATACCTTCTAGCCCCTCTCCCTCAACTTTTCAAGCACGGGGATTACAGGCTTGTGCCATCATGCCTAGCTCTGTGATATTAGTGCTTCTGAGGAAGATTACTCTACAATGTAGAAGATTTAACTGTTAAAGCCAATGGTAAAAAATGAAATTGCAGCCTCAAAAAAACTAGTAAAATGAGAACACGAAAGCTTTATCACCTCAGCATTCCAGCACAATGTTCACTTACCTATTACTCTGTTCTGAAAACTTTTGCCTTTCTGACTTCCCAAACTTATAGGGAAAAATAAATCAATTAAACCAGCATCTGAAATAATATATGTGAAATTTTAAAACTGGATCTTTCCCCCCATTAATTTGCCTCATTAGTAAATGAAAACCAGAGAATAAGACAAAGATTATAGTTATATTTGTAGATACGACTATTTTTAGACTAGAATTCTAGAACATAAAACTAAACTTTGAAAATTATAAAATAACAAACATTTTAACCACTTCTTGAATATCTAATTAAAACACTCATTGAATGAAAGACAAATGAGTATAGCATCACACACACACACATATCAGGGCTACAGCCTTTAAGTCCTAAAGCACTATTACCTGTTGTGTCTTCAGCTCTCACGCCACAGTGAGTTACAACAAATCAGAAGCATGTGCTGACATTTTTTAAATTTCACATTCCAGGACCTCACCTAAAATTTACCTAATCTAACCCCCCTGGAGTAGGAAGACAACACCCACATATTACACAATTAAGATATTCAAGCTGATTCTAAGTTAACCCAATAACATCAGCTCATTTTTATGATCTAATTCAATTTTAATTATTAAAAGGATTATTTATCCAGAGCCTAGGACTGTACTGCTTTGTATGAGTCAACGCGACTTTTTATATTGATTTTGAATTCTACGAGAATCTGACTGATTGATTGATTGATTGATTTTTTTTTAAAGTAACGGGCAAATTACCTTGAGCAGAAAAGGGCAAGTCTCTCATCAGCTGCATTAGTCTGGACAAGCATCTGTAAATTAAATAAAACAACGTTTGAGACAGTAGCTCTCTCTCATCTATAGTTGACTGAACAAGTACCCCCTAATTATACTGGCATTTTAAAAGTAACACAATTATTTCCAGTAACAGAAGAAAATATTAAAATTTGAACACAAAGCACATTACATACTGTCATTCATTGAATATCGCAACATGGCGTTCTGGAGCAGTGAGTGAGGGCCCAGCAAGCCCCCAAGCACTTGGCGCTCTAGCCTCCCGCAACAACGGCTGGAAAGGAAGGTGAGGCACGCCCCGCACCTCTGGCGCATTAGGGGAAACAAAAACTGCCCAAAAACCAAAATAAGCTTCTGGAAAAATCTCAAAGGAAAATGCACATGCGAAACTGGGTTTGGGTCCAGGACCCAATTCTAAGCTACCATTTCAGTTTTAATTAAGAAAAACCAGACACTACTACTTATCATCCATCTGCATCAGTGAACAATCAAGCTGAATGATAAGAGTTTTTATTTTCTTTTCATTATGGGTCAAGTGGTGACCTGTGCCCAGGACCCCTTGTAAAGAAAAATTCCAACATTTTAGTTTCAAAAGAATCAGTAAGAGCCTATCTTCCATGTGTCACCAGTCCCCTGCCCGGTGTAGACTCTGTCCTGGCAGCTTCAGGGAAACCCGCCAGCTCTCCTGCCACTGAGGAGTGTAAAATGGAACTGGAAATCAATGCACAAGTGTAAAGTGTATCTGAGAACTGAAAAAGCAAAAATAGTAAGCGTAAGCCAAAGAGTAAGGGTGGTGGCTGAGTCCTCGTCTAGCACGCTTGGACGGGATCCACTGCTGCCAATAATAACAACGTGATAACGGCTTTAATTATCAAGATCAACTGAGAAATCTAGTGGTCAAGGATGTAAAAGTGGATATAGTTTTTTTTATCTAATTTAGGGAGTAAATAGAATTTATTTATAATAGGGTTAGGAAAAAATAGCCCAAGTAGCAAACATGGGTATAAAAACAAAAAAGTGTCAAGTACATTTGGTGATAGTTAATTAGTCCAGCTGAATCAAAGGTTTGATTTGAGAATTTAAGGGGCAGCAAAACAAGAAAAGTAGGTAATTCAAATGCCAACCAAAAAGCAATTTAGACAGGGTAGGAATTTTTTTTTACAAGAGATATACTAGTGCTTTAAAGAAATTTTGTAAAAGGAAAATACACATTATTTTTTCATTTTAAAATGACCATTTTAATACAAAAGATATTTCTCCTGTACAATGGTAAAGACAAGTAAACAATATAAATATAAGCTGCAATCATTTTTTACCATTTGTCACATTTTAGAGAAAAGGAATGACATGCGACATTCCACTCTCTCGCCTCTGCTTGCGTTTAGACACATGGTGAGCGCCTCTCCACACCGTTGCTGTAACTCCAAAGTGCAAGACCAAAAGCCCTCTTATCCAACCGGATAACAACCAGTAGTCAGTGAGCCAATAATTGTTAGAACACATACATAGAAATCTTAACATTTTAACTTAAAATGTGTAGTGTGTGTGTGTGTGTGTGTGCGCGTGCGCGTGCGTTTAAAATCAGGTCAGGCTTTTTTGCTTGGATGTTTGGAGATTTCTAGTCTTTTTGTGTGTGTGAAAAATTAACCTGTATTTCAAGCCATGTTTTTTCACAGACCATATGATTCACTCTCAGTAAGTCTCTCTTTTACTGCTGTAAAACAGGACAAGTGCCTAAACACATTTTCAAACCCAAGAGCAGAATTATGATTGTTTTCCATTTTTCCCAATGTCTTATAGATGTCACACCAGTTATAGTTTTTGGGGTGAAAAAAGCCTTTTTTTAGTCCAAAGCAGTCGATTTATTTTCCACGAAAATTCTAATACTATTTTTTAATGACAATGTTCACACTCTCCATTCTACTGGGTTTTGTAACATCTAAAATTGTTATGAACCATCTAGGACAGTGTATAGAGATATCTTAATTGCTTGGAATGCTGCTGCTGCTTTTTTTTTTTAATATCTTACACATCTGAGACGTGTACTGGGCAAAAAGATAAACCAATAATATTGCTGAAATGGTTTGGAATTATACTGTCTTTCAACTGACTGTGTCATTGTAATGAGAGCTAGCAAAATTCAGAAGCCTCCTAGGAAATATTTCTCAACTGCCTGACAAAAGAGATCAACTTAATAAAAAATAAATAAATAAGAAAAGACAGTAGAAGGATATTGTTTTAAAATAAAGTGCTCTGAGCTGGTTATGGCAGCTCATACCTATAATCCCTGCATTTGGGAGACTGACACAGGAGAATCATGAATTCAAGGGCCGCCTGGGTTACATACGGAAACCTGGTCTCAAAAGTGAAATGTAAAAAGTTAAACTTCAAACAAACAAACCCCACAATCTAAATTACCTGCCTACCAGTAGGAAATATGAGAAGCAATCATAATCGTAACAATGGCCAAGCCATATTTTCTTTTAAAAAAAGATAATTTTAATTCAGTGTCAGTTCCTTCATATAACACTATCAACTAATTTTCACCTTTGCTTTTTTTTCCTTTTGGATTATCCATGCTATGCTGGCTTCCCGATGGCGACAAGCATCCTGGACACTTCCATTGGGTCCTAATAAAATAATAATAGCTAACCGTGAGCACTTAATCTGAGCCGGGCATGCTGTCAACAGCTTCATATGCATCATCTTATCAAAAGATAGGAGGCAAGCCAAGGTTTAGAAAGAGGACGGAGATTGTTCCAGGTCTCACGCCAAAAACCAGGGTGGCTGCTGAATCTGAGCACACGGTGCTTCAGCTCCTTGACGTCTAATAAAACTTTTTATTTTAAGGAAGAATTTAGAATAATTTTTTAGAAATTATTTTACTATTAGATGAAAGCAAATAATTAGCAACCAAATTTGGTGTAATATACAATGTCACTACTCCAAAAACGAAAAAAGGATAAAATTAACACCCAGTTTAATTCTATCATTTATCCCATTCTGAGGGTTGAAAGTACTTTAGTGACTTTAAGTTTAGCATGAGACCATAGGAAGCAACACAATTTTTATATTACAATCCAGTGCTCGTGCGCGCACTTGTGTGCGCGCACAAGCACATACACACATGCACACACACACACACACACACGCAGTTTTTTTTTTAAAGGTTTCATGAAACAGTAACCTAGTAATATATATTCTGGTATTTTCTACGGCATTTTAATTCATTTTTCTTTAACGTTTGTCATGACTAACTAAATCAATTTCACAATTGACTAACGGGTAGAAAATTGCAGTATGAAAAACAGTGCCCCAAATTATTAGGAAGAGTAAACAATATTTTACAGAAACTGGTTGCTACCCTGATTTCAGCTTTCTTCCAGCCAATAGGCTGGCTACTGCAGTGATACGTAATCAAATTTTCAACGAGTTTCTTGCTAGCCTTTTACGCTTTGCTTTCAGAGTATCCAGAAAAAGTCCTCGATGTATTAAGTGGAAAGAACAGGAAATAAACACCCCTACTTATGTAAAACACGCATATAAAACAAATACTTGGATTTGTACATTCTCAAAAAGAAGGGACCGATAATCTGAAATTGTTAATGGACTCTCTCCAGTGGATGAGATTTGCTACGGGCTTTCTTCATGCCCCTCGCCGCCCCTCGGAGCATACAACTGCAGCAAAAACAAATACACATTAAAAATACTATCATTTGGGGACGAAACTCGTTTTAGTGCCTTGCGACCCGGCATTTTTTGCTTTTCTTTCACGAGCTACCCAGAACTGTCGTCAGAAAAACCTTAGGACCTGGAAAGGGCCTTCTTGCGAGCTAGTAAAGAGGATGGCGTCTTTGACCAGCTCTACACAACTGTTGCACGACGGCAGCAGAGCGATCGTTAACACGCACACACGCACACGCCCCAGCATCGACGGTCTCCAGCAAAACTCCGCGGCGGGGAAGGCTGGGGACCGAGCGCGCGGGTAGCGCGGGGAAGGGGGTGTGTGGACTGGACAGGTGGCGCCGAATACCTCGCGGCCCGCCCGCAGCCCGCCGCCCGCCCCGGGAGCCCACCTCCTTCCTCCGCCGCGCCCCGCAGCCGCGCACCGCGGGGCCGCCCGAGTCCGTCGCGGCGAGCGCGGGAGCCCGAGCGAGCCGTCCACGCTGCCCCCGAGCAGGAAGCGGGTTTCCCGGGCCGCGCGCCGCCCCAGCCCGCCCCGCCGCGGCACTCACCTCCGTGGAGGCCGCCTTGCACTCCTTCCGGGCCGCTGCGGGCCGCGGCCGGCCTGGGCGCGCTGCCCGCCGCTTGGGTTCCGCCGCGCCGCGAGGACCCCCGGATTGTCCCGAAGTCGTCGCCGGCCACGCCCGCCCGGAGCGGTGCAGCGGAGCTGAGCGGAGCGCGTGTCGCTCGACGCGGGCTCCGAGTCGCGACTGAGCTCCGGCTGGCACGGGCTGGCCAAGGCACCGCAGCCCCACTGCAGCTCTGACGTCAGCGAAGGTGCGAACACAGGGCCCCTTCTGACGCACGGCCCGGCGCCGCCCCCGGCCCCCGCGCCAGCCCCCGCGCCAGCCCCCGCCGCCGCCGCGAGCCCCTTCCTCCCGCTCTTAAAGCGCACACTTCCTACGGGCGCCGCCCCGCGCAGCCCCCACCGGAATGGTGGGGATGGGGGCCGGGACCAGAACCCAGCTTCAGCTTCTGGAGAACTAAGACCCAAATGACCAGATGAAAAATGGCTTGCAAAGCAACACGTGAATGCAGGCAAGGAAAACGGCATTCAAGGGGTTAACCGAGCGCTGGGTTGCCCAGAGTCTGCAGTGAAGTGCCTCAACCAAAAAGCTGCTTTTCAAAGACTGGTTTACTCAGGGCTAGAAACTGTTTAAGGCTGCTATCTCGTCCTGCCTTTCACTGTTGAAAAGTAACCGTAAAATGAATCCTATGAGCCCCCTTTAACAAAGGCGAAGACCCGGGCTCCTTTAAAGAGGCAAGGTATTCAAAGCTTTATATTGCACAAGAAAGGATTGTGAATATTAGCAAATATCTATTTTCCTTCAACTACATTCACTGCCCTGTCTCCTACAAATGCAGTGGTGAGCAAAAACAAGCAATTTAAGTGCCTTAGCGGACACAAAACTAAATCAGACACACTACTGAATATATACTAATAATCTGAGGTGAAGAAAATAATCATTACCTAAAATAAGGAGAGCCTCTGAAAGCTATCTTCCTTTTTTTTCCTCTTTTCTTTTGCAGACAGAGTGTGCACTAAGTAGCGCGGGTTGGCCTCAAACTCTTCAGTCTGCTGCTGTGGCCTCCTGAGTAAAAGTACCGCTCAAGGCTAGGGAGCTGTGCTTTGTGTAAAAATAATCTTGATGGCTTCAGAAGGGGCTGTCGGTTGGTGTTGCCTTTCTGGAGACTCATCTCAGCCACTCAACACACAACACACGCCTAGCAAAACCCTGAGCTGTTCTCCGAGTCTCTAGATTTCTTGTAAAATACCAAAAAATACAAATTTCTTTTTAAAAAATGACTTACACATATCAGCCTTGGAATTACCGAAAAAAACCCAGACGTACCCACGCGGGACACAACTGTATTTCAGATAAAGCATAGTTTTGTTTTGTTTTTTAATTTTCCCACTTCAACATCGTTGAAATCAGAATGCATCTTAGAAATCTTGGGGCCTCTTGATTTTGTTGGCCAGGTGGCAGTATTGCTTCCGCATACAAAAGATGTATGCAGCTGTTCAAAATCATCCTCATTTCAAATGAGTAAAATGCATTGTTTAATGAAACCCACAACCATACAAGGAAGGAAATTATTAGACATCCGCATCGGTCAAGCTTGAAAACGCGCAAGTGTGTGCTAGCTCACACAGCTTGAGCATGCATGCACACACAACACACATGCACACAAACAATAAACTTGAAAAGAGATTTTCTGGGGAAAAACAATGATTTTTTTTCTGAGGAAGAGGATTTTTCTTTAAAAAAAAAAACAGTTTCTCCAACACTTTGAAATGAGGGTCACGAGATGGGCTAAAATCTATTACCTTGATGCTTGTCCCCAGTTACCAAGAATGTTAGTCCTCAGTGCTTTGAGGCACCTGTAGCTGAACAGTGAAATAAAAAGCCCAGCCCTGCAATCCCTAGCACCCGGCAGGCAAGAGGATCGAATATTTGAGGCCAGCCTAGGAGGCTACATAGCGGACCTGACTTAAAAAACAATATACATGCTGCGCAAGGTGGCCTGTAATCTCAGCACTTGGGGAGACAGAGATAGGCGATCGCTGTGAGTTTGAGGCCAGCCTGGTCTTCAAAATGAGTCCAGGACAGCCAAAGCGACACAGAGAAACCCTGTCTCGAAAAAGAAAAACAACAAAAATACACACACAGCTATAAACC
Organism: Acomys minous; assembly: GCF_964271855.1. Classification (NCBI taxonomy): domain Eukaryota; kingdom Metazoa; phylum Chordata; class Mammalia; order Rodentia; family Muridae; genus Acomys; species Acomys minous. The sequence goes on along the minus strand of NC_140486.1, from coordinate 90,318,355 downwards.
TAATCCAGTACAAAAACTGAATGAAAAAAAAAAACCACCTTTGAATATGTCATTTTTATTACTAGTGGCCAAGCAGATAATTTATAATCCCTTTTAAACTTTAATCGGAAACACTGAAGAGAGAGAACGTCGCTTAAGTGTCACTGCCATCTGCTTAGATGCAGAAGGTGCCAGCAACCATCCAAAGACTGCATGCAGAGAACCAAGACCCCGTGTTTAGACGTAGCTGGTGGGCAGCTGTTTCTCCCCAGGGCAGGGGAGGGGGGACTGCCGCTCTGATGCCCGCAATGTGATCACTGCCCCTTGGCTGGTCAGCCTTGCAGGCACACAGAGGAAGGGGAGGCAGGCTATCCTGGTGAGACCTGATAGGCTGCGCCCAGATAGTGGAGTAGAAGTCCCCTAGCCCCCCAATCCGCCCCCCTCACCCTCTTCACAGGTCTAGGGGAGGGGAAAAGGGCAGAAGAGGGAGGGAGGGTAGGAACAGGAAGAGAGAGGGAATAACAATCGGGATGTAATGTGTGAATAAATTATATATATGTATATATAACTTTCGTTAAATGCCAGCAAGCCAGGCACAGCCCACACCTGTAATTGCAGCACTCTGGGAGGCAGAGGCAGGTAGATCTCTGTACCAGGGAGGCTACAAATTGAGTCCAGGACAAGCAAGGCTACACAGAGAAACCCTGGCTCATAAAAACAAAAAAAAACAAAACAAAAAAAAAGTACAGCATCAAAATTCAAGGGAGAGGTAAAGTGAGCTGATTGAGTAAACCAGCAGTTTAAAATGTTTTAAATTTATTATCACTATCTTATATGAAGGATCAGTACGCGCGTGTGTAGGTGGGCCAGGCACAGAGCTCCTGCATCAGGGAGCCCAAGTAGAGATCACAGCCACATCTCTTCCTCCATCGCGGCCTCTAGGGCTTGAACTCAGGTTGTCAGGTTTACGCGGCAAGCTGAGTCATCTCGCCTGCCTAATCAGCCGCATTTTTGAGTCACAGAAGGATGTACTGTGTGGAAAAAAATCACAGCAATCTCAACAACTGACTCAAAACGTGATTCACAAAAATAAGGTCTGAGTTTGAGAAAGATTTTTTGGAGCATCCTAACCAATTTTACTTCTCTTTCTTCTTATATACACTGATGTATATATGATGTAGAAAGCCTGAAGGGGTGTTTTACGGGTAGGAAAACACACACTATCCCTGTGTTATGAGGTGCACAGACATTTTCTTCCAATATGATACTAACCCGCAGTATTGGAGGAGGTGTCATTCGGCATGAGACTTGCAACCAATTCAGATGAAATTTCTGTCTACTGGCCATGAATGTTGGGAGAGTTCATTATCAATAAGACTAAGATCGAAAGGTGGTGATTTACCATACCCTTTTCAATCCATTACAGAGTTCATACACAGTAAGCACTCATCTAAAATAGCTTGGTCAACAGGTCTGCTTGCAGCTCAGCTCCTCCCCCAGTATACCCGGACTTGGGAGAACAGGATCTAAGTACGTAATCTCTCAATTTTTCTTCTTTTCTTCATAGAATGCTCATCTATGTCCAGAAACCATTTCCACGGTGCCTACTTTGATTGTCATTTAAGCCAACATTACACTAATGTCTTATGGAGAAAGCTGTCCAGGAAATCTGGAGTTCACTGCTGAATCTTAAACCATTTAGAAAGGAAGGTACGGTGATGCATACCTGTAATCCCAGTACTCCGAGGAGGCAGAGGCAGGACAGCCAAGGCTACAAAGACAAACTCTGTCTCTAAAAGCCAAAAACTAAAAATTAAACAATTTAGACATCATCATTGGCTTGGAGGTTTTGCTATCCCCCCCCACACAAACCTATTATTGTGTACTTTATCATGCCTGTTCATAGTCCCGTGAGGTCATTATGAAGCTTTTACACAATAGCGTGGCATTTTACCACTCTAAAGAATATACAGTGGGGATCAGGTATAGTGACACATCCTGTAATCCCAACACACAAGAGGATGAAGAGATAAAGACACTTGCTACCAAGTCTGATAACCTGAGTCCCATCTCTAGGACCCACACACATGATGAGCGGAGAGAATTAACTACTGCAAGTTGTCCTCGGATCTTCAACACAATGTTTTCAGAGCAGTTGAGATGCCAAGCGTGGTAAGGCATGCTTTTAAATCTCAGCGCAGAAGGGGTAGAGGCCCGCCTGCTCTACACAGCAGGTACAATTCCAACAAAAGGGACATGGTGAATACTCTATGTCAAAAAGGAAATTTAAAAACAGGCCCGAGGATCACCTGTTTGAGGCTACCCTTAGCTATGTAGCAGAAAACAAAACAAAACAAAACAAAACAGTAAAGAGCGCGTTGGAGTGGGGAGAGCTTGCCCAACATGAGTGCAAAGATCCTGGCTTTGACCATGGCATTGCAAAAAGTGTGTGTCATCTTTAAGGGTTAACAATTCACATTTTGCATCCAAATCATAATTTGAAAACTGAGATTGGTCACAAAACATCTGAAGTATTTCCCCCCTGTTGTCTCCTCTCTGAGACACCATCCGAGTGATAGAGAAGCTGTGTACTGCAGCTGGAAGCCCGTTACACAAACCAACCCATCGTCGCTGGCCAAAATGCCGAGAATAAGGAAATAAGTGATGGTGGACTTATTCCCCTAAATGAGACACCTATATCTATCACCCGCTCTAAGGCTGGGGGGGGGGGTGACATTTGGAGGAGGATGGGTGCAGAAAGAATGTGAGTCACAGGATGGAGCTATGCAGGAAAAAATAATGTCTTCTGTACTCGGCATAGCTGTTGCAATCACTAATTCAAATCCACACAAAACCTGCACAAGTCGGGCCTGTCTACATTTAATCCTGGCTGGGAGCAGGGTCCGAAGAAAAGCCAGACCCTTCCCTGAGGCATTGTCTTCGGCTAAAGGTTGGTGGGGGAGGAGGGTGTCATTTTCTTCCTCACCTGTAAATTGCCTCCTGCCCTTGCTCCAGCAAGAAATTCTAATTAAACTCAGTGGGTCACACAGAGAATAAGACATGAAAATAGGAGGTGGGGACCTAGTTGAGAAAGGTTTCAGCTGGAGAGAAGGGGCTGGGACTGAAGACAACGAAAAGTCTTCATATAAATGTAGGAAACTGTTGATTTTTTTTTTGAAAATTTAAAGATAAAGCCCTTGTGTCAAACAAAAAAGTTGATGAAGGGCATCAACTTAAGGTGGTTGGAGGACTTTGCTGCAGAGCTGTATGATAGGGAAGTGATGGACTGGAAAGATACAGGAACCAGAGTGGGAGGGGCCTGTAAAAGAGTCAAACCCATATCGTATAAACAAAGGTAATTAGTGAATCATCAAATAGTAGTATAAACCTATTTTTACCTAAGCACAAAGGTGAACCTCCAGGAGGAAAAACTAACTCTTAGAATGATAATTTCTGAATGTCAGATTTGGGCAAAAGCAGAACAGACCAAGGTGACAAAATACACAAATTTTTATTTTGAGAGACGGCGGCTCATATAGATCAAACTGACCTGAAAATGTTCAAAGTTGCTATAGAGCACAGAAGACTTGTACAGGACTGACTGACTCCATGGGGCTGGCGCTCAAACCCCAGGGCGCTTATAACTTATCAGCTCCAGGAAAAGCCTGGCTTTCAGGCTTCCCCACTATTTTAAATTGCCCTCGCTGATTTGCCTGAGACACTACAAAAGTATTCCTTCTCCCCTGATTTTGGAGAGTTCACATCAACCAAAACCTAGCATGTGCACAGCCTTTTCCCTGTCTCTGTTTTTAAACTGCGGTGGTAACAGCGGTGATATCATGCGGGGTGCATGCGAGGTGCATGCGGGCTGTAGACGTGCTGCAGCGCTCACTGCTCTGGGAGCAGGCTTGTGCAATAAACTGCTTCACTCGCAGAGCCACCTCGCGGGTCCCCTTATCTGTCTTCAAATGTGTGGTTTCTTCAGAGCCAGTGAAGACTCGAGATGCTGAATCTCAGGTGCTTTGGTCCTGGGGTTGTTTTTCTGTGTTTTGCCATGTATTGTTTTGTTTTGACTTGGCAAAGGTTTATCTTTTTCTGTTTCCTGTCTTTTAAAGTAGTCACAGATTTGCTTACAATAAAGCTGATTTCAAGAACACATAAAAATTAAACACAACAGTGAGATTAAGTCTGGCAATCAAGGCCAGGAAGTGGTGGCTCACACCTTTAATCTCAGCACTCTGGGAGGCAGAGGCAGATGAAGTGAGTCCAGGACAGGCAAGGCTACACAGAGAAGCCCTGTCTCCAAAAACAATGACAAAAACAAAACAAAAGTCTGGCAATCAAGAATGATGGCCTAGGATGATGACCTGACAGTGAGATCAGACTGTACAGCGGGGTCTGTGGCTATATCTTGGTACTCATTAAAAACAGTCCACCTAGAGTTAAGCCATACACACAAACAGCAACCATTTAAATTAAATACATTTTATTTTCTACAATGTAATGCAATTATAAGGCCATAATATTCCCTTTGGACAAATCCCCTGAAAGAACTGATTTAATATAAGTGTTACTCATGCTTTTCAAATGTATTGCTTTAACCTAATTAAGGTTACAGATAACTTTTAAATACTACATTTGACATGACTTGTGTGTTTGCAGTGCTTGTATTTATATCTAATATCCAAAGAAAATGTATTGCCAAACGCTCCGTTGCCATCCATCTGACACGTTTACTGATTGATCCCATAGATATAATTATAGGTCATGATTTTAGTGTCTGTTCTTTCTTCTTACTAAATTAGGAATGCTGTATTTACAGAACTAGTAAACACAAGTGGAGCAGGCACCCGAGGAGCACAATGGCTCTTCAGTTTGCTGTCAGAGCTCAGGTAGGAATCTTTGCTGTGGGAGCAAGTTAGATGCAATTCTTCATCAAAGGAACTGTGCTCATGGAGGCTGTCATATGCCTTCCGCTATGAATCCCCCAATCCAAGGGCCAAAGGAGAGGAAACCGACAGGGATGGAAGGTTTCTACTTTCAGAAACGCTGCAGAAAAAAAAATGCCCCCTTTCTCCCCAACATGTCTCACATGCTGAAAGCAGCAGTGTGCACTGGTTGTTTAAAAATGAACTCCCGGGGGCCCGTGAGATTGGTAAAATCAAAATCGACAGCTGCAAAAGCGCAACAACCTGAGTTTGGTCCTCAGAACCCACGGCAGGTAGCCCGGCACGCACAATAATAAATCATATAAATTAATAAAATGGAATTTTAAAAAAAGGAACTCCAGGGAGCGGGTGGTAATATTTTCTGGCCTACTTGAACAATTCTAAAAGCAATATGAGGTTTTTTTTTTTCTTTGAGATGCTTTGACCGTCTTTCTTTCTCTCAGACCGAGAGCTTTGCTTCCTTTCCTGTAGTGCACATCTACCTCAGAAGCAGTTAGTATCTTGCATCTGAGCGAGGTAGGTGGAATGGCGCACTAAGCACACTTGGACTACTCCATCCAGGCTCATGCTGGGAGCCCAGCTGTATCCCGCCCCCCCCCCCCACATCACCATTACACAATGAACTGGGTGGCTGGAAAGCTGATAGAGTTTCCATGCTAACACACTGCAAGCTACACCGACGCCAGTAGATTCTGCAGCGGAGGCTGCTCTCTATACCAGCTCAGGCCAGAGCTTCCTGAAGGTACACTAACGCGGCTCTACCTCAGTGGCATCCCAGATCTCTCACCTTTAGGGTCTTTCTGAGGACGTACTGAAGGGCATTCTCTTGTTCAGAGGCTGAGACGTTTACAGATTGTATGATCTCAATAGGCTACGGGGTAATAAGACGCTACAATAGGGATTTGCAAATTATCTTTCCTCTATCATTTTCCCTCCCTCCCTTTCTTTCTTTTCTAACTACCAAGAACATCCGTGGAGGCAGGGGCACAGGCGGGGGGTGGGGGTGGGGGGATGGATCTCTATGAGTTCGAGGCCAGCCAGAACTACATAGTGAGACCCTGTCTCAAACAAAACAAAACAAATTCAGATTAGTATTCAAAAACGCAACCTTAAATAGATTGCGCCTTCTACAGTTCTGCTGTGTCTCGAAGAGGAATTGCCTTTAGGTAGCAGCTTTTCCTTGTTTGCTATTCCCGTGGAAACCTTGTTTGCTATTCCTGCCACTGACTCTAAATCCACAACTCAGAGCGGCAGCCGCAATGTTTGTGGCCAAACACTACTCAAAGAGTACGAAGCTTGCTGTCACGCTCTGCCGTGACGCCTTCGTCTCTGGCAGCAGGCGGCCGGCAGAAGCTACTGGAAGTGACTGATTACCTCTCAGGCACTGCGAAAGAGAGCTAATTGTTCCGTGTAGATATATACTGGTAAAAGGAAAACTTCGAGGCTAATTTCATCTTCCTAGACCGTATTCCTAAATCAGTAGCATTCAAATCTCATGATACACAAAGAGCATTAGAAAATCCTCATAGCGTCAGAACACTAAAAGGGATGTACTATTGATTTTCTTTAGTTCAGTGAGGAGGCGATTGAGCTCCAGCCTGGAAAATGCTGCACTTGAGCTTTCCCGCAGTTCCTATTTTCCATTTTATTTTATTTTCACTATATTTATTTGTGTGTATATGTGTGTGGAGATGCACTAGCCACAGCATGAGTGTGCCATGGAGTGTGTGTGCAATGATGTAAATGTGGCAGTGTGTACCATGGTGTGTGTGTGCTACAATGTGTTTGTGTCCCAGCATGTGTTACTTGCCACAAAGGGAGTGTGCCATGGCCTGAGTGTGGAGATCAGATGACCACTTGTAGGAGCTGCTTCTCTCCTTTCACTATGTCCTGAGGAGTGACCTTCAGACTCCAAGCACTTTTATGCACTGAGCCCTGGATCCTATGTTCCTGATGCAGCTGGAGCCACCAGTCTGAGTAACTGCTTTTCTGGGGTTAACAAATTCTACAAATTAAACTTCACAGCTCCCAATTAGAGTTTTTTTTAATATCTCCCCTGCCCTAAGGACTACAAAAACCCAGGTAAAACAGCTGAGGGTTCATCCTACAGTCCAAGGCTACGAAGGCTGTTCAAATTCGCCAGTCTTTTGATTTGTACGCCTGTTTACCTGGCATGCCTACTAGTCCTAAGGAAGTCTCCACGGTTTACCTCCTTCTGCTATTGTAGCTTGCTTAGGCATTTCCACTCCTGTCTCTGAGAGGCTAGTGCCTCCTCTGTCTGGGGAACTATGAAGAGGAGGAGAAGAGAGGAGAGGAGAGGAGAGGAGAGGAGAGGAGAGGAGGAGAAGGAGAAAGAGGAATAAAAATTTCGCTTCCCAGCAATAATTTTCATGACTATTTTCATTGTGTGTGTGCACATGCGCACACATGCTTACATACACAGCACACTGTGTCATGGCGCATGTGTGCCATGGTGTGTGTGTAAATCAGAATACAGCTCCCAGTAGTTGTTTCACTACATGGGTTCCAGGGATGAGACTCATTTGATTGTAGGTGGCTTTTCTTGCAGAGCCATCTTGTCAGCCCACTGTATACATCGTCTTCGTTGTCATCGCCGTTATCATCATTATGATTTTTATTTATTTAGCATGTATATGTGTGTGCGCACATGCACCATGCCCCAACATAGAGGTCGGAGAACAATTTGTGGAACTCAGTTCTCTCCTTCCACCTTGCGGAACAGGGGGTGGAACTCGGATCCCGTCACGTGACAAGAAGTGCCTTTACCCCTGGCGCCACATCTAAAACCCTATTGAGCACTTTCTGAATAAAAGTGTGGGGGACTTAGACACAGCTCAGGTTGCCGTGCCCAGCATGACCATAAAGAGAAAGAAAAGACAGCGTGTTATATTAGAGCAATTAGGGCACCCAGCACTGTGGTCGAAGTAGCTCCACAGCCACCACTACCTAAGGGGACACTGATGACATGGGATGCATGTGTCCCATAGTGTGTCCTAGTTTCACAGCCTCAACTAGGTATCAACTAGGAAGTGCTCCCCGCTCATGCCGCGCGGCAAGTGCTCCCCACTCATGCCGCATGTGCGGCAAGTGCTCCATGCACACAACCACGAGGGAGTGCAGAGCACTTCGATGAGTGAAGCTGGATGCCCCCCCCCCCCCCGTGCACTGCACAGTCCTGGCACAATGTCTCCTAACATTTTGCACAGAAGTCACACAGAAATCTTCAGAAAAGACTGCAAGAGAGGAACATGCGGCAAAGTGCACTGCTGCAGAGGGTATTGGATGAGAACACTAGAGCCAGAAGGCTGCCCCAGAGAAGACAGAGAATGTCACTAGTAGCATGCCTACCACCTCCCCCTTAAAGTGCCTGCTGGAGAAAGCCTTGGGCTTCTTCGGAAATTCCCCATTTGCTCTAGCCAACACACCTGAAGATAGCCCTGGGTGCCTCTTTGTGGGACAGTTACTAGAACAGGCTCAACATGGTAACCATGTAGCTGTTACAAGGTCTTCTCTCGGGAACTGAAGGGCACTGATGGTATCGGTGTGAGGGCTGGAGCCACTGGCTTCCCAACTCTGTGGGAGGCAAGAACACCCTGGCAGATAAACTGCTGCTCACACACAGCAAGCCTACTTGCCCCGTGCTGTCCTTAAGGCTGAGGGATGTTCTCCTCTGCTCTCTTTTCTGAGCTTGAGCCACTTAATCTATAAAATATGTGCGCTCATGTGTGTGTGTGTGTGTGTGTGTGTGTGTGTGTGTGTGTGTAATTTAAGCATGAAAACAAATTACAAACAGCATACTCATATTTGGTTCTAATATAAGACACAGAAGCACCAAGCATTCTAAGATTTAACAAGAATCAAATGAAAAGAAGCATTTTTGCTCAATATCCTTAGAATTAAAACGAATTGTAGCACAGTGCAAAAGAGTCACAATTGCATTACTATGTTTAATAATGCCAGCGTTCCATCTTAATTTGTCAGCCTCATTTTGGCACTAATAAAATGCACTATTTAAATAGCATTTCACTCAGAATCAGATTTTCCGATACATCGGGGAAATTCCCTAGCTTTGTTTCCTCACAGCCTTAAGTTGGTGCAAGTGTTTTTAAAGTACATTTGCCCCTCACTAGCAGAGCAGCAACAACTAGTGGTCTGTCTGAATTCTAAAAGGCTTTAGTGTTTTGTCTGTAGTAGTCTTTAAACTCACTCAGTGGCCTGAAAGACAGTTCGGCATACAAAATTTTACCGGGAAGGAAACTGTCACGGCATTTACGCAGTTTTGATGTACCCATTCAAGGACAATTTTTATTCCTACTATTTATAATGTGTTCTGATAACAAAAAGGCTTTTAAAATGTATTGCCCTTGAACTTGTGTATCTCATGGTCTGGGACCCCTGTTCTGAACACATATTAAGGATAAATTAAGGTAGTTTGGCTGCCTTACCTTGCTTGTAGAGATCCTGCTCTCAATTCCTAGTATTAAAAGCCAGCAAATAAAACGAAAATCCAAATACTGAGTAGATATGGGAGCTGAAATCAATCGCTAAAATCCACATGGCAGGAGGAAAGTACCACAAGTTGTCCTAATGACTTCCACAGAACACTGTGCCACACGCATGCATGATAGGCACACAGCCACACAGGGAGAAAAACCAAATAAGTGACAATTACAGCAACTTGCCAAAGCTCCTCCACACCAAATTGAGTATTTGTACACCCAGTTTTCAAGTGTTTCAAGCAGGTGATGTCTTTACTCTGAGGAACAGAAACAGACCCACTGTGAAAAACATAACCAAGAAATCACACAATTCTCTCCTGGGCGTATCCAATCAGATCTAAGTAACTGAAGTAAGTAATACAACATCAGCACGGGCAGCACCGCTCTGGCTTTAAGTCAATGGGTTTCTAAACAACTCCAGGCTTAGAACAATTGCAACTGTGCCTTCGTTGGGGAGAGAACATCTAATATATATGTAGGAATCAAGTGGTGGAGAATGCCCCTGAGAAAGCCCATAAAGGCTTCATATATGCGTACAAAAAGTCCAGAGCTTCCGAGCTTACAAAATGTGCTAATTTATTTTACATGGAAATCACGTGCGCACATTTAAACAGTCGCTTTGAAAAGTCAAATGTGGATTTGGGAAAAGTTGGTGAAGGCTGTTACAGAAGTGTGCTTCCAGAGGTTTCGTTTGTTTTTGTTTAACTGTTTGGTTTTTAGAATTTTAAAGTGGCTTTCGTTTGTTTGTTTGTTTGTTTGTTTGTAGTGGGTTTTTAAAGAAATTTTAGAAAATTAACAAAGGTGTATAACGTTTTTTAAAAATGACACTAGGCGGGCAGTGGTGGTGCAAGCCTATAATCCCAGCACTTGGGAGGCAGAGGCAGATTGATTGCTGTGAGTTTGAGGCCAGCCTAGTATACAAAGTGAGTCCAGGACAGCCAAGATAGCAGAGAAAGGCTGTCTCAAAAAACTTTTTTTTTCACAAAAAACTTTTTAAAAACTTTTTTAAAAGTGAGACTAGAATCAGAATAAGTAAATAAAAACTTAAAAAATAGTATAGTTGTACTTTACACAGAGTTGATATTTCCCAGCCTCGGCACCATTGCCGTTGCCCCATTTCTTGCGGTTCACCTCTGTCAGTTTTAATGCTCCCCACTCTAGCTCCGTTTCATCTCTGAGGCGGTTTTTGAGATCCTCAAGTGTACTGTTTTTGGTTGGTGGTGGTGGTAGTGGGGTTTTTTTGGGGGGGGGGCAGTTGTTTCGTTTTGTTTTGTTTTTTCCCCAAGGGCACTGTAAAGGAAGCTCTTCCCCGTGCCGTGATACGAGGGCGAAAGAGGGAGAAACCAGTAGCTTTCCCAGCTTATTGTGAAGCATACAGCCTAAGAATTGCAGAGTCGCTGTCAGCATTGCAGGCACAAGGGGCTGTCAGAAAGCTCACTGAACTGCAGTCCAGGCCTTCCCACACCCAGCCAGCCGGGAGCCTAGTTCACTATTCTCCCCTCTGACCCGCCCAACACCCGCTCTGCATTCTCTTTAACATAACAGAGCTTAGCTCTTTCTTCTCCTACCAATAGGTAATAAACAAAGTAGCGCAAGTTGGCTGTCTTGTGGTGCCATAGGCCGAAGTTCAAATTTTCTAGTCTTGCTTTGTTTTTGTTTTTGTTTTTCCCCCTGAGGCTTTTCAGCTTTCCTAGACCTCGGAGAAGTCTTTTTTTTTTTTTTCCTTCCTTTTTTGGAAGTATGACTCGAGATCAGGAGGAGGAGGAGGAAGAAGAGGAAGACGGAGGCACTTAGGTCGAGAGAGCTATAGGTTTCATAGTTTTCATCCTCCAGAGGAATTCGGTTTCCGTTTCAGTCCCGGAGGAGGGATGCGATTCCATGGCAAGTTTGGCTTTGATCATCTAGTGTGAGATTTCAATAGCATCTTCAGTGATGTGGGGGCCTGGACCTTGCCTTCTCACTCTCCTGAACTTCCAGGTGAGGACCGGGCACTCAGGACACAATGCTTAAGTACCCAGATAGTCACCAACCTAGCATCGTTGAGTGGGTCTTGAAGAATCATGCAAGACCTGAATCCCCCAAATCGGATCCAGATTGGGGGTCCCAGGGACCTCTTCATAGGTTAGATAATATATGGCTGGCCTCTGATTCCCCACCCTAGAGACTGAGAGGACAATGATCTTGACTCCCAGGTTTCACAGGAAAGGTCTTAGTCCACTTCCTCAACCCTAGCCCAAATCATATTTCAAAAGCACCTCTGTGGCCGAGATCACTAAGCCAAATGGGACAGCTGAGGAGCACCGCACTGTGGTGGACAGTGACGGCTCCAAAGAGACTATAGTGACCCATCAAGAAGCCCTTGACAGTTCCAGAAGTGATCCAGACTCTCCCTTCCCTTTCCCTCTTTTCCTTTCCCCCTTTTTACCTTTTCAACTTCGGGCAATCCCTTTTCCATCCTGGATTTGCTCCTAAGACGTCAGTTTCGGTCAGTAGCTTTGTTAACTTTCAGAAGCCTTTCCACTCCCTTCCTGTTGCCCACTGCCAATAAGCTTAGCTTTTTCTGTCATCCTAGGGTCTTGAGGGTGTGAAACTATTAATTAAGCCTATGCCAGTCTGTCATTCATCCAAGCTGACCAATAAATCGGGGTCCACCACTTTCAAATTTTTGCATCTGTGTATGTGTTGGTGGGGAACCATATTCGTGCCGTATGGAGGTCAGAGGGAGTCTAGTCCCTCCTTCCACAGGGAATTCTGAGGATCAAACTCAGGTTGTCAAGCGTTGCCGCTAGTGCATTTGTTGCTAAGCCACTGAACTGGCTGGTTTCCTGAACTTTAAACTGCTACTGCACTTCATGTTCTGTCCCCCTTAGCAGCTAGCGCGAAGGGGATGGCTTAGCTTTCCGTGTTCAATCCTCCACCCAGCACTCCCAGTCACTTGGTGCCTCTTGAAGGCCACTTCATGAACTGAAGTTCTCCTTCAGGCCTCTGTTGCTGAGTAGGGTTCCCTCCCTAACCCTGAAATGGTTTTTCCTAGTTCCCCAGGAAGGCTTTATCACTTCTCTCCGTGTGACTCGGTTGCTCCCCTGGGAACGTTGGGTCCGTTCGAAGTCTTTTGGGTCAGATCTTTGCTTCTGTAACGTTACCACTACCATCCTACCACCATCCGTTTTCTTTCTCACGGGCAAAACATTGAATTCCAATGACCCTTCTGGGGCTCCCAAGTCATCCTCCAATACTCCATCTATAGAGGGACAGAGCAGCAAACAAAACCCCCAACACTGGATGGCCTGCTTTTTTTTTTTAATCTGGTATGAGGGAATGGGAAAAGCGACTAAACGCTTCAAATATCATGTTAAACGGTTAAAGCTTTTAAGCTCTAGTTTCAAAAACTATTTTCTTCCCCACCCCACCCTGCCCCATAAGTCCTACAGCAAACTCTATATTTCATCAAACATCCTTCTACACTAAGCGTGGGTGTGGACACACACACACACACACACACACACACACACACACACACACACACACAGCTGCCCGTACCACTACCACTCTACTATAAGCTCTGCCAATGCCACCACTACTACTACAGGACAAACTAAGCCATGCATATCACTGACACTATATTTGAAGCTAACCTACCAAATTTAAAGCTTTGAATTGCTCCAACTTTCACACCACCCCCAAGGATTTCTCCAAAACACTCAGCAGTAAACGAAAATTTAACGAACTATTTAATGGAGTTGCTCCATAGACAAATTTTCTGTGATTCTTCTCTATAGCAAATGTATCAAACTATTGGAGAGACCTTGACATCTTCCATTTGGATTTAAAAAAAAAGCCAAATGCATCGCCATTTTTTGAGAATCTTCGGGGATCAAGAACTCCGCCTGGTTCTATGGAGGATGCTACCCAGCAGAGGAAATAAAACCCACTGTGTGGCATCCTCAGAGCTAGTCAGATGCGACTGACTGTGTATGTAGTCCAAACTATGGACAGAAAAGACAGGCCTACATCCGTCATCTGTCAGCATCAACTCGAGAAAAATAGGAAAGAAAACTGGCTCAGAACTGATACCTCAGACAACCTTGGCTCTGGCCAAAACCACTGTAAATGATCGCAAACTAAAGCATAAGCGCGCACTCAGTTGTGTGTGTGCACCGCGCATGTGCTCTCGCAGCTCTCGGGGACTGACTCTGACGTGAACTCTGGCGCCCCTTATTTGACCACCTCCCTTGGTGGGGAGGCCTGGTGGCACTCAGGGAAAGAATCAGCAGGCTACCAAGATGAGACTTGATAGCCTATTACCATATAGTGGGGGAGGAGGTCCTCCTCAGTCTTAGACCTAGGGGAAGGGAATACAGTGAAAGCGGGAGAGAGGGAGGAATGGGAGGATACAGGTGATGGGATAACAATTGAGTTGTAATCTGAATAAATTAATGAAATAATAAAAAAGAAAAAGATTGTTTCAAGCTGTACCAAGAAGAGACTTTATTATACCCTAGGATCATATTCAGGGGGAGGAGGTCCCTCTCAGTCACAGTCATAGGGAAGGGGAATAGGGTGAAAGCGGGAGGGAGTGAGGAATGGGAGGATACACGGGATGGGATAACAAGTGAGATGTAATATGAATGAATTAATAAAAAAAACATAAAGAAAAAAGAAAAAAGTAACTACAAGAGGTAGGCTTTATGGCACTGCAACAAAAATAATTAGAAGAAGAAAAAACACACACAGGGAGGGGGGCGAGAGAGAGAGAGAGAGAGAGAGAGAGAGAGAGAGAGAGAGAGAGAGAGAGAGAGAGAGAGAGCAAGCTCCAAAATTGAGTGCTTCATCAAATCATTACCAGTACTGTAAAAATCCTGAGTCACTGGCTTTCAAGGGAAAGACCTTGGAATCCATTCTTATAATAAGCGCCTGCTCCTGCTCCTGCTCCAGCTCAGCGAAGGGTGCCCACCATCGGTCGTCCTTCCAGTGTTACCAGTGGACCAGCTTAAACCATCGGCTTCATCGCTTCCCACTTCTCAACGCTCCCGGCATTTTGGAGGCTGAGGAAAGCTCCGTAAAACTGTCTTTTCAAGTTCAACCATGGTGGAGAATGTTAGAAAGAGACCTCAGGAATTCTATCAAACTTCATTTTACCCTAATCGGTTACTTCTCGATTGATTCAGCCTCATGGCGGCTTGGTCTCCCAATGACTTTGTCTGGAATCCAAAAGTTCCTCTTTGCCCTTAAACTCTGCTTTTGTTGCCCTAAAGATTTAAGTCGGGCTGAGGGACGGCTCAACTGTTAAGAACACTGGCTGTTCTTCCGGAGGACCTGGCTTCATACTCCCAGTGGCCCACATGACAGTTAAAAAATGTTACTCCAGTTCTCCGGGATCTGACACCCTCACCCAGACATACACCCAGGCAAAACCACCGATGCACATAAAGTAAAAATAAATCATTAAAAAAAAAACCATGTCAACTGCTGAAAAACTGCTCTTCATAGTCTAAAATGGCACAGAAATCAGAGGCTACCGTATGTGGTTCCTGAAGACAGAACCCGAGACGCAGGTCAGCTAGAAGTGTTCCCTTGCCTGAACTCCCAAACAACTTACCAGAGCTCCCTAACGCCGCTAACCCTGGCCTTGCCAAACACTCCCTAGCTTTTCTTTATAGGCGCTCTTGTTTCAAAGAAGGTCTCAGAGAGCCTGAGAGTAAGCAATGCTCTGAAATGCTGTTTTCTGGACATGACATGGATGTTGCACACATAAGCACACAACACAAACAAATGTAATTTTTAAAATGAGCCAGCAAGATAGTTCAGAAGGTTGAAAAAAAACTACTGACTGCTAAGCCTGACGATGATGGTTTTGTTTTGTTTGTTGTTTGTTTATTTGTTGTTTGTTGTTTGTTTGGTTTTGGTTGTTTGGTTGTTTGGTTTTGGGTTTTTTTGTTTTGTTTTTGTTTGTTTGTTTGTTTGTTTTGTTGTTCATTGGTTTGGTTTGGTTTTGGTTTTTTCGAGACAGAGTAGGTTTGGCTTAAACTCACAGAGATCCGTTTGCCTCTGCTGGGGTTGAAGGCATGTGTCACCACTGTACTGGTTGTCTGATGATGATCTGAGCTCCATCTCCAGAACCATAGAGAGGAAGGGGAAAGCCAATCCCTGCCCCGCCCTCAGCTGCCCTGTAGCCTCCACATATGCACACTCCTACACAGGAATACCTGTGCCTGTGCCCACATGTGTATGTGTGCACGTATGCACACACAAGAAACAAACATAGTTGGAACTATATTTGTAAAGACAAGAGCTAAAGCTAAGTATACCATTCCTCTGGAACCCAGAGAAACGAAATCTTACAATAAAGGCAGATGCACACCCACATTTAGCAAGTATTATCTACAACAGCCAAGTGGGTAAAGATAATGGAATATAAAAGCACTATAGAGCATTTATTACTCACACATAAAGAAACAAATCATGCCATTTATAGAAAAATGCTTGGAATGAGAGATCCGGCGTGTTAAGAAAAATGCAGCCGATTCAGAAGGACAAAGATCATTTTCGATCAGACACAGAATCTGTATTTCTTTTGTTTTTTAAATATATTTTATTAATTTATTCATATTACATCTCAATAGTTATCCCATCCCTTGTATCCTCCCATTCCTTCCTCCCTCCCACTTTCCCCCTACTTCCCTCCCCTATGACTGTGATTGAGGGGGACCTCCTCCCCCTGTATATGCTCATAGGGTATCAAGTCTCTTGGTAGTGTATTTCTTTTGTAACGACATAAAAGAAGGAGTTCGTTTGGGAGAAGAGAAAGGGTGAGAGGAGGAAATAGGAGGTATAAATATGACCAAACTACAGTTATATGCCTGTATAAACATGTCAGAACAAAATCCGTAATTTTCTACAACGAACAAATACAAAATCAAAATGCTGTGGCTCCATAGCATGCGTGCACACACAAATATACATGTGCGTGTGCACAGGCACTCCTGTCTGGAAGTGCATTGTCATTAGAGGACATCTGAGAGGGTGGAGGGCAGGGACAAGGGGGGAGCACACACAACTACGGTCTCAAACTCTAGCAGTAGAAGAAAAATCATGAAAGTAGAAGAGTTTCCTGGTGCAATCCCAGGACTCTGGGGTGGCAGAGGCAGGTGGATCTTGGGGAGTTTAAGGCTAGCCTGGTCTACAACTCAAGACCAGGACAGCCAAAGCTATAGTGAAATGAATGGGGAAAAAGCCATGACACAAGACAACAAGCGACTGTCAGTACTCTAGGTCTACCTGCACCCAGAAAGCAAGATCCTGAATGCCGCGTGCCTAAGAGCACGCTGAGTGTGTAGGTGAAAGAACAGCAAAGGGCAGTCAAGTCTGCCCTAAGAAAGTGTACATGATGCCGAAAAGTGCAGTTGATGAAGAAGGAATGGCTCAGCAAGTAAGGGCAGGATGACTTGAAAAGCCTACAAGGAGAAAACTGACGTCGGAGGCGGCTGTCCTTGAACTCCATATATGCACTGCGGTGGAGGCGGCGTGGCAAGTGTGTACACATACACAATAAATACGTTGAGTAGTGGGGAAAAGACAAATCACACACACACACACACACACACACACACACACACAAGGAAAAAAAATTGTGAGGAACATAGGGAAAATAACTAAGCTAAACTAACCAAGAACAAAATCTACTGTCAGAAGAGGGGAGATAAAGAAGATGCCAGCCTAGCGGTAATGGAGCAGGCTTTCAGCTTTTTTTTTTTAATTAATTTATTCAGATTACATCTCAATTGTTATCCCATCACTTGTTTTTTATTAATTTATTCATATTACATATAGATTGTTAGCCCTTCCCTTGTTTCCTCCTATTCCTCCCTCCCACTTCCCCCCTTCTCCCCTCCCCTATGTCTGTGACTGAGGGAGACCTCCTCCCCCTATATATGCTCTTAGAGTATCCAGTCTCTTCTTGGTAGCCTGCTATCCTTCCTCTGAGTGCTGCCAGGCCTCCCCATCCAGGGGACGTGGTCAGAAAAGGGGCACCAGAGTTCGTGTGAGAGTCAGATCTCACTCTCCACACACCAGTGGAGAATATCCTGTTCGTCAGCTAGGTCTGGGTAGGGGTTCAAAGTTTACAGCCTATATTCTCCTTGGCTGGTGCCTTAGTTTGAGGAGGACCCCAGAATGGATTGATCTAGAAATTATCATAATGAGTGAGTTCACCCAGAAGCAAAAAGAGACAAACGGTATATACTCACTTATATCAAGACACTAGTCCAAGGGGTAAGTCCCATGAAAAACTTTACCAGGAAAGTGGGTCAGAGGAGAGGACATCCTATTGAGACTTTAGGTGAGAGTAGCATGGAAGAATGAGGAAACAGTAGGATCCACAGGGTCCTGGAAACCTACAAGAAGAACTTTATGACAGGCTTTCAGCTTTTGAGGTGGAGGCGCTTGATTGATACAGGAAGATCCTGTTTAAAAAATAATAATAGTTTTTGAAAACCAAATGCCAATATCGGGAAGAAGAAAAGAGGCTCCCGTCTTTCCATTGAGCGTTTACCTTCTGTATGATTCCGGCTTTCGGATTCTTTCTGCAGTGCAGAACATTAAACCCAGATCTTCTGCATATTCCAGGTATTCATTTTACCCCTGAATTGTACCTGCCTGGTTTTTAAATGAATATTTTTACCAACTGTTTCATAAATGCTCTGAAAACATTTTGGAGTCTTATATTACTCCATTTTTCAAGTCTGTGGTGTTTGTTTTGTTTGTTTGTTTTTTGTTTTTGTTTTTGTTTTTTTTGTCTTTTCCTTTAAAACAAAATCATTGGAAAACAGAAAAAAAGAGAATAAAATTATGGAAAGCAGTGTCTTGTGTCTGCTTACCATTCTCTGTGCTGGGTGAGTAGAGCTGGTAGTGCAGTTTACATCCCATAATACAAAGCTGTAATGGCTATTACTTTTACCCTGCCTCAGCATCCATTTTCAGTCTCAGCTGGACCTTTACACAGTTGCCAATTGTCCCAGCCCCTCAATGTGAATGGATACAGTCCACTGCCTTATGCAGCCTCATCCTGGTGCCACCTCCTTAGGGGACAGCTGGACACAGCCTATTTGACATAACCAATTGACCCCCAAGTCCCTTATAGAGAGTTCAGTCACCCTACTCTGGCCACCTGTCACAGAACCTCAGTGGAACTCATGCTGCCTGCTCTAAGTCCCCACCTAGGGCTCTCCACGGGACCCTGCTGGGGTAACACCCTGTGCCCATCAGCCTAAGGCTCCCCACCCACTTGTAACCCCTCAGTCCCTCGTCCCTCCATCTGCTCCTCTGTTCTGGGCATTTTCTCCTTCCGACTGACTTTGGAGGCCCCTCTTCTCTGGGATTTGTAATTATCACTGTGATTCTGCTGTCCCCGGGGCTATGCTCTCCTCCCTCCTCCTTTATCACCTGACCCACACACTTAGATCGAGCTCATTTGCCATCAGGGCTCTCCTAGACAGTAGCTATCTCCCTAGAAATTAAACCAGATAAAAAACAGACAGGGACCAGGGGCGCCTGGTAGTACAGACACACCAGATGTGGGTGGTAAGCTTTAGAACTGAGGCTTTACTTGGGAGAGAAAGCGATGTGCTCCATATTTTAAATTTTCATCTTTTCCTGGATTAGTAATATAACAAACACTTCAGACACCCGGGCAGAGCATCAAGCCACAGCTCTCAGTCAGCCACGTAATCACCATCACCGGGAGGGAAAAAAAAATGGTACTCTGCTGCGCAGTGTGTTGCTAAGCAACAATGTGCAGTAGCTTAGGCGTATTCAATCTGTTTTCAATTTAAGATGTGTTCATCTTACAATGTGTTTATCAAGGTGTCACCTCATTATAAATCAAGGCTCATTTGCAAAAGTAAGTTCCCTCAGCGAAAAACACCTGATCACTGCTCAGACACTTAACCATTATGAGGCCAAGCCAGAGACATGTCCAGAGAAAGGCACACTGGCATATCCATGGCTAGCTCTGACGAATCTTGTCGGCCCAAAACGAAGTCCCTCTTCCTGCCACAACGAAATTAGAGGAAGATGTAGTGACACTGTAAGAAGAGAATGCAGCTATCACCACGTGAGGCAAAGCACCTTGAGGCCTGCCCCTGCCATTCTCCTAACACGCAAGCCCAGAAAGCACACAGGAAACATACAGCTCTGTCACTGAACCTATGTATTTGTCTTACTCGATGAACAGCATAGCACCACAGCCACATCGACCCTAAAGTATTCTGTTGCCAGTGTCACCATGAATCTTCCCATAGGGAGAGAGGAAAATGACACCTCTGGTATGACGGGAACAGACAGACCATGGACAGGAAGGGACTAACGGCAAAGGGCCTCCCCTCCATCCAAGAGAGAGCCGACCAGGAGGGATCTGATTGTCAGGTCAAGGGCTGAAGAGGACAGGAAATTAATTCCCACAGCGAGGGAACAAGGAGCGAGTCCGTGAACCCACTGAGCGGAGAGTTGCCGCAGGGCCATCCCTAGCCTATGCTTTCTGCGGATAATAAACCCACAACTGGAAACGAATGGCATCACCACGGGACAATAAGTATGAAGATTGTAGTATCTACTTGGGGCCTTGCTTCTTTTTGTCCCTCTGACCCTAATGGGAGACCTTAGAGCAGGAGGCAGCTGGTTAGAAGCAAGGACAGTCAGAGTGCGAAATGCAGGCTGTAGCTCACAGCGGGGACTACCTGATAGCATCAGGAGTTTGGCAAATGTCCAGTGCGAGGAGAAATATACTTTAGCTGCCTAGAAATAAAAAATTCCAGATATTTTTTTCTTGAGGGAATAAAAAGTGTTTCTAGGACAGCTGGGGCTACATGGAGAAACCCTGTCTCAAAAAATAAACAAATAAAATAAAAATAAAATAAAAATAAACAAAAAAAAAGTGTGCTAGGATGAAGTTTAGTAGCAACCGTTAGCTTTTTATTCACAAAGCCCTTATTGATCCCCAATACCACACCTACAAAAAGGAGGCACATAGAACCTCTTGTTTGGACACCAGGTCCATCGCCGTCGCAGTGCCTTATTTCCCCCTGACTGAAAAAGACAAAGGTCTAAAACAAAAAACGAAAAAGAAGTTGGTCAGGCAACTTCAAAACCAAACATGTAAGAATATATATTTATGAAACAAAATCATACTAAATGTCAATTTGGAATCACTATCCTGCAATTGAGATGTACGGAACATTTTAAATAAGTTGTGCTCCTTCCTATCTTATTTGATTCGTTGCTTCCTGAAGAAAAGCACTCTTGTTCGTGGCTCTCCACCTAACTGCAAGTGTTCTGTCCCATCTTTGGTCGTGAGTGTCCAGTTTTCCTAACAAGCTTGTGTACTGAACCCCCAAGCATGCCATTTTACGACAGTAGGATTCAACTGTGGATTAAAGGCTTATTGACATTTAAAGATGCTAATTTTGCCTCCAGCTTTTAGACTAGAAAGTCACTGAAATCTGTTCAGAGAAGAGTATCAGGACTGGAGAGACGGCAACGGGGTTAAAAGCACTGGCCGCCGCTCTCAGAGAGAACGCAGGGTCGGTTCCTGGTATCTACACGGTAGCTCAAAACCATCCTTTTTGTTTTTATTTGATGGTTTGTTTGTTTGTTTTTTCTTTTATATTTTTCCCGTTTTTTCATTTTTCAAGACAGGGTTTCTCAGTATAGCCCTGGCTCTCCTGGAATTCGCGCAGTAGATCAGACTGACCTTAAAAGCAGAGAGTTACCTACCTCTGCCCCCCCTAGTGCTGGGATTAAAGACATATGCCACCATAGCAGGGCTTCTGTTCTTAACTCCAATTAGGGGATCCGACACCCTCTTCTAACACCTATGGGTGCCGGCAGGGCGTGGTACCCATACACACAAGCAAAGCATTCGTACAATAATTTGTAAAAATGAAATAGAAACTAAAAAAAGAATAATGACCAAATAGCTGTTAAATTTTCAGCACAGGGATGGCAAAATGGCTGAACAGGTAACAGCACTCAATAGAAGTAGCCTGCCTTCTAAGCTTAATCCCCAGCATTCACATAAAGGTAGGGAGGGGGGAAGGTGTCCCACCTACACACACACACATTTAAGTAAACCTTCAGTGACGTAGATAAAGAACTGTGGACAAGGGACTGGAGAGATGGCTCAGTGGTTAAGAGCACTGACTGCTCTTCCAGAAGACTAGGGTTCAAATCCCAGCACCTACGTGTCAGTTCACAACTATCTGTAACTACAAGATATGACACTCTCATATAAATGTACTTGCAGGCAAAACATTATTGCCCTTTTTTTTTAAAGTAAGAATTGTGGACAAACTGAAGCCCCAGCAAGGTTTCTCATGGCTATAACCGCAACAGCCAAGACTGCAAGAGGATAGAAAATTTTCAAGAAAATTATGAGTTGTAGTGAGATCCAGCTGCAGCAAAATGAAAAAGAAAGAACAAACAAACAAACAAAAAACCCAAGCTGCAGCAAACTCCACACGTGTGTGCGCGCGTGCATGTGTGTGTACAAATTAAAATATATATGTACGGATCCTTAACACAACCAAAAGAAATCTGGATTTACAAGGAAGTAGGAACAAAAAGGAAGTGCAGGATATTGAGGACATGACGTGAGAGCTCTGCCCACTCACGGTAAGAGAGGCAGCCGCCACAGAAACCCTTGTGGCAGAGCTCTGCAAACAAAGAACCGCATAAAAAGGCAGAGAAGGCTGGCAGGACAAGATGCCGGGGAAGGAGGGAAGGATTGGACGGGTCAGTAGTAGCAGGAAAGGGGTTTCCAAGGACTAGGGGATGGGAAGGGAGCACTACCGGGGGTTATGGGTAAAAGAGGTTCAGATTTATGAGAAAAGGTAGTCCTGAGCAATGGCCACACAGCGTGGCTATGGTCCACTGTACACTTGAAAGAATCAAGTACAGTAACTCCGACGTTATGGTGTGCACTACCTTGCTTTAAAATCTTGACGGCGATGGGGCACGGGGCAGAGGGTGACCCTAAATTTGTTCTGCAATTTATCGTGTTTTGCCTAGTCCACAGAAGGTACAATGAAGGTTCTAGATCGTTCCTGAAAAACCTGCTCTTCTCGAACTCGGCTCTATGTGATTTTATGGGACTGAGCCGCCTGCGTCTTTACAACAGTATCTTCAAGATGGCCTTTCTCCCTGGCATGTTCATATTTTACCATAACTCCGCTGAGTCTGGGAGACATAGTCATAATCAGAACAGGTGGTGGAGTGGTTTGGACCCGACAGACGTGAGGCTCTGCATGCTGTTCTGGACTTAGTAGCTGGCGCTGTGGCCAACAGCGCTGCGGAGAGGGCGCCGCTAGTGGGAGCGCGCTTCCCACTGATGGCCACTGTGAGTGTTTTCTCCGCATCGCTGACATCAAACTGGTGGGCGGCCGAGTTGAGTTCCTTTACTCGGAGATAGAAAAACTGTCACTAGAGGTACAGTACACCACAGGGTGTAGAATCAGTGCCACAAGCACATTTCAAGACAAAAACCGGAATGTGCGGTGCCCCCAAAAGAGTCCAAGATGAGAATACAAGGGTACAGGGCATCTGGAGAGTTCCACGACAAGGTGACTGAGATGCATCATGTCCCCAAAACTGGGTCGGATCATTTCCCAAAGAGGTAACAACACAACAACTGGAGGTCTATGGAACCCCAAAGTGTTTGAGGAAGGGGGGACGACCACAGATACTCCCACCAAGCGCCCAGGCTTCATTGAGACTGGCTACACTGCGATGTAACAGACAACCTAGCCCATTGACACGAACAGGTTACTAGAATAAAAGGTTAACGGAGCTGGAGAGATAGCTCAGAGGTTAAGAGCACTGGCTGCTCTTCCAGGGGTCCTGAGTTCAATTCCCAGCAACCACACGGTGGCTCACAACTATCTATGAGATCTGGTGTCCTGTTCTCGAGTGCGGTCAAATGTGTAGTCAGAGCACTATGTACATAGTAAATAAATAAATCTTTAAAAAGAAAAGGTTAATGGGGGTAACACTAGGTTGCTAATTACTCTAGACCCTAACCATCTGGACAGGGGGCATGGGGGCTACAGCCCCCTTCCACACAGCTCACCCTGTACCTGCAATTGTGCTTGTAATCGTCCGTTCCCAAATTCCACCCGTGAGTTAGTTGTATCCATCATCAGAAACTACTAACCCAATAGGCAAACTGTTTTCTCCAGTTCTCTGAATGGATACAACAAAATGGTGAATGAAACGAGAAGGCGGGGCTGGAGAGATGGCTCAGAGGTTAAGAGCACTGTTTGTTCTTCCTAAAGGTGCTGAGTTCAATTCCCAGCAACCACGTGGTGGCTCACAACCATCTATAACGAGATCTAGTGTCCTCTTCCGGCATGCGGGCAGAATATTGTATAAATAATAAATCTTTAAAAAAAAAAGAAAGAAACAAGAAGGCAAAAGTCACCCCTGAGATCTCTTGACTACGTGGTTCTACAGACTATGTCGGGGTGCAGAGGCATAGGAGAGTGGTCGTGTTTCCTGGTTTTCTCCCCTCGGAGCACTTGGTGAAGCACCACATCTGGCACTTCAATCTTACTGCCCGCTACGGTGCTGGCACAGGACTGGTTGCTGCTAACTGCACACCAGGAGCCTCACTGTAGGGATTAAGCTTAATGGGCTTTAATCTCTGTTTCTTCCAACCCTCCCCCCCCCATACATCCTATAGGTCCAATCTCCCCCCATACCTCCTATATGTCAGAATTGTGAGGACAGCACTGATGCCTGCCTGGACTATTTAGAAGTTCAACAGTTTCTGTTTCATTTTAACATTTACTTATTTTTTATTTGTATGTATGTATGTATGTATGTATGTATTTTATGTATTTATATATTTTTGAGACTGTCTCTCTATGTAACCCTGTCTGGCTGGGAACTTGTTACATAGACGAGACTGACCTCGAAATCACAGAGATCCACTTACCCCGTCTCCCAAGTGCTGGGATTATAGGTGTTACCGTCGCATCTGCCTATATTTATTTATTCACTTAATGTGTGTGTCTCTGTGTGTGTGTGTGTGTGTTTGTGGTCGAGCGCTTGCATGTGCACGTGTACATTTGCATGCTCATGTGCCCACCTGTGCACTTTTGTGCACTGCGTCAGGGTTATGGAAATTATAACTTCCCTTCCACGTGAGGGTTCCAGGGCTCACACTCTGGTTGTTGGCAAGCATCCTTATCCACTGAGCCATCTTGCTGGCCTTTTTTCGTTTTGTTTTGTTGTGATTTTTGTTGTTATCTTGCTGTGTGGTCCACATTGGTCTCAAATTAGCAATCCATCTGTACCACCACACCTTGGCTTCTAAATTCTTTAACTGATGCTAGACATGACACTGCTTTGGGAAGAAGTCTGTGTATACTCAGGATTAGTCTCATCTAATTTTGCTCATTTGATTTATAAACACTTTCCTTTGGTGTGAGCTACCTGTCTTACTGCGTACCACATGAAACACTGACCTAAAAGCCTTTTGCCCATAAGATTACAAATTATAAGGAAAAAACTAAAGGTTAAAATAGGCTGCAAAGTGCTCGCTTCGGCAGCACATATACTAAAATTGGAACAATACAGAGAAGATTAGCATGGCCCCTGCGCAAGGATAACATGCAAATTCGTGAAGCGTTCCATATTTTTAAAAGAGGATGTGCTGCAAAAAGGTTCGTAGAAGTTAAAAGATATGTATATGACCAAGCTTACTGTAATTCAAGGTTGTTAAAAATGTCTAAAGTTTACAACGAGGAGCGCTTGCTTTTGTTTGTAAGTCCCCAGCACACTGCCTTTTGAGGAAACCCCTGCATCTGCCTGACTATTTCTTCAGTTTCTGAGCATCTTCGGTCTGGTTCCGCAGCATCAGAACTAATTTCTCTGAAACAAATATGTTATGCTTTCCCGGCTCCCTGAAGTTTGAAATTCAGACAAACCAAACGAAACAAAACAAAAAAAGCAATATTCAAAAGAGCAAACACCATACAATGCAAAGATGTCAACACAAGCACGCTTTACACCACTGATGCTCTCTCTCTCTCTCAGCCAGTGGCTGCTGCCTAGAGCATCATCTGTGCTGGTCCCAAACAACACACATCTGATCTTGTCCTCCAGAGTAGGCTTAACCAGGTGCAATAAGACACACAGTTAGGAAAACAATTGGTTTTGTTCAATAGTTTTCTTTTCTAGTGCCTCCATCTGTCTCTCTGTCTCTGACTCCCAGAGCCCCCTGCCCCCCCCCCCTGCACACTTCCCCCCCCCTTGCTCCCTCTTTGGTGTGTGTGCCCGCGCGTGTATGTTTGCAAGAGCGAGCACACACACAGACCACATGGAGACCAGAGGTCAATTCCAGATATTCAGATACAGATGTCTCCTCCTTTCTCTCTCTCTCCCCCCTTCTCTCTCCCCGCCTCTCTCTGCCCCCACCACTCTCCCCCCCGTGACTTGTCCTTGTCCGTTTCCCAGCACTGGGGTAACAGGCGTGCTTCGCCTTGAATCTGAGTGCTAGGGTCCTCAGAGCTGTGCCATCACTACCCACCTGGCCACCGTCCCAGCCCCATATGCTCTTTCTTTCATAGTAATATATTAATCATCTTGTCCGGCAAAGATCTAGATTTGAGAAAAATAAAAATGGTCTTATAAAAATTATTAAGCATGGTGATTTACAGAAAGGATGGCAGTAGGCACACTGCATCACTGCCCCATACAGACCCCATACTTTAGGTAATTCAAAAGCCAAAAGCAAGCACAGGTCCTCAATCCAAAGTTCAAGACGCTACCAGAAAGTGTCCTGTATCTGTAAGGTGGCATACCTTCCCTTTCTTTGTTGCTACATTTATTGACAAAGGACTTGGCGGAAATTTAATAGCAAATTACTTGATGCCATAGACCTTCTTTTTAAAGACTTTTTTTCTGTAAGACAGACAAACCATTGTAAACCCCAAGCCTGCTACTCAGAAACTGAGTTGAATTTATCATGTTGAATTTAGTCACTAAAATTTCTTGTGCAAAGCAGAGTAGATAGTAATTCCTTTTTCTCTTTTCTTTTCTTTTCTTTTTCTTCTTTTTTTTTTTTTCAGGTTTTTTCAAGACAGGGTTTCTCTGTGCAGCCTTGGCCGGATTGGACTTGCTTTCAAGTGCAGGCTGGCCTCCAACTCAAAGATCCGCCTGCCTCTGCCTGGAGTGTGCTCGGATTACAGGTGTGCCCCAGCACTGCCCAGCAATAGTAATTCTTAGTTCATCCCTAAAACCACTTAGGGACAGCTAGTTATATTGGTAAGTATCATGATACATTAAGCTGAAGACATTTTGCTTTTGTTAGCATTTAAAATTTAAAAACAAAACATCAATCGGGGTAGCTCAGTGGAAGTTTCCTCCAAATCAGCAAAAAGCCCTCTGTGCCCAGCGCCACATTACAAGAATATGGAGGTGGTGGCGCACACCTTTAGTCCCAGCACTAAGGAGGCAGAGGCAGGCGGATCGCTGTGAGTTCGAGGCCAGCCTGGTCTACAAAGCGAGTCCAGAACAGCCAAGTCTACACAGAGAAGCCCTGTCTCAAAAAAACCAAAAACAAACAAATAAACAAAAGTTTTGAAGAGAAAATCAGAAAGGTTGTCTAATTACTCCTTGGGAAATCGAATGCCGTTGGGAATGCAGCTCAGTCGTAAAAAGGTGGTCTATGCTCTAGGTTAAATGCCCTACAAGTGGAGAAAAAGCAGGTCTGCTCTACCGCATGAAAAAATAGGACAGACGGGGGTGTTCAGAATTTCCAGTTTTCTCTCATTATCAGAAATCACTTAGTGAGCAACACCAGCACTGAACTTCACGATGGTACACATTCTCTCCCACAGGATTTCCTTGCTGATAATGTGCTTACAGCAATTACATGCCCCGAATTATCTTCCTACGATGGATTTAGCGAGCCATCATTAAAGATACATGTCATGTTGGCTAATGGCTTGCTCGGTTCTTCCATTAGCACCTGGAAAATAGCGGTTCGGCTTTTACTAACCCATTTCCAGTATGTAATCTCTTTGAAAGTGCTTGTTGCTCCGTGGAGAGACCCGAGGGCCTTGCTTTGACGAAGTAAGATGGCTCTGAGGCTACTGGGAGCGCTACCCGTCACCCTACATTTCCCGGCTCGAGCGTAGAGCTCGGCCGGCGAACGAAAGCCAGCTGGTCTGGACCCCGCGCGTGGCCCGATCCGCTCAGGATACCCGGTCCAAGCCCGATCGGGCCTCCAGCGGGCCCGCTCTGGCCCTGGCCACGCCACGCGCCCCACGGCACTCGGTGCGGCCGCGGCGGCTTCCAGCACCCGGGCTTCCGCCGCCAAACCCTGAACCGAGCCACTCTTAAATCTCGAGGCTCAACCTTGCCTTCGCTCTCCCGACAGAAGAAAACACTCCTGCACTAAGGACGAATCCTGTTCACAACCTCTAGAAGCCGACCCTCAACCGCAGGGCAGGGTGAAGTTCTGGGGGGTGGCTTCATTATTGAGGTCCGAGGGCTTAGCGATCATGCATACAATACAAGACCCCAGAACTTGGCGGCGGGGAAACAGGTGGGAAGTGGCTGGATGCTCCTCCAGCCTCCTGTTTCTAACGTCCATTCTCTGTAATAAACCTATAATCTTGTAAGTAAACTGTTTTCTGATTACTGCAAGCGATTTTAGTAAACCAGAGAACCTGAGGGGTAGTCATGGAAACCTCTGATTTATAACCCGGTCACATGCACAGGTAACCACCGTGGCTGGCGTTTGAAGTGGGGGTTGGGAATGTTGCAGTTTGGGGGAACTGAGCCCAGAATCTGTTGAGATCTGTACTCCCCAGGATGGCAGGTCAAGAATTCAGTTAATTTTTGTACTGCAACCAATGTCTGAAGAGAACTGGAAAACTCTTGGTTCTGAAGAGAAAAACAAAACAAAGCAAAACAAAACCTAATCTGATGCTTGGAGCAAAACAGAATATTCTAAATATAATAAAGAAAAGTGTTTTTTTTTCCTATAGTAACTAAATCCCCATAATGAAATTAGCAATGTTTTCTCTTGTAGAGGCTAGAGCCATTCTCTTTTCCAAATTGAAATTTAAAAATCAAAGAGCAGTCTTTTCTTTTGAAATTCAGCAGCGAAAACCTGAATGGACCCCTGCTAGCCTTACAGCGAGAGAAGGGGGGGGGGGGAAGGGCCTCTGATGCTTGGTCACCTTGGCAACGATTGTTTTAAGCCTTTTTTTTTTTTTTTTTTTTTGAATTTTGAGGAAGAAGCCTTGTCTGGCTCAAACCGGTTGAAACCGCACACCCCCTCCCCTTACCCAGGAGCAGCAGAAAATGTCTAATGGGCTTGAGCGTTCTTTTGACGTCAGAGGACCCAAAACCCACCCCTAGGTCATGCTAATGCAGCCATTTTCTGAACAGGCGACCTATGAAGAGCCCTGAAGTTTGCCTACGCACACACAGACCACCGCAGGCACAGACCACCAATTACTTCAGCTTTGCGTCCCTCCAATCACCTTTCCCCACACCTCAGACCACCGATTAGACCCTATCTCCAGGAGGCGGGTTTAGTCCTGAGGCCCCCCTCCTCTGCCTGCCTGACTCTTGAATTAAATCCTTTTAGAGAAACTGTCCCCTCAGACATGGGCTTTCTCTGAACAGCCAGCACAGACTAACCTAGCTCGCATCATAAATGCTGGGGCTGACACAGCGATCAATCCATTACTATAGTTTTTGTCTATTTCCACTTCTCTCCAATTTCCTAATTTCTTCTATTTGCCGTGTCCTTGTATTTTCTGTTTTCTTATTGTAGATATAACTATGCCCCCCCCCCCCCGCGCGCCAGACCAGTAAACCAGCATAGACAGCAAACTAAATACAGTGGTTACCAGCATTCTGCACGTTTCATGATCTGGAGATGAAGCCTATGGATACAGCACTCTGCATTTGTTGTAAAAATTATACAAGTGCCTATTGCAAGCCCTGGCTGAGAGCAAGACCAGAGAAAGCTGAACGTTATTCTTATAGGCATAATCAGTTCTTTCATTAGGGTTGTACTACGGAATAATTCAGTTGATGAGCACATGACTTGTTAAAATGTCCAATTCCAGTTAATTTAATGATCAATGGCTCTGATCAAATTATCTGTGGCTAATTCATCCGCATGGCTTTTTTTTTTCTTTTTTTCTCCTGTCCTGGGGTGTATACAAGAACTCTAGCACTGAGCCATATCCCTGACTAATGTGTGGTTTTAGTCGGTTCTGCAGGGACCGAACCCAAGGAGTTAGCTATGAAATCCACCAAGCAACACCCCCAACCCGTTGTGGTTATCATAGATAATATTTCGTATCAACTTTAATCCTAAAAGAAAATGTGCATCAACTGAAATACGGTGAACAAGGTAAAGGTGTCCCCGCTGTTACGGGGAAGCTACCGCTACCAAAGTACGATATTTCAACCATGAAATAATGTCCTGACAAAGAGGTCTGGTTTGCACCATGTGACTTCGTACTGGAGTTTCTCCTGATGAATGTCAGTACAACATAGCTGAGATTTTCTCATCCGTCCCTTGTAATGCAGCTGCCTTCAGAACTCATCAATTATCTGCCGCAGCAAGAGAGAGACTCTGTCTGGGCAGTCTCTTAAATTTGATGAATATATTATGTACTGGTTGCTTGGGAAAAAATTAAAAAGCAAGAAATGGTCATTTTGTTAAGAAATTACGGAAGAGCACCCAACCAGTGTGAGCAGATTTCACTTATGATACCCGGTCCAGTCTTTTTTTTAAAAATGAAGCATTTAAGTTAAAAATAATAATAATAATAATGTTGTTTTAAAAAGAAAAAAGGACAGAGGCTCCTGCACCCCAGGGTAGTCTCCCGGTTACTCTGTGACTAAGGATGATCCTGAATTTCACACACACACACACACACACACACACACACGCACGCACGCACGCACGCACACACACGCACACGCACACGCGCACACACACACACACACACCACCTTCTGAGTGCTGGGATCACAGGCTGTGTGCTGAAGTCCCTTCCCAGTCTCTAGACAGGCATTCTAGGATTTCTAATAAAAAGTTAAAATGAAAAAAAAAAGTTAAAATTATACATATTTCTACAATTATTCTTCTCTTCCTGTATGTTGGGAAATATAACTTCGAGGAAAACTGAAAGAGCTGTATGCAGTGTTTGATATATTACATTTCCCCCTCCAAGACAAGCAGTTTAAAAGCATGTAGAATTCGAGTTTTGCTAGTTATAAATGCCCCAAAGCAAAAGGCAAGAGAAGAAGCCCTATATCAATAGGTCAAATGATATTTGGAAAGTAAAAGGAGCAAAGGAACAAAGAATTTAGACCTAGCTTATTTTTAATGCATTCTAAATTGATCAAACTTCTTGGCTAGTGAATACAGGGAATTATAATTAATCAGGCATGGGAGGGCAGTTAATAACAAAAAATCACTTCAAAGGGAAAAAATTGACTCAGGGTTTCTCTGTGTAGCCTTGGCTGTCCTGGACTCAATTTGTAGACCAGGTTGGCCGTGAACTCACAGAGATCTACCTGCCTCTGCCTCCCTGAGTGCTGGGACTAAAGTGTGCTCCTATACCTGGCTCACCAGCAAATTTTAATACAGGTAATAAACAAAATCTATGTTCTCAGCCAGGTGGTGGTGGCTCATACCTTTAATCCCAGCACTCAGAAGGCAAAGGTAGGCGGATCTTGACCTAGACTATATAGAGAAACCCTGTCTCAAAAAAAAAAAAAATCAAGAAAAAAAATTCCTCATAGGGCAGAGCTATCAAGCACTAATGTTAAAAATACAATTGAGACTGGGCATAGCAGTGCACGCCCAAACAAAAATACAATTGGGTAAAACGAATCATTTCTATTTTCACAGCATCGTCTATAAATTAATGATATAATCTACAAAAGCCTAAGCTTTTGTTTCTGAACCTTCTGATGGTGCTGAAATCAGAGAAAACCACCAGCCCTTCCAAAGAGCCAGTGCCATCTTTACCTGAGACTTACTTGCCTACTTGCTCTTGCTGAGCTGCACTGCCCAGGCTTTGGTCTACACCTGGGTCCCTTCTCTGCACTCTCCACTCAGAGACTAGTGCCGACATGCTGAATGCCGGGCTAATGGACGTCTGTCTGTCCCCTCCCCACACTGTCCTTCTGCTTCCTTAAGACCTCAAAAGTCTAGCACAGTGCCTAACAGCAGGAGGGCTCCATGGTACCGACAGAACCATCAGAAGGCTACCGGGTGGGTTTTGAGAAAAGGCGTCCATGGCATGGGCATCTTGGCACATCTGAGAAGACAAGAACAGGTTGAGAAGGGAACCAAGGTGTGCAGGTCCCAGCGAATGGATTTGTTTCTACAATCAGTTCCTCCTCCTAAAGGGGTTACGAGGATGTAGGGTACCTGGCAAAGCTAGCCTCCCTCCTGAGAAGTGTGTTTCACTACTCCATTCGGCTTTTCATTAGCAACAGCTCTCATTTCCCGGGAAAGAGGTAAAATTCCCCGCCACAACCCACAAACACCACCGGGAGTTATCGACTTCAATACAAAGCAGTACCGTTATCCAATCGCGAAGTGTTTAGAACAAGCCGGGTTCCCTGACCCCACGCCAAAGGAGGCAGCTTGCGAGCCTAATTCCGTCCCTACCTCTGAGCCTAATTCCATCCCGACCTCAGGGTAAGGAAGGGAGTTCCAACCTTGCCTAATGCCAAAGCTGCATTTAACACACCAGGCGACACCCAGTGTTTCCTGAGCATTTGTTAAGTGTGATACAGGACTAAGCAATGTCACTGCACTTTCCCGGCTAATTCTCACACCAATCATGGGTGGTATTTCGAATCAGCCAAGGGAGGATGGGCAACTATCGTCTTTTAATTTGATCTGATTATGTAAATCATGTGTGATGGAGAAGCTATACTCAACTCATTTAGTTATTATACCCAGTGATTGATTGACTCTCAACCATTAGTGATTTTTTTTTTGCATTGAAATATTCGATAGTGGGACTCGGGAGAGTAATTCTGGATGTCATTTCAAGTGCACATGAGAGTGCCATTGCTTTTGCGTGGTTTCTGTGTGCTGTATCTGGAGTGAGCTAAACTTCATGAGATGAATGCGGTTTCACCCTGCTTGGAACTCTGTCACCTCGGAACTTCCGTTTTCTGTGAAACCAAGGCAGTACAGTTTTGGTGTTGTCAGAGTGCCAACCTAATGTATTGGTGAGCCCAAGAGGAAAGCTAATACTCAAGAGCAAAGGGTCAGCCAGGCTTGGTGGCTCACGCCTTTAATCCCAGCACTCGGGAGGCAGATTGCTGTGAGTTCGAGGCTAGCCTGCTCTATAAAGCGAGCCCAGGACAGCAAAGGCTAACACAGAGAAACCCTGTCTCGAAAAACAAAAACAAAAACAAAAACAAAAAGAGCAAAGGGTCTTCAGCCTGGTTACATTAGCCTAGATTTGGTCCCTGTTGACTTCTCTGGCCTGGTCAAATTCTAAAATGCACTTACACCTAGAAGACACAAGTTCGGTTCCCCGCACCCCCACGGCAGCTCACAACAGTCTGCAGACCCAGCCAGAGGATCTGATGCTCTTCTGGCCGCACAACATTGCCTGCATGTAGTGCACAGATATACACAATGGCAAAACACTCATATGCATAAAAAACAATTTTTAAAATATACATTGGTGGTTTAACTGCATGTATGTCTGTATGGGGGTGTCAGATGCCCTGGGACAGGAGCTGGAAAGTTGTGAGCTGCCATGTGGGTGCTGGGAATTGAACACAGGTCCTCTGGAAGAGCAGCCAGTGCTCTTACCCGCTGAGCTGTCTCTCAGCCCCACAAAATAAGGTTTTTTTTAATGTAGGTTTTCATAAGGAAAGATAGTGGTAGTGTTGCTGAGAACAGCACTGTGAGAAATGTAAAGGCTTGTTGTAACCTAACACCTAACCTGCCTCAAGTCTGGGCAGCATCAGGAGTCAGCGGCCTCCCCACTGTTAGAACTGGCCACTGGGTGCAGCTCATTTGTTAACTGAGATTTCAGGTTTCTCCTACTGATACTCTGCAGTGATTCTGGAACTGCTTCTCCTCCTCCCCATCCCCCACCCCCCACCATGGATGAGGACGCCCGGGCTTAAAGAGACAGTACTTAGACTTCATTCACCAACCATGGTGAGGTTAGTATGTGTTAGAAATCAGTGAGCCTGAAGAACTCTTGCTTCTCCTTAATTTCATTCTGTACAATTCTGTCTGATTTCAGGCAGATGTGTGAATACATGTGAATATACATACATGTATGAAAAAATTAAGTGCCCGGAGGTGGTGGTTCATGCCTTTAATCTCAGCACTCCAGAGGCAGAGGCAGAGGCAGGAGGATTTTTGAGTTTAAGGTCAGTCTGGTGGTTTACAGAGTGAATTCCAGGATAGCTAGGGCTACACAGAGAAACCCTGTCTCAAAAAACCAAACAAGAAAGAATGAAAGAGAAAAAGAAAAGAAAAATTAAATTAAATTAAAAACAGCCAAGTACCTGCAGGCTGCGTGGTGTGGTGTCACACACCTTTAATCCCAACAGAGGCAGGAGGATCTCTGAGTTTGGAGCCAGTCTGGTCTACCTGCCCAAACAAATACAGGTATCCAGAAAATTGCTGGCTGCCACTGCTTTAATTTCAGTCTACAGATTTCTTCTTTGTAGTATTGAGTGTGTGTGTATATGTGTGTGTGTGTGTGTGTGTGTGTGTGTGTGTGTGTGTGTGTGTGTGTAGGTAGGGGTTGCTTTTAAACACACACACACATATATATACATACATATGCATATGCATATACACATACACATAGAGGTCTACATAGCCCTGGCTAGCCTAGTAGTCACTATGTAGTCCAGGCTGGTCTCGAACTTGCGAACAACAATCTTCCCATCTTCCTGTCTCTGCCACCTCCCACCCGTGGCTTCATGCATTCCTTTAATAAATTTGAAAATGATAAAGATTAATAATGACATTTTGACAAAAGTCACCTTAGCACATATAGCAGACAACCACAGTGTTACCAATCTCTTCTTGGTGTGCCTTCTTCATTAAAGAGGCAGAAATGTTGCAGTCTTAGAATCTCACACGTTATCTCCCTTACACTCTGGACATGATGGTTCCTCAAACCAGATGAGGAGGCAGAAGCCATGCCTTCCCTTCCACTCCCCTTCTCTTCTTCAGTGTTTCAGATTTAAAACTGGGCATAGAAACCAGGCATGGTAGCTCACACTTGCTATCTCAACATACAGGAGCCAAAGACAGGACTACCACAAGTTCAAGGCTAGCCTGGGCTACATAGTGAATTCCAGATCAGACTGGACTACAGTGTGAAACCCTATTTCAAAAAAAAAAAAATCAAAAGGCAAATAAGGGAAATAAATAAATAAATAAATAAATAAGGAGGCATTCACAGGAGTTTTATATAGAGGCACAGCAGTGCTCAAGCACTTGTCCCTCAGCCAAGAGGCAGGGCCGGCTGCGACAGCTGGGGATGCTTTGGGAGCTGTTGGCAGTGGAGGCCAGCTTCTACTCACGATAGCACCCTGACAGAATCAGCGGTAGGATGACCAAGGCTGACAACTGCTGTGGCAGCTTCCCAACTCACCAAATGGCCTCCTGAAAATAGAACAACGTGCTGCAGCTTCCTTGGTGTCCTGATCGTACAGCACAGCTCTCAAGTTCGCCTTTGAGCACTCAGTCAGCCTAGAATCTCCGGGTCAGTCCTCCAAGTTCCCACTGCTTTTGTGCGCAAGCCAACTTGAGTTAATCCAGTCTCTCCAGATGAAGATACCACTGTGAAATTAAATTCTCTCTTTAATTTCCAAGGTCACGAGCATTCTTTCTAGTCCTCCCAGTAACAGGTGAACTAAGAGCCAAATTTCTGCAGGGAGAGTGTGGGGGAGCTAATGAGATGGAGTCCTAGGTTCAGGGTCCCGAGGCTTCTTACCACAGACTTAGAACTTGAACCCAGCCCAAGTGACTACAGACCTGGTAACATATGTTGTACGCCAGCTTGGTCATCGGACCCCTCAGGCTGGCTATAGAGGCCCTGCTGCACTTCTTCAAATACATAATGGAGTTTAATCCTTAGGTGGAAGTCACAAACCCTACTGAGAATCTGATAAGACTACAAATCCTTTCTGGAGAAAAAGTTCACTCTCTAGCCAGGCTCAGTGGTGCACACCTATAAACCCAACACTTGGGAGAACGAGGCAGGAGGAAAGTGAATTCCAGACCAGCCTGGGGGTACTTAGTGAGCTTGGAATAGTCTAAGCTAGACCATAAAATAAGGCTCTGTATCTAAAAGCCGAGCAAATAGAAAAGGTAGGTAATTGATGTATACAACTCTGCTGTAGGTAATTGATGTATTCAAGTTAAGAGCATAGTCAGTATGCTCTGGGACTGGGATGGAGATGAGTGGAACTGGGCTTACCTCGCATGTCCAAGACCCTCAGTTCAGACTCAGGGAGTTAGGAAGCATAATCAATAAGCATCATTACTCGGTATGTCACTGAATCTTTTTTGTTTTGTTTTGTTCTTTCCAAGACAGGGCTTCTCTGTGTTGCCCTGGTTGTCCTGGAACTCGATCTGTAAACCAGGATGGCCTCAAACTCAGAGATGCGCCTGCCCCTGCCTCCCCTGCCCCTGCCTCCCCTGCCCCTGCCTCCCCTGCCCCTGCCTCCCCTGCCCCTGCCTCCCCTGCCCCTGCCTCCCCTGCCCCTGCCTCCCCTGCCCCTGCCTGTGCCTTCCTCCCAAGGGCTGGGATTAAAGGTGTGCACCTCCACATCACTGAATCTTAAGGTTCTAAAAGTCTACATGATCATAAAGCAAATATCAAGTTTTGTTTAAAAAAAATTAAAAAAAAAAAGTCCCAAGATTTCCCCAGTGTGCCTTTCCCAGAAGAGTTAACTCTGTGAATCTGCCTCAGTTCTCAGCTTTCAGTGTCAAGACACTGGCTTTTTCTCCCTAAGCCACTCTGTCCATCGCTTGATACCCTTGTCTGCTTTTTCTCCCTAAGACACCCTGCCCATTCCCCAGTTCAACAACATCAAAGGAGGAAAAAATGCGCCTGGATGCTGAAAAACAAGGCCAGTACAGTGGCCTCTGCTCTCCCAGAGCTCCTAAGCCCATAGGGGCACAAGGCACATCAAAGGGCAGGAGATTTCTTCACTTGTACCATCAGCAAAAAGGCACTGGTGGATGAGACAGGAAAAGGGACACAGAATTTCAACACCACGTCTCTGGTTTTGCTAAACTGTGCTGCAGAGTAAACAGCCCCTTGTTTTTTCAGAGATATTAACGAGGCCTCACTGTGAGTTGAGAGGCCTGATGCACTATGAAGGCAAGGACTGTTGAAATTAGCTGCAACACAGGGAAAGCAGAGATAAGGAGTTGGGGGGGGGTTAGGTGTGTTTGAAAAGGGGCCCCTGGGGAACAGCGCATGCAGGCAGGTAGTATGAGAGGCAAAGGCGTTGCCAGGAAACCAAAGCGAGGGGGGTGGGTGAAGAGAGACAGGGAAGTTCGTAAACGATGTGTTGGTGAGGGGATTACTGCTGGGAGAGAAGACGGCCCAGTCCTGCTGGAGCCCATCTGACCATCTGACTAGAACCTGCTTTGGAATATCCCACTGGGAGCCTGGGAAGCAAGGGTCTATAGCTGCCTGTTTGTGATCATGGCTTGATAAATGGCACTAGGACATTAAGCCCCTGTGAAAGCAGGGCCTGAGGCAAGGCCGGCCTTTGTGCCTGGTAACCAGCTGCCGAAGAAGCAGGTGACCTTAGAATGGGAGCCTGTTTTGTGTGAAACAGACAGAAAGACTCTTTGGGGGAGGTTACGAAATCCTGGCTATAGGGCATGAGTTTCAGATTCCAATCAGATCTGCCGGTCTATCAGCTCCTTACATCTCTGGAAGACGGCGGCACAATTATATAGGAGAGCGCCTTCGTCCCAAATCACAGGCCCTGAAGAACCGAGGAGCCAAGGGACTGATGAATAGATAGACAGTCATTGGGAGCAGAAGTCAGAGGTGACAGGGCATGGATGCATCAGCAATGGTTCTGAATCCTCCTTTCTCACGGCTGGTTCAACGTTGCATTTCTTCCCCGGGGAGCCAGCAACGAGAGCCAGCCAGCCAAGTAACACGCACCAGCCTTGTGCCCGCAGCTTCTTGCCCGCTCTCACCTCATACTTGCCATCTCACTGCCTTCATGGCCTACGACTCGTAAGACTCTTAAAGATGGGGCTGGAGAGATGCCTCGGTGGTTAAGAACACTGGCTGCTCTAGAAGGCCTGAGTTCAAATCCCAGCACCACGTGACAGCTCACAATTTTCTGTAACACTAGCTCCAGGGGATCCAACACCCTCATGTAGACATACATGTTGGCAAAACACCAGTGCTCATTAAATAAATTTACATATTTAATTTATTTTTTTAAAAAGAATCTTTAGAGTGGTCCTTTCCGCCATGCAGATACGTGCATATCTTTATGTATTGCTGCTATATTCGCAACAGCAAGAAATCAACACAGATGTCCATCAACAGAAAAATAGATAATAAAAAACAGTCGTACATATACACAATGGGATTTAATTCAGCCGTATAGAAAAATGAAACTATGAGATATACAGGAAAATGCTAGAGTTGGAAAACGTTAATTAAGTGAGGTAACACTGGCTCAGAAAGACAAATGCCACACATCCTTTCTAATATGAGGATCTTAGCTTGTAATTATTATATACGTGTATTTCTGTGGGAGTGAGTGTGGATAAAGGTCAGAAAGCTAGAAAGGGCCCCATGAGGAGGGGAAAGGCTTTATGAGTGGGAAAGGGAGGGTCGTCAAGTAAAGGTAATATGAAAGTAGAAAGAGGAATGCTAGGGGGTAGAGGGAACAAGTGGGGGACAGGGAGATGGGAAGAGGAGAGAAGTAGTATTAAAATGCCAAAAGGAGAGGCGGGAGAGATGGCTCCGCAGTTAAGAGTATTTGCTGCTCTTGCAAAAGAAGAAGCGGATTCAGTTCCCAGCTCCCATAAGAGAGCTCACAGCCATTGGCAACTCCATTTCTAAGGCATCAGATGGCTTCCTCTGGCTTGTGCGAACCCCGGACAAACATATGTTGCACGTATTTACAGGCAGGTAAAATATCCATACACGTTAAAAAAAAAAAAAAAGGCAGCCCTGGGCTCATTCTCACACTGAATAATCTAGCTACACAGGTATACGCCTGCAACCTCGGCTAGTTCGGCTAGTACATACAGGAAGTTTTGAAGTTCAGGGCCACGCCTGGCTACATAGTGAGGCTGAGGCCAGCCTAGGTAATATGAGACCCTGTCTAAAATATATGTGTATAAGATAATACAAATAGGGCTGTGGTGGCCCGCGCCTTTAATCCCAGCACTCGGGAGGCAGAGACAGGCAGATCTCTGAGAGTTCAAGGCCAGCCTGGTCTACAAAGTGAGTCCAGGACAGCCAAGGCTATACAGAGAAACTCTATCTCAAAATAAATAAATAAGTAAACAAGCAAATAAAATTAGGGGAGAAAGATGACTTCTTTCCCACCAGCTCTTACTGGAAAAGTCCAACCCCCTGGCACACACCAGCCTCCCAGATCATAGTCAAGCAATCTCAAAACCTCAGGTTGGACCAAATTCAGACCATCAGGCAAGGATCCCTGCTCTGACCTGCAGGAAAGGTGGATAGCTAATTGCTGCCTCAGTGAAATATACCACAACACCTTCGTTTAGTGCAGGGGCCAGAAAGCTTTGTTTTTCCGTTGCCAGGCAGGTAGCTATAAGACAAAGCCTGGTTATAAGAAGCATTAGCCAGTTTAGGCACCGGACAAATTAATTACATTCCTGCACAGTAGGGCTCCCACAGAGGGAGCAGGGAGAGCAGCAATATGGAAAGCTGGGGTGCCAAACTCTCCAAGCTGGAGCCAGAAAAAAAAGTTCCAGATCCTGCCTGAAGATGGGGAAGGAGTTCTTAAATTTTATCAAGCTGGCGGTTGGCTGTTCCCAGGCATGGCTTAGGTCAAAGCTGCCAAGCAGTCACTCTCCTCCTGCACAGGCCTCATCCGGCCACCACTGCTCATCACCATCTGCTCTAGTTTTAGGGCCTGCTGACCAGCAGGCTTCCTGCCTAAGGGAAAATCACTTGGACTGGAAGGGAAGATCTGGGTCTAGTGATGCCTAAGGGGATCTGGGTTTTTGGGTTTTTTTTAAACTTTCATTCCTGAGGAAATGGGAGTGAAAACCCTCTGTGGGACACAGAGGGACTCACACTGTCACATGAGCTTTACTCTGGGCCACAAGGGAAGGTGTTGCCATTAATGTCTTGACTGTACACTACCTCTCAGAGAAAGGATAAGCAGGCTACCAAGATGAGACTTGATAGATAGCCTATGACCATATAGTGGGGGAGGAGGTCCCCCTTGGTCATAGACCTAGGGGAGGGGAATAGGTTGAAAGCGGGAGGGAGGAACTGGTGGATAAAAGTGAGGGGAAAGCCGGGCGTGGTGGCGCATGCCTTTAATCCCAGCACTCGGGAGGCAGAGGCGGGCGGATCGCTGTGAGTTCGAGGCCAGCCTGGTCTACAAAGTGAGTCCAGGACAGCCAAGGTTATACAGAGAGACTCTGTCTTGAAAAACCAAAAAAAAAAAAAAAAAAAAAAAAAAAAAAAAAAGTGAGGGGAAAACAACTGAGATGTAATCTAAATAAATTAATTAAATTTAGAAAAAAAGAAAAGAATCTACTATTAGCCAGGTGGCGATGGCAGCGGTGGTGGCAGCAGCATGAGCCTTTAATCCCAACAGAAGCAGGCAGATCTCTGTGAGTCTGAGGCCAGCCTGGTCTACAGAGTAAGTTCCAGGACAGCCAAGGCTAGAGAGAAACCCTGTCTTGAAAAATCAAAACAAACAAGCAAACAAAAAATCTACTATTTTCGTCCTGAATTAAAGTTATAAATCAGATAGGCTAAATTCTGTTGCAGTAACAAACTCTGCCTACGCGTCAGTGACTGAAAGCAGCCATAGCTTATCCTGTTTATCCTTAGTCCCTGCCCTGACGGGGAGGCTGGGATGGAGTTTACACATTCCAGGGCCTGGAAGGAAAAAAACAGATTGTCTCAGAAATGCCTGTCTCCCAGGCAGAAAGATTACAGTGCTTTTTTTTTTTTTTGCCTGCATTCCACAGAGTGAGTTTGGAGGGCAGAGGGCAACTTGTGGGACACGGTTCTCCCCTTCTGCAGTGTGGTTTCTGGGGACTGAATCCAGGCTGTCAGGCAGAGCAGCAAGCATCTTCACCTACTGCGCCATCTTGCCTGAAGCACCCTCCAGTTCCTATCAGGGTTATTCTCCGGCCTTTAGATGTCCTCACTGCTCTCCTGGTGTCCTCCATCCTCTCCGGCTCAGCCAGGCACGTATGAGCACACTGAGACCGAAGCAGCAGGCACGGAGCCTCTGTGCATATATGATAACTATTGGTTCAGTATTTTTATGGGGACTCCTGAGTGTGAGAACGAGTAGGTCTCTGACTCTTGGGCCTGCTCTTGGGACTCTTCTCCAGTTGGGTTGCCATATTCAATTTTGATATGATAGTTTTAGTTTCATCTTATTATACTTTGCCATATTTGGTTGTTGTCTCTTAGATGCCTGTTTTTTTTCTTTCTAATGAGAGACAGAAAGGGAGTGGATCCAAAGTGGAGAAGCTCTGTTTCTATGACATCAAGAAGCACAGAAAGTGATTCTAAAATTATGACTGGGTAACAACCTGACTCTGAGGTTCCCCCTAACCTTTAACGTCCTCAGGATTGCCCATAGTCACTACCAACTTTATTATTTCTCCTAGAATTATTAGGTAGATTTTTTTTATGCAAAGCAATTATGTAGCCATCTTATAACACGGGGTGCACATGAAATCCAAGAAAAAAAATACTTAATTATTTCCTTATTTTCAGTGTAATGAGAGTAAATGAATAATGATGCTCTAACAACCTCTAAATGGTGACCCGTAAGCTTGTCCTTAGGCTACCATGAGCTCATAGATTTTTAAAAACATACTTATGAGTATAGTCATTATTTGTCTTGATCCCTTACCAGAATGCCTCTTCCCAGACCAGAGACTAGCTTTTCAGGATGGTAGAATGGCTTCTCTCTCCTTCCCCATCCCACTCCCTTTCCCCTTCTTTCTTAATGTTGTTGTTGTCGTTGTTGTTTGGGGGGCTTGTTTGTTCTGTGTTTGTGCTTGAGACACAGTCTCCTACTATCTAACCCTGTCTGACCAGGAACTCACTACACAGTTCAGGCTGAGCTGGACCTCCCAGCAATCCTCCTGCCTTAATTTCATAAAATCAGGGATCCAATCATAAGGCTCCACCGCTGGCATGCCCTGGGAATCCGGGCATGAGTGATGTTTGCCACTGCTGGCTCTCTGTTGCTTCCTAACACCTTGCACACCAAAGCTGGAAGATACACTTCTAAGAGAAAAAAAGTAATTCTGGGTTCATTTTTGTTTTTCCAGTTCAAATTTAAGATTACAATGTGTTGGCTTAATTCCTTGGTTTTTATACATTATCTTTTTGCTCTTACATGGAACATAATATCTTCATTCACATTCATACTGATGGAAGCTTAGATTTCATTTTAGTTTTCAATAGAGTTATAATGTGTTTCCAAACAAGAATGCTGATATTTCTGCTAACAGTAACTACTAGCCGCAGTTTAAATTTCTTCACAATTCTTTTGTCCCATAGGATATGTAAGCAAAATGCTGTATTTTAAAGTAATTGTTTTTTCTCCGTATGGAACGGCTACCAACATGGCTACCTTCAGGCTTATCGGCTTCAATTTGTTTTCAGTTTCTAAAGGTTGCTCTTTCATTTGATTCAATTCTGCTTTTTCAATAATGTAAAACAACTCTGGTAACAAACCCAAAAATCACATATTAAGTTTCATTTAGAGGATGTACCTCTCTCTTTTTTTATTTTTATTATTTTTGAGGCAAGGTCTCATGCATCCCTGAATATCCTTGAACTCCCTATAAATCTAAAGATGGCTTTGAACTCCACCCACATGCAGCTGTTCTCATTTTTCTCACGTATGTATGTCTTGACTGCACAGGCATATGTGTACACAGAGGTCAGAGGACAGCCTGGGGTATCATCCTCAGGAATAATAACCACATCCTTTGATACGGGGCCTCTCACTGACCTGGAGCTCACCAATTAGGCTACACTGGTG
Source organism: Acomys minous (assembly GCF_964271855.1). Lineage (NCBI taxonomy): Eukaryota > Metazoa > Chordata > Mammalia > Rodentia > Muridae > Acomys > Acomys minous. The sequence goes on along the minus strand of NC_140486.1, from coordinate 90,275,587 downwards.
GCCAGTGAGTCCTGTGGGTCCCATCTCCACCGCCCTTCTTTGAGGTTATAACTTCGCACGTCCATATCCAGCTTTTTTTTTTTCTTTTTTCTTCTTCAAATACTAGGTTCTGGGGATCTAACTCAAGCAAGCCCTTTACCAATTAAGCTGTCCCTCTTAATTAATTTTTATGTAAGTATATACACACTCAGAGTTGTCTTTGTTTTGAGACAGGATCTCACGTTGTATCCTGGCTGGCCTGGAACTCTGTAGCTGATACTGACCTCGAACTTACGGAACTGCTTGCTTCTGCCTCCAGAGTTCTGATATTAAAGAGGTATGCCATCACAACTAGCTTTGTTTTGTTGTCTTGTTTTTATTTGTTTTTTGAGACAGGGCCTCACTCTATAACCCAGTCTCGCTTTGAACTCAAGGAAATACTGCTGCCTTAACCTCCCAAATACTGGCATTATGTGTAAGCCACTCTAGTTGGATTTTTTGTTTCGATTTTGTTTTTTCTTTTTTTTGTTTTTTCTTTTCTTTTTTTTTTTTTTTTGTTGCTTTGGTTTTGGGTTGCTTTGTTGTTGTCGTCATCGTCATTGTTGTTGTTGTTTACGCATCTGAGCTCCCTTAAGTTGGAGGATGCCTCAGTGGTTTGGTTTTGTGTTTTGCTTTGCTTTGTTTTGTTTTTCCAGTGCTAGGAATCAAATCCAGCGCTCCTGGCATGCTAGGAAAGCACTTGCCAAAAATGTTGGATTGCCAGCCTACATATTCATTCTGATTCAGAAACATAATATAACCCAGTTCTGAATCCACTTTCTTTCCAAGAACATATCTCAGTGAGTCCTATCAGTGCAGAGAGATAGTCTGTATTCCTCCGTCATCTGCAAAGACTCTACTGGACAGATGTATCAGAACCTCTTGGTGTAGGTGTCTCTTACATACAGAACAGAACTGAATTAGCATGTTTTCCCTGTCACACACTCAAAGGAATTATACTTTTAAGAATATTGTCCCCAACAACATATGACAGGCACATGATATGTCTCTGAATGGCTGTTATTCCGTTAAACTAGGACGAGGGTTGGATACGCAAGGGCAAAGTGTGGGCAGAAGCAGGCACTCTTCTCTGTGTGCTTTACACAGCCACGAGGTCACGGTGACTGCATCACTCTCGGGACTAGACCAGTAAAATCTAGAGGCTCATCTCCTCAGTCAAGAGAGGATAAACTTAAAATAAGACAGTATACATTGGGGGAGAACCCTCTTGTCCCTGTAATGTTCTTTTGGTTGTTTGGGGTTTTGGGGGGGAGGGTTGTTGTGTTTCGTTTGTTTGCTTGTTTGTTTTCCCGAGACAGGGTTTCTCTGTGTAGCCCTGGCGGTTCTGGATTCCCTTTGTAGGCCAGGCTGGCCTCAAACTCACAGAGATCCACCTGCCTCTGCCTCCTGAGTGCTGGGATTAAAAGCGTGCGCCTCCACACCCAGGCTTCTGTAATGTTCTTTAAGGACTTAAGTAAAAATAATATGATGATAAAACAGTAGGTTAATTTTTTTTAATCCTCTTTAATTACATAGTGGCCCCAGCTTCACTGCGGTCCTGGGTCCATCTTAAAGTTTCAGTTACCCATCATTTCTTGGTTGAAAGGAAAGTCCTCGCAGAAGTTTCCACCATTCAAAAAACCTCCACACAGAGCTGCAGAGTTCCTGCCTACTCTGTTGTGAAGCACTGATATCTCTCTCTCTCTCTCCCTCTCCCTCTCCCTTTCCTTTTCCTTGTCCCTGTCTCTGTCTCTTCCTCCCTCACTTCCCCCCACCCTCTCTTTCTCACAGGCACATGGGCGCGCGCGCACACACACACGTACACACAGGGGATAGGGAACCAAGTTCTGAACGCCAGGCCTGGGTGCACTTTACTGATTGGCCATCACGCCTGAGCAAGCCCTGGATGGGCAGAAAGAACTCAGAGCTGGGTAAAGAACACATGTATGTGATCGCCTTCAGTTCCAGAAAGAGAATCAGGAGCCTACAAATCATTGCCTCTCACTCACACTACTTAAAGTAGAAGGCCACTTCTGAGCCTCTAGCTTGGGGCCAGCCTTCAGCTTTTCTTTATGACCGGGGTTTCTCCATCACTTTCAAGCTGACATCTCCCTGAGGAACAGAATCATCAAACAAGCTCATTCTGATGAACTATAAAAGCCATTGTCCCTGCTTTCTAGTCCAAGAGCAAACATATTTTCTCCACCTTGCTTCCCACTGGGATGGCCCTGTAATATCAGAGGCTATGAACTGACTGATCACGGTGTGCCAAGGCCTAGCTTAGGCAACCCAACATACTGCTTTCTTTTCACTCCGTCCTTACAATGATGCTATAGGTAGTTTTCAGGCAGGTTTTTTGATTGTCTGTTCCTTCCAAAACAAGCCCAAGTTACCCCACCCAATGAGACTGTTGCCATGACAGCCTGCATGATGAAGTGTTAGATGTTTTCATGGGACTTAAAGAAGTGTAGTGTATTGAGTTTCTCTTTGGTTTGACAACACAGAGCAACAAACTCAAAATAAGAGTGACCTAAGCACATAAGGGCTATAGCTCTCACCAGACAAGGAGCTCCCAGAGTGAAGGCTGCTGTTGATGGACTCCGCTGCCTCAAGAATTTCAGGGCTGAGCTGGGACGTAGTGCTATGTGCCTATACATCTCAGCCCGTGGGAGGCTGACCAGGGGGCCAGTGAGTTCAAGGTCAGCCTACTCCACATAGTAAGACTCTGTCTCAACAACAAAGAATTTCAAGGTTGGATACTTAGGATTCTGTATCTTCACTTGCCCTTCCCTATACTATCTAGGCAACAACTCTCTCACCTGTCTCTTACGGCAAATCTCCAGAGCTGAGCCAGCTTCTCCCGAAGCCCCAGCCAGTGTTTTCTACTTACCTGTTTAGTGGCCATTTTAGGAAATATGGTGTCCTCTCTCATTACATTTCTGCACTCCCTAACATTGGGGGACTTAATGGTAAGGCAGGTGGAAGTAGATTTTTGTAGCAGGAAATGTAGTCCCTGCCAGAAAATGAACGGGTGTAACAGCACCCTATCACTAGGAAGACAAGTGAGCAGCAGAGCGGGTGACTTGAGAAGTCACTGCTGCAGCCCACACACTGGCTGGGCCTGTTACTCTTTGTGTGCTTTCTCTGGGTGGAGAAGACCTCACACCACCACTGCTGCCTCACTAATCTCACCATCACCATTCTCCAGATAAGACAAACAAACAAACAAACAAACAAAAAATGGAAACAAAGATTAAAATCAGGCACAAGGTTAAAGGCCTGGCATCTTTGCTACAGGAGTTCAAGGTAACCCTTGGCGACATGGAGAGCTGAAGGCCAGTGTGGGCTACATAATCCCCTGCAACAACAACAACAAAAACTGAAACCAGAACTGAAGAATTTCAGAAAAATGCTTTGGGTCACTCGGCCATTGCACACCTAAGAAATCAAGACTAGGACCCTGGGCACTGCAAGCACGGTTTCGCAGGTCCTCTTCTGGGGCGCTGATCACTATCACAGGGTGGAAAGTTGAGTTCCCTCTCTACTCTAGAGAGGGAAGGCCTCTCCTGGAATGTGTCTGGCGCCTTCTCCAGGGCTGTGCCCTTTATCACCACGCAACATGACAAGAAACCTGACCCTGCTTCTCTCTCAGGATTTTTTTCCATTTCTGGCCAAGTGTACCCTACTCTTTGCATCTGTCACCCTTACATGCACTAGTGCCATAATTAGGGCTTTGGGTTGTTTTGTTTTGTTCTGTTTTTCAGATACATTTCCAACCGTGATCGTCATTCAACTTCTGATTTTTGAATTTATAATTCTGAATTGTGTTTACTCTTCTAAAAGCCCATAAACAACTAACCTCCCCCTCTCCCAGATCCTATCCATATGAGTAATCACTAACAATCTTCCCTTTGTAAAAGCTTTTCAACCGAGACACAAGAACGCACATATTTATAAGGTTATGCATGTCATTTCAATACATATATACACTAGGTAGTGTTTAAAATGAGTTATAAACATGTCGACTTCCTCAAACATTTATCGTTTCCTTATGGTAAAAACTTTTAAAACTCCTTTCTTCTGGCTTCTTCCAAGTCATGCTGCCATCAACATTTTGTATGGCCCTGTTCTGTGACCACAGCCCAGCAGAACTTACTTAATCTTACCTACTGTAGCTTAGCTGCTTAGCCTCTTCCCATGCATGCCTCCCTCCCTGCGCCTCTCCCAACCTCCTGTAGCCAAAGGTCTGGTCTGTGCTCTGTTTCTACAGCAGCCACTGTTTCAGATTGCACATACTCTTGGGATGACTCAGGGCTCAGGGTTCTGTGTCTGGCTTGTCTCACTTTATCACACCCATCTCCAGGTCTGGCTGTCTTATCACAAAGGGCAGCATCCCATCTTTTCTTATGGCCGGATGGGATCTTCTATGTGGCCCTGAGCACGTCCCACGGTTTCTTTACCCATTTATCAAGGGGTAGGCATCAGTTCTTGACTAGGGAATGCTGCTGCAACAGGAAAATGTAGATGCCTCTTTGACATAACAATTTTCTTTCCTTTGGGTGTATAACCAGTGGTGGGATTGTTGGACTGTATGGCAATTCCTTTTTTAATTTTTAGAAGAATCTCCACACAGTTTTCAATGACTAAACTACTGTTACATTTCTACCACTGATATGTAAGAATCCCTTCCCTTTTCTTCATGTTCTACTAGGCTTTGTCTTTTTGGAAGTTGTGTGTGTGTGTGTGTGTGTTGTGTGTGTGTCTGCATCTGTGTCTGGTGTGTGTGTCTGTACATCTCTGTATATGTGTATATGTGTCTTTGTGTGTTTGTGTGTGTGTCTGTGAGTGTGTCTGTGTGTGTATGTCTGTATGTCTGTGTATGTCTGTGTGTCTGTGTGTCTGTGTCTGTCTGTCTGTGTGTATCTGTGTGTCTGTGTGTGTCTGTCTGTGTATCTATCTATCTCTGTGTGTCTGTCTCTGTGTATCTGTCTATCTATCTCTGTGTGTGTCTGTGTGTATCTGTCTATCTCTGTGTGTGTCTGTGTGTGTCTGCATGTGTGTCTGTGTGTGCCTGGGAGTGTGTCTGTGTGTGCGTATCTGTCTGTGTGTGCGTCTGTGTGTGTGTGTGTGTGTGTCTGTGTGTGTGTGTGTGTGTGTGTGTCTGTGTGTGTGTGTGTGTGTGTGTGTGTGTGTGTGTGTGTGGTGCTGAGACAGGGACTTGGCATGTACATGGAAGCCCTCCTTCTGCTGAGACTAGAGGCATACTCTGCTGGGTCACCCATGCTAAAGCAAGCAATAGCTCATCCATCGTGGTTTTGACTTGGATTTCCCTGATGAGTATCACTGCAACTTTCTGATAGATAGAATGGCAGAAAGGAGATGAAACATCAAGTGTGCTCTTTGTATTACACTCTAAATACTACAAATTTGTGTGCAGCCTTGAGGGCTCCGGGACTCGGCTGAAGCTATCAGCTTGCAGTTCTGCTGCTCGCCACGAGAGCATTCAAAGGCAGCTTTCCTCTTTCCCTTCCGCTGCACTGGATAAGCCAACAAAATCTTCCTCTGTGCTTTCTGGGTCTCATAAAACTTAAATGGGAATATTAAAGAGCTCAATGGCAGCGTAACACCAAATCACATTTTAAAAAATATAGTCTTATTGTATTAAATGTCTCGTTACTGTAATTACAGTGCTGGAAGTGCACTGGATAACACATCATATCATTATTTAATTTTATGGAAAAGCTTTCTAAAGTTGTTTGTTGACAGATAATACCAGATTCTGTTTCCATTTTGCCTAAATTGTAGCCTGTGCTAGGATTTTGTATTTTACTGTAATATTTCTTAAAATGTGCTTATCTTTTAGGATCCAGCTTGATAATACTTTATTTTTTTAGATGATGGACCAGTAATTGCTTAGAAAGTGCCTGACAACATGAAACTTCTGTGTTATAGGGTGGCAACAAAGTTGCCACTTTTAAAAATGCCTTGAACAGCACAAAATTATGCAGTCATTAAAAAGCTGATTTTTTTTCACTAAAGCACAACTCCCATCAAAAAGCATATTTTTGAATAATATGTAATGACACTGAAAAATGTTCACTGTGTAAGTGAAATGGGTAACTGTACTCTACAGCCACCTTAATCTCACACAGACATTTTAAAAATATAGCCATATATCAAAATGTTAGCACTGGGTTCTTAAATGGTATAGTTAGAGTTAAGGAGGATTCTAATCTCATATATATATATATATATATATACATACACACACACATATATATATGTATGTTTTTACTTTCTAAGTATTCTATGATGGGCATGCAAATTTTTATAGGTTTACTTTTATTTTTACTTATACATATGTCTGTGTGTGAGTGTGTACATATGAGTGCTAAGAAAAGGTTTTCTTATGCAACCAACCTACAACGGGCTCACAGACCTGGCGGCAGGAGGGGAGGTGGGCAGGGTGGGAGGACACAGAAGAGAAAAGTGCTAGCACTCATGGATGTTTTCAAGCTGCTTTCGCTGGAGAAAAGGGATGCGCCATAGCATGACACTGAAAGCAAACTAGTGCTGGGTGTGCACAGGTGCAGGGAAGGAGGGAGCCTAGCCCTCGCAGGTAGGGAAGGAGGGAGCCTAGCCCTCGCGCTCCTGCAAGATGTCCTGTGACCTCAACACACAAGCTGTGGCGCGCTGTGTGCTCTCGCACCCTCTCTCTCGCCACCACCCACCCCCTCTCACACACTAATAAATATAGTAACTTTTTTTTTTTGAGCTGGACAGCTGCTCTTGCTGTACCCACAGAGATTCAGGTCTGCAAGGTAAAGCAGTTCCACGTAGCTATTTCTCAACAGTGTGACTACTGAACTGCTCAACTATACATTTTTAAAATCCCTTAAAATGCTGGGCAGTGGTGGTACATGCCTTTAATTTCAGCACTTGGGAGGCAGAGGCAGGTGGGTCAACCTAGTCTGCAGAAGGAGTTCCAAGACCCTGTCTCGAACCCGCCACCCCCCCCAAAAAAATACCTTAAGACAACTGGGCATGAAGACTCACACCTGGTAGTTGCAGCACTTGGAAGGCTGAAGTAGGAAGGTACCCTGAGCTCAGCTACATAGTAAGTTCTGGGCTAGCCTGAGCTACAAAGTTAGACCCTCTCCCCACAAAAACAAAAACAAAACAAATAGCCGGGCATGGTGGTGCACGCCTTTAATCCCAGCACTCAGGAGGCAGAGGCAGGTGGATTGCTGAGAGTTCGAGGCCAGCCTGGTCTACAGAGTGAATCCAGGACAGCCAAGGCAGGCTAACACAGAGAGACCCTGTCTCAAAAAACAAAAACAAAAACAAAAAAACCCACAGACACAAAACAAATAAACACACAAAAAGGCTTACATGGGAGATTTTGTTTGTTTACCATAATGTTTGTTGTCTTTTTGCAGTGCAGGGACCAAACCTAGACCCTGATTCATGGGGGGTGGGGGAACATTCTACCATTCATACAAACCCCCAGCCCTCCATAATCTTGAGGGGAGAGGAGGGAGGAAGAAAGGACAAGCATGGTCATTACAGAGAGCTCCAGCACAATAAAATTAAGGCTCACAGATCTAGGTGTATCTTGCTGAGATCACAAAGGGTGTTAGGACCATAAGACCTGGGGGAATGCTACCTGGGCATAGGGTTTGGTTGTTGGTTGATTTGGGCTTTTGTTTGTTTTGGGGGGTTTTTTGTTTTGTTTTGTTTTCTCTGTGTAGCCTTGGCTGTCCTGGACTCACTTTGTTGACCAGGCTGGTCTCGAACTCAGAATTCTAGCTTTCTAGCTGCCTCTAACCCATGGGTGCTGGACTTCTTGCCTGGTTTGTTTGTTCCCTAGCTGCCCTGGAACTCACTTTATTGACCAGGCTGGCCTCCAATGCCTTATCATCCAACTAACCTTATCAGCAGAGCCTGAAGACCACACTGCATCTTTTAAACAAGCTTAACTTAACAACCCCTTATTTACCATATATTTCAGTGTCACTTGAATAACTGTCCCCAAAGCCTGACACTTGGTTCCTAGGCAGTCATTTCTCTGCAATGTTACAGTGAACTATAAGCTTCTGTGAAGTTTGTGTGTATTAGACAGCAATCTTTTTTTCCCTATTTATCTTTTTTTAGTTCTTTGCTCATTGGGGGGTGAGGTGGGTCTGTTATGTTTTTGTGTCTTGAGACAGGGTCTGCTGTCTAGTTGGCTTGGAACACATTGTGAAGACCAGGGATTCATAGAGATCCATCTGCCTCTGCCTCTAAGGGCCAAGATGCTCCAGGGTGGCCTCAAAATCCCAATGTAACCAAGGATGATCTTGAACTTCTTTTTTGAAAAAGGTTTGCTTCATTGTTTCATTTGTGTGTAAGTATGTGCCTGTGTTGTTCACATGCCTACAAGTGTCCATGCCTGCAGGTGTCCATGCCTGCAGGTGTTCATGCCTGCAGGTGTCTTTGGAGGCCAGAAGAAGACATCAGATTCCCTGGGTATGGGGGATTGCTGGGAACCAAATGCTGGTCCTCTGAAATTGCTCTTAAGCTCTGAGAGCCTCAACCCCTGTTCTTGAACTTTTGATGCCCCTGCCTCTACCTCCCAAGTACTGGGACTGACAGGGACGAGCACCTTGTGTGGTGATGTGAAATGAACCGGGGGATCCGTGTGTGCTAGGCCGACACTCCTCAAACTGAGCGACACCGCAAGCCATGTTATTCTTTGTTTCCAGTTGTAAGCATCACCTTTGGACTTCAGACAGCAAAGGCGAAGTTTCATCCCCTGTGCTGTTTTTAGTCCCTGTGTCCCGCTGAGCAGGTCACTTTAGTACTACTTCATGGAATAAGACATAATATATAGGGGCTGGAGAGCTGGTTCAGTGGTTAAGAACATTTATTGCTCTTGTGAAAGACTCAGATTCGGTTCCCAGCAACCACATGGCGGTTCACAACTATCTGTCATTCAGTTCCAGAGGATCCAATGCCTTCTTCTGTCCTCTGCAGGCATGCATGTGGTCCACATATATGCAGTTGGCAAAACACTCTGACATTCAAAATGCATAAATATTTTAAATTGTTTTTTAACCTATAATGTATAGACTTTTTTCCTCTGAATTTAAAATATATAACATGTATCTATAATACAAAGAAAAAAGCCAGTGTGATGCCACACGCCTTTAATCCCAGAACTCAGGAGGCAGAGGTAGACAGATCTATGTGAGTTCGAGAGCAGCCTGGTCTACAAAATCCAGGACAGCCAGGACTACAAGAGAAACCATGTCTCGAAAAAACAAAAACAAAAAACCCAAACAAAACAAAGAGAGAGAGAGAGAAAAGCCAAGTATCTTTTAAGTAAGGTGTTGTTGTTTTTGTTATTGTTGTTGTGGTTTTGAAAAAGGGCCAAGGAGTAGAGAGATAGCTCAACAATTAAAAGCATTGGCTGTACTTCCAGAGGACCTCGGTTCAAGTCTCGGCACATGCATTACAGCTCACAATTGTAACTCCAGTTAGAAATTCTTCTTCCAACACCCTCACACAGACATACTTGCAGGCAAAACACCAACGCACATGAAAAAGGGTTGAACTATGTAGTCCCGGCTGTCCTGGAACTTACTATGCAAACCATACTGGGCCGTAAACTTACAGAGATCCACCTGCCTCTGCCTCTGCCTCCCAAGTGCTAGAATTAAAGGCAGGTGTGTGCTATCATGCCTAGCTTATTTACCTACTTACTTATTTATTTTTGAGACAGTGTGTTACAATATAGCGCTGACTAGCCTCAACCTTTTGATTCTGCTAGCTCTTCAAAAATGCTTATATGTATCAAAATGTTCACTTTCTTTTTGTTTTTGTTTTGTTTTGTTTTGAGACAGGGTTTCTCTGTGCAGCCAGACTGGCTTTGTAGACCAGGCTGGCCTCGAACTCATAGAGATCTGCCTGCCTCTGTCTCCCTGCGTGCTAGGATTACAGGCGTGCACCACTGTGCCCCGCTCAAATGTTTCCCTTTCTTAGATTACTGCAGGTTGAATCCACACTCTTGAATGTGCTAGGCAATATCCATCCTCCCTGCTTTCTAATTAATGTTTTTCCATGGACCCCTTGGTTATAGAATCACAGTAATATTTTATGCAAATAATTTCCCAGAAATCAATAACTGGATTTTAAGAAAACTGAAATATCTGCAGAAGATACAACTTAGACAACTACTAAATCATAGAGTTGCTATTATTACTTCCTTGTTTTCTTTTGTTTTAATTCAATGCTGGCAATTGGCCACTAGGCTCTCCTCCTCCTCCTCCTCCTCCTCCTCCTCCTTCTTTTTAAAATTATATGTATTTATTTATTGTGTGTGTGAGAGTACCATAGTGCTTGTTCAGAGATCAGAGGACAACTTCCAGGAGCTGGTGCTCTCCTTCTTCCATGAGGGCCCCAGGGAATGAGCTCCTGAGCCATCTTGCTGGCCCTATTTTATGTCTTGACTCAGACTTTAGTTTCCACTCTTAGAAAAATGTACAAATAGCTGGGCACTGGTGGCACATGCACGCCTTTAATCTCAGCACCCAGGAGGCAGAGGCAGGCAGACCTCTGAGTTCGAGGCCAGCCTGGTCCACAAAGTGAGTTCTAGGACAGCCAGAGCTATACAGAGAAACCCTGTCTGAAAAGAAAAACAAACAAAAACCAAAAAAGGTCGAAATTTAGACAAAATTAAATGTTCATCTATGGATCAAAATTTATAATTACCAAAGAAAAATCAGTAGATGTTGCACCCCCTGCCGCTTCTTACTATTTTAAATAAAAAATAAAATATCAGGGCCTGAGAGATGGCTCAAGCAGTGAAGTGCTTGTGTCCAGGTACAAAGGCCTCAGTTTGGAACCTGGTAAACAGTCAGATACAGCAGTGAATGTCTATCACCTCGGTGACAGAAGGAACATAATAAAATTGGTCAGGCAGAACAGGGACACCAAAATACCAATTCTGAAAATGTCCTTAAAACCCAGGAGGCCAGAGGACAGTTCTGGCCACGTGTTTCTCTCTGTGAGGCTCTGTGTGAGGCTGTGAGGGAGACTGAGGAGGTAGTGGACACGTAGGAGCGGGCCAGCTGACCAGGCTGAGCCTGAGACCCCCCTCCCCCTCCCCCTACCGTGCACACACACCTGAGTCACCCAATACTGCCTTAAGTCCTTTAAAAAGCCTCAGCCACTGCTCCTGCTCCAGTGTGCTCTGCCATCTCTCATCCTCCCCCTATGAATCCACAATAAAGCACTGTGACTCCCAAGCTAAAGGCTACCAGAGGTAAGAGAAAGGCCTCCATCAAACTCAAAGACACCTCACATTTCCCTATGTGAGACACCAGCACTAGGAAGACAGAAATAATCTCCGAAGCTAGTGGAATCTGTGAACCCCAGGTCTGGGGAGAGACCTGATTTTAAAGCACAAAGGAGGCTGGTCCTGGTGATGCACACCTCTAATCCCAGCAATTGGGAGGCAGAGGTCAGCGTATCTCTGTGAATTCAAGGCCCGCCTGGTCTACAGTGTGACCTCCGAGCCAGCCAAGGCTACTACATAGAGAGTTCTGTCTCAAAAACAAAAAACAAAACAAAACAAAAGCAAGTTAATAAATAAACGAGGGTGAGGAAGATAGCTCAATGGATCAGCCATTGTGCAAGGAATGCAGGACCCAGGATCCACATAAAAGCCAGGAAGACGTGAGACAGAGACTGCTAATTCCCGGAACAAGTAGCCAGTAGAGTAGGCAAGAAGGCAGATTCCAGATTGAGCTAGAGACCTTGCCTCAAAGTATAAGGCAGAAATCACTTAACCGCAACCTTCAAACACGCATGCGCACAGGCACGCCTGCGCATGCGTACACACACACACACACACACACACACACACACACACACACACACACACACGCATAAAGAGTAAAATAAATGGTGGCTGGGAACAGTGCCACACACACAGCACTTAGGGCGCTGAAGCAGGAGGATCACTGCAAACTCAAAGTCAGCCTGGGCTATGCAGGCTGTTTCAACAAAATCTGACCTCCAAGTAAGTAAATATAATTAAAGCTCATAGTAATGACATTGTTTGGGAAAACTTAAACAATAAAAGAACTGCTGACAGGTGACGAAGACCAGAAGGGCTTTACTGGGTCTAGTTACTGCGTTCAGTCCAGTGCGTGCCTTGGATCTGGGCGGACTGCTTCCTGGTCTACCTCTGACCCATGACTGCTCTACAGTTAGGATCCTTGTGGCTGTTTTGAGCTTCATCATTCTTTACAATGTGTTCAGGTTTTCCTAGGCTAGCAACGGGGATATGCTTTTTCTATTTTACAAGAGCCTCCGACTCCCAATCATCTTGCTGAAGATGATCAACTCTGGATCAAGAGCTGAAATGGCAGGCTTGTTTGCGCTCAACTCAGCTCAGCTTCCCCACACCGAAGAAATTCAACAGGAAGACAGTGAAAGAGAGACCTAGGGTGGAGACTGACGACTGCTATCTAAGCAGGGTGGGAGTGAGAGACATGCAGGCCCTGGAGGCAATGTCTTGCCTTAAAACAGAGCAGCCATAACTGAGCCGCCTCTCAGGGACCGTGTCCTGTTGTACCCAGACAAGCTAATTCGTTTCATGAGGAATCAATAATCTAAGTGGCCATTTAAGCTGTCTTGATTTTTTAATGTTGGGGGTAAATTCGAATTGTAAAATCCTTACAGTGTAAACAAAATGCAGCAACAGCTGTGGTGTGTCCCCAGGCTGCCAATTTTCCCAATGAGAAATGTTAAACCAGCTGAACCAGCTGAACCAGAGGCTGAGAAAATGTGCTGCTTTCACGTCCTTTTTCTTTCCTAAAATGTGGTGTTTTGGAAAGCTCCAGACTCGCTGACATCATGTTTATAATTATGAGAGTTTAATGAGACAAGTAGCATCATCTGAGTAGGTAGTTGGGATGGGCCTGACTTTTTTGAATCAAGGCCAAGGATACTGTCACCTAACTGGAGTATAGCAGATTTATTTAGCTACAGGCAAAACACAGTTTCTTTCCCAAGGCAGTTGAGTTAGATTTGCTTCCCTTGCTTACAAAGAGAGGAAATACTTCCTCCACTCAGGGCAGCGGTAATCAGTTCTCCCAGAGAAATCGTTAAACCTGAAGGGTCCTGAGCAAGGAGCCCAGAAGACGTGGCGGCTCGCCTTCCAGCCTTCCAGCCTTCCAGCCTCCCCGCTTCTCCACAGAACCAGCACAGGCACCTTTCGGGGGGTAAGTGTTTGTTTGCTCGCTCCCCCGCACCCCCACCCCAAAGCTTCCCCTCCCTCCTTACCACTCCCAGGAAAGTGAGTCAGACAGACAGTAGGTAAGAAAATCAATTTAAATCCTTTTATCTAGATCTCATTTGAATTGGCATTTGGCTTATTGTGAAGGCTTATTCAAATTAGAGAGAAAATAGAAGCTGCTCCCTACGTTTCCGCAGGGAATTAGAGCCTTGTGTGTCTTAGAGAAAAAGATGTAGAGGCTGTCTTCTAGCCCCCAGCCCCATCCCGCCCCCCCACCCCCCCACCCCCCCCCCACCCCAAACCTCCAGGCTCAGTTCCTCCAGGGAATAATAAAAATTAAAAGCAAGAATTTAGACAAGGCTTTGTCCTAGGTGGCCTTTTAAGAATTCTTGGTTTAAGTGGAATAAAAATGCCCCTGTAATGCAGGGTTGCTCGGCATCTCGAAGCAAACCCCTAGGGCCACTAAATCTGTGCCTGTGAATCCATTTCCGTCTTTGGAAAGCTTTGGATGCTTCCAGCCTTACCGGGCCATCAATTAAAGACCCCAAACCTCATTTCTAGTCCAGCCTCCCTAGAAGTAGCAGGCCCAAGAAAGGCCCTCACTTATGAAGTAGTTACCACCCTGAATAACAGGAAAGAACTGAAAGGCGAGTCTCTTATTCACAGTCAACTTCTCTTTGTTTTGTTTTGGTTTTTTTCTTGTTTTTTCAAGACAGGGTTTCTCTGTGTTAGCCTTGGCTGTCCTGGACTCACTTTGTAGACCAGGCTGGCCTCGAACTCACAGCGATCCGCCTGCCTCTGCCTCCCGAGTGCTGGGATTAAAGGCGTGCGCCACCACGCCCGGCCACAGTCAACTTCTTAAAGAGAAAATGTCCCTTAGACTGTTTTTCTTTTTTGCAAACAACAACAGCAAGATTAGGTTTAATCATTAACAATTAACATGACCACCACTTACATTCTCCTAAAAGTCTGAAATTTCTGAAACTATCCATATCAGCCAAGGCGAGGCAAGAGTAATGACAATCTTGATCATACAACAAAGATGGAAACTGAGTTGCTAACTCCACTTTTTCCTTAGTAGGATTTGGGGCAGGAATAAGAGGATGACTGCTTGAAAGTAGTGAGTTCGATTACTACAAATACACATTTTAAAAAGTATAATATATTCTAATTATCTAAAAGTAAACTTTCAAGCATCAGTGGAAAAAAGTCATTTTTAGGGTATGGGAGGTCCTCATGGTCAAAATAATGTGATAGAGGTGCTATGTTGTACCTGAGCCCAGTTATCCCTAAAAGAATATAAGCTCACGCACACACACACCACACACACACACACACACACACACACACACACACACACCAGACCACACACACCATGCCACACACACACACACTCCACACACACCCCACACTATACACATACACACCACACACACATACACACACACCACACCACACCACACACACACCCCACACTACACACATACACACCACAAACACACACACTCCCTGGAGAAGTTCCTTTAACAGCTCTCTAACAGGTTTTGAAAGTAGTGAAGCTGCCCTGAACCCCTTCTGTCTGGTAGAAGCTATTGCTAGCCAGCCCTCCCTCCTAATCCAGCAGTTCTGCAAGGAGAGACACACCCTGATAGGACCTAACAGTAAGTCTTTCAAAAGAATGCTTTTGGGAATCAGGGTGTCTGAGAACAAACCTCAAAGCCTACCACTGTCAGAGGAAGCCCTCTTTCTCTTTACAAACATTTGTTCATTTGTTTGTTTGGTGTGTGTGTGTGTGTGTGTGTGTGTGTGTGTGTGTGTGTGTGTATCACACTGAACATGTGGAGGGTCAGAAGACAACTCTGGATTCGGGTCTCTCCTTCCACCACCTAGGTTCAGGGACTCAAACTCTGATCCTTGGCAGGGAGGCATATGCCTGCCCTTAACCAGTCATCGAGCCATCTGGATGGCCCCACAGAGCCTCTCCTAACAGATGTCCACTACATCGACTTAACAATCTAACCGTTGTCACACACATCCTGCTGGATGTCCACAGCATGATTAATACTCAAGGGCGAAAGGTCGCCAGGGCATTTAAGCAGGTGTGCATTCAGGTACTTTTGCAAAACTCATTAACTGCAAGTCATGACTTCTTAGACTACCAAAGGGGGGGGGGTGGGGGTGGGGGGGGATACTCAAAGAGAGGCTAAGGCAAGAAGGCAATCATTTGAGGCCAGCCCAGGTAGTACACTGAGCTAAGGCGTGAAAGCTGATCTTCAAACAAGTAAAGAAGCTACAGAGCTTACTAATGACAGGGTTTTTTTTGTTGTTTTGTTTTGTTTCGTTTTGTTTTTATTTATCGTGGTAATTTAATTCACTGTATCTTGGTCTAACTTTAAACAAGCATATCTCAACACTCTTGTTTTAGATGTTGACTGAAACACAGAGATAAGACACACACACTCCTGGGTTTCGCTGGTACTGTGTTTATACTACGCTTGACACACAGTGTGACCCTTAGGCAGTGTCTTCTCTCTTGTTGCTTTTCCCAATCTTTGCTAGGGTTTTGGGAATCAGGGGGTTTGGGAATCTTTCACAAAACAAAAAGAAAGCTATGTTAAATAGCTGACACATCTTGAAATTCTCCTCCGAAGCGCCTTTTATGGATGAAATGGAGCTTTGATGTGATTACAGAACTCAGGTACGGGAAGACACACTGAGCAGCCCACAACACTAACAATTACCCGGTCCCCAGCAACCACACGAATCCATCAAGACAAGAGAAATATGTCAAGACCGTAGTGCATGTTTATCTCTGCACAACCAGGGGCCTCCCCGGGGGCAAGCAGAGAGTCACGTACTGCTAGGCTCTGGGAGGCTGGAAAATCTAGGACAAAGGGCAGCTGGGAGGCTGGAAAGCGCCTCTGCCCACCACCTAACACCCACCGTGAAAATGACATCTTGTGATTTTTTAAGGTTTGGTTCTAAACAACAAATACAAAATCATGAACTTTTGACTTTTTTTTTTTTTTTTTTTTTTGCTTGTTTTGTTTTGAGATAGGGTCTCTCTATGTAGCCATGGCTGGCTGGAACTTGAATATATATATTTGAATATATATTCAAATCACAGGGCAGCACGCTGAGGGGATTCCCAATTAAACAACCACAAGGAGAAACCAAACAATGCTACAAAAATGGCTTTGCAAAAGGACCAATCCATACCCTACACTCATTGCTCACTTTCTTTCTGGAATACATCTTTCTGGTAGAAAGAAAGAAAACACACACACACACACACACACACACACACACACACGAGAGAGAGAGAGAGAGAGAGAGAGAGAGAGAGAGAGAGAGAGAGAGAGAGAGAGAACTGGAGAGATGGCTGGCAGTTAACAGCACTGGAGACCCTTCCAGAGGACCAGGATTTGATTCTCAGCACTCACGTGCGAGCTCACTACCATCTGTAATAAGGTTCTGGGAGATCCAACACCCTCTTCTAGAACACCCTCTTCCAGCTTCTGCCAGCACACAGATATACATACAGACAAATGGCCATGCACATAAAATAAAAATAAATACATCTTTAAGAAAAGGAAAAAAGGGCTGGAGAGATGGCTTAGAGGTTAAGAGCACTGACTGCTCTTCCAGAGGTCCTGAGTTCAATTCCCAGCAACCATATGGTGGCTCACAGCCATCTATAATGAGATCTGATGCCTTCTTCGTGCACGCAGGCACACATGAGGGCAGAACATTGTATATGTAATAAATAAATAAATCTTTTTTTAAAAAAAAGAAAAAGAAAAAAGAAAAGGAAAAAACCACACTCAAAACCGAATAATTTTTTTGCACAGTGTCATTTCAAAAGTCAAATAAAAGCAGTATGAGTACCAAGGAAAGGAGTGTGAAACACGAATGATTGGAAAATAGTCTCCATTTCAGTCTAGAGCTGGAGGTTACATTCACACACCTCAACAGCCGGGCTCCTCGCAGAATATTAACAGGAGAGCACTCTAGTTGTTTGCTTTCCTTGAACTGACACAAATGCGACTAACCTACAGAAGATTTATTAACAAGGCACCTTTTAGACCAGCTGGCAAATAGGAAAGACTCCTCATAGTTCATATTCTTGGTTTTATTAAATGTTTGGGGACAGTTTCTTAGCTTCAAAATGTAGATTTTAAAGTAATAGTAGAGCCAGTGAATGTTGTGAAAAGTTAACTGGAGAGAAAGAAGTGGAACTCAGAACTAAAAATGAGTATATTTTTTTTCTTTAAGGTTAAAGGCAGGAAAATTTTTTCCTGCATTGATTTGATGTGTTTGCCACACTCACCCACTGCTCATCCCTTCTGAAGATAAACCGCTTAATTATTTTAAAAAAATATTTTGGGGTAAATAAAAACATCTCTCACCAAATTTAACCAGATTCAAAGCTGATATGACTCCATAAAGGTCTGCACAGTGAGATCAGGCACTCAGAACAAAAGCTAGGGGTCCTCACATGGGAATTTACCCATTTATTTGTTTTATTTATTTATTAACTGGGTTTTTCTTAGGGTTTCTTAGGGTTTCTCTGTGTAGCCTTGGCTGTCCTTTTTGTTTGCTTTTCTGCATGTTATACATATATAAAAGCATATAGCTAGATTCCACATATGATTTTTTTTCCAAAATTGTGTAGCCTCTAAAATTCTAAGCCATCCACTTTTCTATAAATCTTGTCATTTCACTCTCCTTTACAGCTAGCTGAATAGTATTTCATTTTATACGCATACCAAATTGCCCATTCATTCCTCGATGGACAACCATATTGCTTCCAATTTTTGGGAGGGGGTCAATAAAATAGCAATAAGCATGATTATTCAAATATTTCTGATAGGATACGGAGTCCTCTGGGTATGTGCCCAGGAGAAAAACGGCTGGCTCAAACCAGACTTGGTGGTGCATACCTTTAATCCCAGCACTCTGCGAGGCAGAGGCAGGCAGATCTCTGTGAGTTCAGTGCCAGCCTGGTCAACAGAGTGAGCCTAAAATAGCCAAGGCTAGCTACACAGTGAAACCCTGTCTGGAAAAACCAAAAACAATTACCTCTTAACTCAATTGGTCCCTTAGTTTTCTACTAACCGAGCTCAGAAGTCTGGAGAATGGTATGTCCCTGTCTGGCTGTTTACCCGGGTCTTCTCTTGGAGTGATAAGATATAACGCCACCCATTTCCTGGCATACTGGGCCAGCTTGCCCTGCAGAGTGCACAAAGGTCGTGCATTAGAAGTTCTCCATTAGAAGGCTGAGGACCAGAAAGGTACTGTGTAACTTACCACCTCAGGTAGTTACATTTAGAGCCTAAATTCCCAATATAAAATGTCAGTCGGCTCCCGACTGCCCCACTCCCTTGTGCCCTGGACGCATTCGAACTCATAGTTACCGGAAGAAGGCTGTGGACGACAAAGGAGGAAAGGCGTGCTCGGGGTGCTGCGGGAACAATTGCAGGAATGATTGGGAAGCCAGCACTGTTATCTTCTAGGGTCTAGAGGAACGAAACAAGGTAGAATTCAAGCAGGAACAAATTTAGAATTTTCCTCCATCTCTTTCTTTTGACCCGATCCTTCCACCAAGACTTTTAAGAGTTGTCGTTAAACCAAGGGAAATCAACCCTGACCTGTGTTTGATCCCTAATACACGGGGTGGAAGAAAACATCTGACTGAAAAATCGTCTGATCTCCACTTATAATGGCATATACGCCACTTGCGCGCGTGCGCGGGAGCGCATGCACATGAACAAACGTAGACACATACAAGCGCATGCGTGCGCGTGACCGCATGCGCGTGCTCATGAGCACGCTACACATGTGCGCGTGCACGTGAATACGTAAACACCCGTGCGTGCTCATGAGCTTGTGAGCATGCACGCGCGAACGAACACGCGCGCGCGCGCGCGCACACACACACACACACACACACTTTCGATCCCTACCCATGTGTGCTCGTGAGCTTGTGAGCATGCGCGCGCGAACGAACATGCACATACACACACTTTTGATCCCTTCCATCCTACACAAGGGTCAAGTCAAACCATGTCTGGCCTGTTGTGATTCTTCATTTGAACCTCTACACTCAATTTCACGATGGGTAAGGATTACTTACTTAATGCATATGGGTCTAAAACATGGCGCCCAAAGAATCACGTGTTTTTTTGTTTTGTTTTGTTTTTTTCTCGAGACCGGGTTTCTCTATGTAACAGTCCTGGCTAGTCTGAACTCTCTTTTGTAGACCAGGCTGGCCTCGAACTCACAGAGTTCCGCCTATCTCTGCCTCCTAAGTGCTGGGATTAAAGTCGTGTGCCACCACACCCGGCTACATGCTTTTTTTTTATTCCTGTGTTCTGGTAAGATTTTACCAAATGTGATAAAAATCAACACATCTATTTCAATATGTATGTAATTCTTTTTTTTTTTTACTCGACTTTAATTATTATTATTATAGGGAAATCAGAAGTCAGCTAACAGGAGCTGATTCTCCCCTTCCTCAAAGAGTTTCAGAGATCAAACTCAGGCCCTCAGGTTTCCATGGCAAACACTTGTCAACTCCGTAATTCTTTAAAACCCCACGATTTTGTGTGTGTGTGGGGGGGGGGGGGGGAGGGTTGTTCTGTTTTTGTTTTTGTTTTTTTTTTTTTTTGAGACAGGATTTCTTTGGTTGTCCAGGAAGTTGCTCTGTAGCTCAGGCTGGCCTCAAACTTAGAGATCCCCCTGCCATCATAGCCCAACTCTGTTTCTTTCTGTCTTTCCTTTTTTTTTTTTTTCTATATGATTTATACAGTATTCTACCCGCATGTGTGCCCGCATGCCAGAAGAGGACACCAGATCTCATTATAGATGGCTGTGAGTCACCATGTGGTTGCTGGGAATTGAACTCAGGACCTTTGGAAGGACAGTGTTCTTCTTTTTTTTTTTTTTTTAAATTACTTATACAGTGTTCTGCCCACCACAAGAAGGCACCAGATCTCATTACAGGTGGTTGTGAGCCACCATGTGGTTGCTGGGAATTGAACTCAGGATCTTTGGAAGAGCAGACAGTGCTCTTAACCTCTGAGCCATCTCTCCAGTCCCAGGACAGTGTTCTTAACCTCTGAGCCCCCAAGTCTTAAGAGGCTGCACAGGATTTTTTACTTTATCTACTTAATCTAATTTAAAAAATTTTTAATTTATTGATTTATTTTGAGGCAGGGTCTCTAGCAGGCCTGGAACTCGTGATAAATCTGCTTCTAGGCATGCACCATTGCTGGTTTATGCACTAAAAAGGTAAACGATGTAGCTGTGATTCTTTCTGAAACAACAGTAACTTTCTGATGTAAAAGTTGAAGAAAGATTTTCTTTTAAGAACGTATCAAGTGTTAGTACCTTCAAATGTCAGTAAGCTGTTAATTTACAATTTAATGTCATCTATGTGGCATGCTAGATTTTCGTTTGTTCACAGTACATTACCATAAGCCTATTAGGAAAATTGAACGCCCACAACCTAAGATCTGACAAAGCACAAGGAATTGTGACAGCGGGGGGGCCTTAGAGCAAGAAAACAATTCTTTAAAAAAAAAAAAACAGTACGGAAGTACAATTTAAAATGTTCAAAACATTTTAATTACAGGACTGTGACTCCAAATTGCCATTTAAGAATGCCGTTCCTTCGTAAATACAAAATTTTTCCAATTTGACTTTGAAGTCACCTGAGCCCCCCCACCTTTGTTTTCCCCTCCTCACTCCCCCCACCCCACCCCCGCCACACACACACACACACACACACACACACACACACACACACACACACACATTTTATAGACTTTGTTTTTAGACTTTTTAATCTACCTGAAGCCACACTTGTTAGGTTTGCTCTCTGGCCCATAGCAGGAAGTGGGGATGATAAAAGAGCTGATACCTAAAGCTCGTAGCTTCTTTCTGAAAGTACCTCTCTCCAAAAATAGGTAGAGACATGCTTCCCCGACACACACACACAGCCTTGTTTTGCTCTGTTGAAGTTCAACCCCAGGCCTGACCTGTGTGCATACTAGGATCTTCTCGGAGAGGGTGTGACATCTCAGTCCCATCCTTTATTTTGGGGACGGAGGGGTCTCTTGGTAAAATCTTTAGAATGGCTCGTCTTTGTAGATAAAGGGTTGGGTTTTTTTTTGTTTTGTTTTGTTTTGTTTTGTTCATTTGTTTGTTTCTTACTTTGAATGGTTGCTTAAGGTGACATCAAAAAAAATTCCTGTTGTCAACAGTGGCCTCCGTTTTGAGTTCCTGTTGTCCCTGTTCTCAGCCAGCTGCCTCCCCCTAAGGTGCCGGCTTCCTTAGCGTTAGAGACGCAGAGCGCTACAGAAGTAAGAAGGCAGCATCAGCCAGAGTCTCAGACTACATAGCAAGACCCTGTCTAGTCCCAATATGCCTCCCTGCTCAGTGGGCCCAAAGGACAAAGCCTCCTCGTGTCCTCATGATGAGAATGCATTTCTTGCATATCCTCAGCCTTTACCTTTACTACGGACGGATTAAAACATAGAAATCTAATGTTGTTCACTGGCTTTCTCCTGTTTCTTTCTTTTGTAAATCTGGGGCCTCTCTGAGGTCCGGTCTGGTCTTGCGGAGGGCTTCCTGTGGGAGGATTTACTTTGACAATGGCAACAGCGACACTTGGGGGTGGACAGGGCAGGCAGCAAGCAGCTGAGGCACTAGGTGGCATATAAAGGCTGAGTGACAGACCCCCCAAGTAAGAGCCACCTCCCCTACTGTGGGGCACATAGGAGGTCAAGGGTGGGGGAGGGGTTGTGCATTCATGGTCACATCCTGCTTGCTGTGTATCTTCCTCTGGTTTGGTTGTTTCAGGGAGAGGCCCCAGCTCTGCCCTCGCAGGGCCTCCTAAGGAGGTGGTCTTGTATGTTGCAGTGTGCCTTTCTTCTCTGGACCCTGCTGTAGCTTGCCTAATGGTGGAGTGTCCAACTTGTGACTGTGTGTCCTTCACAGGAGGGACTTGTTTATGCAGATAATCCTTGATTTATTATGGGATTACACCTCAATAAACACATTGTAAACTGAAAATATCTTAATTGAAAACAAATTGAATACACCTCACTTACTGAACATGGTTGCTTAGCAACACTGTGCGCACAGAGTACCGCTTTTTTTTTCTTTTTTTCTTTTTTTTCTTTCTCCTCATGATTGCATGGCTGACTAAGAGCTGTGGCTTGCGCTGCCTAGGATCTGAAGTGTTTGTGTCATTTTGCTAGCTTAGAAAAAGACCAGAATTTAAAACATGAGGTACAGTTTCTACTAAATGCATATGGCTTCCTCCTCCACAAACCAAGGCCAGAATTCTAAAGCTGATCACCTACGTCTGGTTATGTTTGTCTTTTTGTCCAGTTTATTTCTAAGGAGAGAGAGAGAGAGAGAGAGAGAGAGAGAGAGAGAGAGAGAGAGAGAGAGAGAGAGAGAGAGAGCGCACTAGGTACAAGTGAAAGAGGGGGAGGGACTGAGGGGTTACAAGTGGGCGGGGGAACCTTAGGCTGATGGGCACAGGGTGTTACCCCAGCAGGGTCTCATGGGGATTTAGAGCAGCATGAGTTCCACTGAGGTTCTGTGACAGAGTGGCCAGAGTAGGGTGACTGAACTCTCTATAAGGGACTTGGGGGTCAGTTGGTTAAGTCAAGTAGGCTATGTCCTGCTGTCCCCTAGGGAGGTGGCACCAGGATGAGGCTGCATAAGGCAGTGGATTGTATCTATTCACATTGAGGGGCTGGGACAATTGGCAACTGTGTAAAGGTCCAGCTGAGACTGAAAATGGATGCTGAGGCAGGGTAAAAGTAATAGCCATTACAGCTTTGTATTATGGGATGTAAACTGCACTACCAGCTCTACTCACCCAGCACAGAGAATGGTAGAGAAACCCCCCTCCCAAATAGCCAAAGGCCCCTATGATTCGATATGTTGGTATTTGCTTCCTGTACAAAAGAATGAAATAAAATCAAGGGGCCAGACAAGATGACTCGGTAGGTAAAGGTTGGTTCCACCAAAGCTAGCTGATCTCTATTGAACCCAGGTTGCTTCTTATTGATGGGAGGAAAGAACCATGGTGTGCAATGCACACACGTGAGCATGCGCACACACACAAATGAATAAATAAAATGAAACATAATTTAAAAAATCAAAACCCAAGCCAGGTGTGGTGGCACACGTCTGTAATCCCAGCACTCAGAGAGGCAGAGGCAGGTGGGTCTCTGTGAGTTCAAGGCCAGCCTGGTCTAAAATGCAAGGCCAGGACTGCCAAGGCTACACAGAGAAACCCTGTCTCAAAAACAAAAACAAAACAAAACAGAAAGAAAGAGAAAAAGAAAACAAAGCAAAATACAAAATCAAACCCCCTAGGAAGCAAAAGATAAAACCAAGAAATTACTTTGCCTTTACTTTTAAAATAAAAGCTTTAGCCAGGCATGGTGGTGCACACTTTTAATCCCAGTTCTCAGGAGGCAGAGGCCTCCTGAGATAGCCTGGTCCACATAATTTCAGGCCAGCCAGGGCTACATAGTGAGAGCTTATCTCAAATACCAGCACAACACCTCCCCGCACCCACACACACAAACAATAAAGTAAAACAAAAGTTTTTATATTTCAAAATGGCCTACAGCCAGATCCTTTCCATGTCAAACATATTTCCAAAGTGTCTGTACCCTTCCATAGCCGTGGATAAAACATCTTTTTGGTTCCATTAGCAGGCAGACAGGGACGTCAGATGAGACCCTTGGGGTGTATGGCTTCGATCAGACTTTACCTCCTTTTCTCCTGCTCTATCAGAAATGGCTTCTTGTTTGTAGTTTCTCCATCTGCTGCTTAGTGGGCAACCGTGAGCTGTGTCCTTGTCCCCTTTCTCCCTTCTGTCTCTCCTCTTTCCTTGACAAGTTAGCCTTTCCTGTTGACTGTTTTGTCTTCCTGTCCAGTTTTGAAGGAACAGATTTAGCCAGAACCCTCACTCATCTTCCTCGCTGCCCCTCCGGCTAAACTGACCTTCCTCTTGGGCTGCTGGTGGCAAAAGGGAGTGAGCTGAGTGCCCGTGGGTACCACTGTGTTTAAGAGACACATGTGATGCCCGGCAGTGGTGGCACACTCGGGAAGCAGAGGCAGGCGGATCTCTGTGAGTTCCGGGCCAGCCTGGTCTACAAAGTGAGTTTCAGGACAGCCAGGGCTGTTACATAGAACCCTGTCACAAAACAACAACAAAAGTTTAGCACATAAGGACTGAAGGAAAGGCTGTGGTGCTCACTCAGGAATCACACAGAAACAGAACAGTGCTAAGGCATCTAGATGACTCAACAGAAGGGCATTTGTGTCTGGCACTGATGACCTGGGTTTGATCCCTGTATCTCACATGATGGAGAAAAAGAACTGACTTCTGCAAGTTGCCTTTTGACCTCTACATATGCATGTATCCACATACATACACACATACACAAATAAGTAGATATAATAAGAACAACAGATTTCACAAGGACTTAAAATGACATCCAGGATTAATCCTTGCAGTGCTATTTTTTTTTTACTCTTTGTATGCAAAAATAAAGCAATAATTAATTGTCCATAGTCAACCAATCACCTAGTAGAATAAGTCATTTCCAATAGTTACATATAGTTTCTCCACTATAAATATATAATCTGATCTAATAAAAGCCAAATTTAATAAAAAGTAACCACTCTAAATATACATGGTCTAATCACTCCATCCAGAAGAGCAAGGTATGAGCCAGGGCTCGGGAACAGACAGAATTCATACTGAGAAGTACAGGACCTCATGGGGAGGGGCTTCTCTTTCTTTGTCTCTTTTGTTTCTTTTTCTTTTTGGTTTTGGTTTTATAAAGCTGGGTCTCTCTATGTAGACCTGGCTAGCCTGGCTCTCGCTATGTAGACCAGGATGCCCTCAAACTCAAATCAGTCCATCTGCCTCTGCCTTCCAAGTGCTGAGATTAAAGATGTGTGTCACTGTGCCCAGTTTGAGAGGGGCTTTTCAACCAAGTCTGCAACCTGACAGCATGGGAGAGAGAGAGAGAATCAAAGGCAAATGGAAAAACATTGTATCTGGTTGAATTCTCCCTAAGACCAAGGTGTCTCTAATGGCATAAAAATAATACAGAAAATTAGATGAGAGTTGATCTTTGAACATAGAAGAAGGTGCTTATAGGTGTAACATCTTTTTGTTGTTGTTTTTTTGAGATAGGGTTTCTCTGTGTAGCCTTGGCTGTCCTGGACTCTTTTTGTAGACCAGGCTGGCCTCAAACTCACAGAGATCCACCTGCCTCTGCCTCCCCCTCCAGAGTGCTGGGATTACAGGTGTGCCCAACCATGCCTGGCTGACATCTTTAGATTTTAATAAAGCTTTCTCTTCACTGATGTATGGGGATGGTCCTCTGCTTGAGAAAAAAGAAATGGTACTGGAGTACACTGCCTAACTCTATAATTAAGAATTAACCTAGCAGTCCGGCAGAGGTGGCACACAGTTTTAATCTCAGCACTCAGGAGGCAGAAGCAGGCAGATCTCTCTGAGTTCTAGCCCAGCCTAGTCTACATAGTGAGTTCCAGGACAGTCAGGAACCCTGTCTTGAAAAACAAACAAACAAACAAACAAGAATTGACCTAGGGGCCAGGAATTTTGTTCAGTTGGTAGAATGCTTACTTAATATGAAGCTGGGTTTGAGGCCAGCACTGATAAACAAGGCACATTGGCACATGTCTGCAATCTTAGCACTTGAGACGTGGACATGGAAAAGGAGCTGGTGGGTGAAGTCATCCTTTGGGATGTGTTGAGTTCCAGGCCAGCCTGGGTACATAACACATAGGAAGAGTCAAAGGAGGGCCGAAGTGGCAGAGCAGTCCTTTGACAGGAGCACTTGGGAGACAGCAGAGGCAGGGAAATATGAGTGCCAAGCCAGATAGATCTGCATATAGAGACCCCATCTTAAAAACAAGGAGTTGATACAGGTTTACATTTATTAGGTGTCATGTAAGAGAGGTGCGAAAAACAGCCTGTGTCTGACCTAAAGTAATAAAGGTTTCTTGTGCCTCAACATAAAACATGGATTAATAATTTCAAGAACAATACTAGGCTATATTTATATAAAACAACTTTCTTTAAACATTGGTTTATATGTGCTTTATTTCTACATAGGTGATAGTTACCTACACTTAACATGTTAACTATGCTTATATTCATGGCCTGGTACAGTACCTTACTCCTATCATCCCAACTTTTGGGATGCTAAGGCAGAAGGGTTGCTGGGAATTCAAGACAAACTGAGCACATTCCAGGGCATCCAGGCCATTGCTGAGACCCTGTTGGTTGGTACATACCTGTCACCTCACTTCTTACAAGGAGGAGGCATGAAGGTCATGAGTTTGAGACCTGCCCAGTGTGGTGGCGCATGCCTGTGATCCCAGCACTCGTGAGGCAAAGGCAGGCAGATCTCTGTGAGTTCGGGGCCAGTCTGGTCTACAAAACTAGTCCAGGACACCCAAGGCTACACAGAGAAACCCTGTCTCAAAAAGCCACAGAAAGAAGAAAAAAGAAAAAAAAAAGAACTGAGACATGGCATAGCCAGGCTTGGTATCCCAGCACTTGGGGAGGCAGAGGCAGGCGGATTGCTGTGTGTTTAAGGCCAGCCTAGTCTAAAAATGGAGTCCAGGACAGCCAAGAAAATCCCTGAAAACAAACAAACAAATCAGTGCTTCTTAACCTCTGAGCCATCTCTCCAGCCCAACCCAGTCTCAAAAAGGAGAGAGAGAGAGAGAGAGAGAGAGAGAGAGAGAGAGAGAGAGAGAGAGAGAGAGAGAACTCTGAGGCGCAGCTCCTCTATCCAGCTCCATGTTTGGGAGTCACCACAACATGACACGAGGAACTCTGTTAAAAGGGAAGGTCAGTTTCTTTAAAATCTGCCTTTCTTCCTTCTCTGTCTCTGTTTTGCAGAGCTAATGAGAGGAGAGTGGATTTTGGGGGACACAAAATTGTGTGGCTTTTGCTACATAAAACTGATGTTAACTCAAATATGGAGGTACACAGCTATAAAACCAATACTTGGAAGGGAGAGACAATCAGAGCCTTAAAGTCAGCCTTGGCTTTCAGGTCAGTCAAAGCAAAACAAAAATAGTATTTTTCAGATTTTTCTCAAAAATTAATATATTTCAAAGGAGAGAGGAAGAAAGTGACCATGTAGGTAGGGACATTTCAAGCTTTTGTTAGATATAGAAGAATATCCACTTGCTTTACATTTTGACAAAAAGATTTTTTTTTTAAAATAAATTGTTTCTAACTATTATCAGTCAAATTTGCTCTAATGGGCAGTAATTTCCAATAGAATGGCCATTTCATCCCTTTTACATTTTCCCCCTCACACAATCAGTATATAATATATTCATCAAACTTAAGAGAGTATCTGGCCAGCATTTCTCTCTCTGAGACAGATAATTTTTCAGTTCTTAAGCCAGGTAGTTTACATCTCCTCAGCAGGCCACACAAAGAAACTCGGGTTTGTTGAACTGGTCCTCATCACAAGAAAATGAACACATCTATTGAATGGCCTGACAAAATAAACTAGGACATTATTAGAAGATCAGAATGTCCCACAATTCAAATATCCTGAAATAGCAGGGCCGTCATTATCTTGCTCCTTATGATGGTTTCTCTCAGCTGATGTTCTCAGGATAAACAAATTCACAATGTTATCTAAGTTCATGAATAATGTGCTCAATAAGCTCTCTGATATAAGCTAATTAGCTAATATGGTCCCTTTCTAGAGCCATCGCTAAATTGTGAGAATTATTATAAACCCTAAAAAGTGGATTATTAGGGTCATAAGAACACTCACATTTATGGAGGTCTATGAACCAGACACTAAATATCTAAATATCCCATGAGATCCTTACAACAAACCCAGAATTCTGAGTATGGTGGCGACATATTCGTGACCCCGGCACTTAGAAGAATGAGGCAGAAGGAATTAGAGACCAAGATGAGATACACAATGAAACCTTTTCTTAAGAAACCAAGAGCTAGCGGGGGCACGCCTTTAACCCCAGCACTCGGGAGGCACAGGCAAGCAGATAGATGGCTGTGAGTTTGAGGCCAGCCTGGTCTACAAAGTGAGTCCTGGACAGCCAGGGCTATCTAGAAAAGTCCTGTCTTAAAAGACAAAAACAAAAACGAACAAACAAATAAGCCAAAACAAAAAGACCAGAGTGGAATGGTTACCTTTGCACCAGGTTATGGGTCAGAAAGTCACCAAGACGGAGTGAATCCCATCATATTGGCTCACTTCCAGGATCACGAGTTTATCCTGAAGGCCATAAGCAACGCACACAGCTTAAGTCACGCTCAAAGATGCTACCAAAAAATTTACGGCAGCCGTAGGGAGTCCCGGACCAGGAAGTACTCAGGTTTTCTGGACAGCCGACCAAACTCTCGAACCGACAGATTCTTGGGTTTCGCGCTCCCCCTGCTGTGCGATGATTTGTTTACCGGCTCACGTGATGTTACGTGAACTTGCCGGCTACTGTACTTCTATCACTTTGCATACCCAGAATCCAAAGCTAGCCTGGACCACTCCTTCCTCAAAACAAGATACGCCTTAAAAGATGGGATGGTGAGGTGTGGAAAATATAACTAATGGATGTTGGTTTGGGCACTGGGTTTAATCTCTAGCATTGAAAATAAAATGTTGTATTGAATTTGAAGGGCTTGGCTTAATTTGCCGGTGACATGCCGCGTGGCAAGGCCTAGGAAAAGCCGCAAACATGGCGTCTGGACGGTACAAAGCAGTTGGACAGAGATGGCATAGAAGAGAAGACAGCGTAGGGGATTTTACGTTAGTGAATTGTTCTGTTTTGTTTTTGGTAAATGGTTGTTTTGGTAAATGGACCAGGTTTGTGTTCTGATGTGAGCAGATGACAGGTATGAGTGATGCGTCACTCTCATGCGGCAAGTATCTCTGAGATCACCCTGGCCGAACTCACGGACATCTCCTGGCCTTTGCCTCCCCGAGTGTTTTGTTTCTTTTCGGTTTTGGTTTTTCGAGACAGGGTCACTCTGTGTAGCCTTGGCTGTCCTGGACTCATTTTATAGACCAGGCTGGCCTGGAACTCACAGCGATCGGCCTGCCTCTGCCTCCCGAGTGCTGGGATTAAAGGCGTGTGCCACCACACCCAGCGCTATGACCAGCTTTTTTTGTTTGTTTGTTTTTTGTTTTTTGTTTTTCGAGACAGAGTTTCTCTGTGTTAGCCTTGGCTGTCCTAGACTCAACTTGTAGACCAGACTAGCCTCAAACTCACAGAGATCCGCCTGCCTCTGCCTCCCGAGTGCTGGGATTAAAAGTGTGCACTGCCACGCCTGGCTGGCCAGCTTTTTAAAAGAGTGGTTCTACCGTGCTTTGGCCCTCCCTGTGCCAATAAAACTGAGAAAGGAAAATGTATGTGGTTGTATGTATGAATGTGTGTTCATCTTCTGCAAAACGAACTCTGAAGACCTAAGAGGAGATTCTGTTTCTTCCAGAGTTTCCACAGCTGTTTTTGGGCTCTATCCTGTTTCTAACACTCTCCCACAGATGTTACATTTTATGAAACGTTACTCATTCGGGTGGTACCGCATATCTTCACCATTTAAAAAAAAAAAATCCCAGAGAGTAAAATGGTTACATAAGGCATCTCACAACCTGAAATATTTGAAAAAAAAAATTTGGGGGGGGGTAGGAAAAAAAAAAGGTAACATGATTTTCCTTTACTTAAACAGAGCAGAAAGACCAATGGTTGCTTTATTTATTTATTTATTTATTTGTTGTTGTTGTTGTTGCTAATTTTGTGTGTACACTCACTGTGGGCCATGGGACCTTGTGTGGAGTTTGAAGGACAACTTACAATAGTCATGTCTCTCCTTCCACCGCTGGATAAACTCACCGTGCCAGGCTTCTCGCCATCATCCCTACTCATGAGCCATCTTTCCCCCAACTCCCTCCCGCCTCCCTCCTACCCCATTTATTTATTTAACCACTGTACAGCCCGACCCCAGCCCCATCTTCCCACATCCCCTTCCTCCACTTCCCCCTCTCCTTATTATGAGAGAAAGGGAGGTGCCCCCAAGGGGTACCAAGTCACTCTGGCAGCAGGACTAAGTGCATCCTCTCCCACTGAAGCCAGATAGGGCAGCCCAGCTCCCACTGAGCCATCTTGCTGGCCTGATTCCACATTTTGATTATGGTTGAAATAAGGGTGTGAGGGTTTTTTAATTTGGCAAGATCTTGTTTGACTTGCAAATGTCTGCATGAAATCTCTTGTTTTATGTCTTGGTCCTAACCCTCTGTTATACTTGTTTAGTTATTTATAACTGGAGGCATTATTTTTCAGTTTTATTTTTCTTTATAATTTATTCAATTTTATTTTATGAGCGTTGGTGTGAAGTGGTCAGATCCCTTGAAGCTGGAGCTAAGGCAGTGGTAAGCTGCCGTGTGGTTGCTGGGAATTGAACCCGGGTCCTTTGGAAGAGCAGACAGTGATCTTAACCACTGAGCCATCTCTCCAACCCCAGAGTTTTGTTTTACATGTTTTCTATCAGTGCTTCAATGTAGAAGCAAAATAAATAAATAATAAAACAAACCCAGATATTAGTGGGTTTTAATAAATATGAATTTATCCTGACAAAATGACCAAATACCACACAATTTTAGGAGATAATAATACCATCAGCATAATTTACTAAAATGAGAAACAAACATCAATTCTGCACAGTTAAAATTATGCACACTATTTTACCATTATTGGGTAAAAACTTTTCAACTTCTAGAAACTTTCCTTGCTTAAAAAAGACAAGTTCAAAACTGCATAATAACGTTAAACTACAAAATACAGTTCAGAAAAACAGGGAATTGTTATTCAAATTTTGGCATTAAGAATTTTTTATTCTGTTAAGAAAATGAAATGAGTGTATTGAGACAGGTGGGGGAGAGAAGCTGACAACTGACGGGTTCAACATGTTGAGAACACTCGGTTAGACAAAGGCAAAAAAAAAAAAAAGAGTCAAGAGAAAGAATGCATTGTAAACCGAAGCCTTTCTGGATTTGGATATGGTGTTCACGCCTATAATCCCAACCCTGGGAGACTAAGCTGGGAAAAGAGTTTGAGGCCAGTCTGGGCTATACAGAGAGGTCCTGTCTACAAACAAACAAACATACAGGGTTCTTTCTGCAAGCTAGACAGAGGTGCCGTTCCTACATTATTTATAGCACGAAAGAGGTCTTTTTGAAGATTACTTGTTTATGGAAACTTGTGTAAAGTAAAATTACTGACTCCTCATGATTCATCTTTTACTAATGCAATATCCTAAGAGTCAATATACTGTTCTCAAAGCTTATCTGTCACTTTACTTCTCAGCCAGCTAGGAGAGACAGCCAATGAGCAGAACCACAAAAGTTTACAATTAGAGTGCTAGGGGATTAGGTCAGTTAGCAGAGTGCTTGCTTACAGTGCACTAGTCCCTAGGTTGGATCCTCAGCGATGAATAAACTGGGGGTGTGGCAAACACTTGTCAGTGCAAGCAAGTGCCTAGAGATTAAAAACAAAGGCTGTTTTCAATTTGGATGCCAGTTTTAGCTATGACAACTTAACAGTTCTGTGTTCCTTGTAAATTCTTTCATTTTTCTAATCTTCACTTTCCTACTATGAAAGTAGAGAAGAATGGCTCATAATTGCTATTTTTGTCACAGAACCTTGCCTTGAAGAAAGAGGTAGGCAGAGCCCCTTTAGTGCATGTATTTAGGGCCTTCTAGAATGTGCCAGTTCAGTACCACTGAGATGTCCGAACTTTCTGAGAACCCAGTCAATGCAGCACCTTCTGTTTGTTTTGTTAATTGGCAGGCTTTTAAAAGTTTCAATTTTGAACAGACCTCTTGCCCCTAAAAACCTAAATTACCCTAGTTTGCTGATATAAATAAGGATTTTATTGTTTATTGATTTGTGTAGTAGGGGTTTGTGTGTGTGTGTGTGTGTGTGTGTGTGTGTGTGTGTGTGTGTGTGTGTGTGTACTCATGCTACAGCTTACTTGCGCAGGACAAAGGACAACTTACAAATGTTAGTTCTCCCACCATGTGTACCCTGGGGCTTGTACTCAGGTGGTCAGACACAGTAGCAAGAAGTACCTGTACTTACTTACTGAGCCATTTCAGGAACTCACAGAGATCCGCATGCCTCTGCTCTCTGCTGGATTAAAGTACTGCCTGGTCTCCCAAGATTTTTTTTTTTTTTACCTTTTCCCTTTTTGGTTTTTCAAGACAAGGCTTCTTGTGTAGCCTTGGCTGTCCTGGACTCCCTTTGTAGACCAGGCTGGTCTCGAACTCACAGCGATCCGCCTGTCTCTGCCTCCCGAGTGCTGGGATTAAAGGCGTGCGCCACCACGGCCCAGCTTCTTTTTTTTTTCTCCACAAGACAAGGTTTCTCTGTGTAGGTCTGGCTGTCCTGGAACTAGCTCTGTAGATTAAGCTGGCCTTGAACTCACAGAGATCTGCCTGCCTCTGCTCCCAAGTGCTAGGATTAAAGGTGTGCATCACCACTTCTGTCCCAAGATTCTTTAAAACCTCTTTGAAGCTGATCAGTGGTAACAAACTACTTTAATCCCAGCACTCGATGGGTAGAGGCCTCTGGATCTATGAGTTCAAGGCCAGCCTGGTCTACAGAGTGAGTTCCAGGACAGCCAGGGCTCTACAGAGAAACCCTGTCTCAAACAAACAAACAAACAAAGAAGGGGGGGAAGCCTTTTGAAAAATTACCCATGTGTGTGCAGGAGAGAAAGGAGACAGGGCCAGCACATGTGTTGAGGGAAAGGAGTCATTCATATACCATAGCATGAATGCAGAGGTCAGAGGGCAACCTTCAGCAACCAGTTCGCTCTTTCTCCCATGTCAGTACCAGGGATCAAATGCAGCTTAGCAACATTGGCAGCAAGTACCTTTACCCAGTGAGCCATCTTGCCAACTCCATACTAAGAGTTTTGTTCTAATTTCAAGGCCAGAATTAATGAAAAGAAACATCTGTTTCCTCATCTTCAAGCTTTGGAAACATGGCTATCAAATTCCTTAAGCTCCCTTTCTGCATTAACCATTTCAACAAAATCACAATTCCTCTTTGCCCTGTTTCAGTTTTTCCGATGAAAATTTCAACGTCTGTTTTGTAGAATCCAACAAAGTTCTCTAGTACAGATTGGTCACAACAGAAATGTCCCTCCTGAGTGTGGTCTCAAGGCTTGGGAGCTACGCAGGATTGTTGGGAGTTTATGATCAGCCTGGGTTACAAAGCAAGATCTGCCCTTTTATGCTGTTGATCCCCTACCCCCCACCCCCCTAAGACTGAGGTGAACCCAAGGCAAGCACTCTCTCTACCAGTGAGCTAAATCCCCAACCCCAAGACCCGTCCTGGAACTCATTCTGTAGACCAGGCTAGCCTCAAACTCAGACATCCACTTGCCTCGGCCTTCCAAGTGCTAAGATTAAAGCATTAGTCTCGCCTCCCCCCAATGTCCCCACTCAAAGCCCAAGATCTGTCTTTAAAAGAGGGATCTCAGTGGCCAGCTTTCTTTTCATTACCATGGAATATTAATATTTATTAAAGGGGTTTAATGATGGTGCACCCTCACACTTCCACAGGATTATTTCCTCAGCTTATGTTTTATCCTATATGCTTTGCTGTTTAGTAAGACAAAAAACCCCACAAATACATGTCCAGGTATAATCTTGTATGAACAGGAGGAAGCGTCCAAATTGCTGCCATTTCTTCTCTCCATTGTTCGCTGCAGTGTGGAACAGAATTGAGATTGCTACCAAAACACACTTTCTGTCCACAGGCTGCATCACATTTGACCTCCCTGCATGAATGGTGCTGTTCTGTTTAGTGACTTCAGTCTCCTCCGTCTCTTCTGCACATTCCCTCATTATTGTTTCTCTTCCTTTAAGAGAACAGCCCCGGCTTTCTTTAAGACAGGAAACGTCTAGATGTAAATTAAAATAAGAATATAGGGGCTGCCAACCCGGTTGCCACCCTAAATCTGGCGTTTCCAGCCTGCTAGTGATACCACTGACAGTGTGTGACTGATAATCAAAACATGCCAAGTGATGCTGAAGCAAAAAGTGGGGCTATGGCAGCACACACAGGCACACTTCCGCTGTGTCCCCCCCCACACCCCCACCCCCACCCCATACCCCCCCACCTGGCTTCTTGGAAGCCTGTCTTGATCTGCAGATTTCAAATCACAGCTTAAGATTCTGGATCTAGACAAACCAGCTCTGTTTAGCATTTTTCTCTTAAAGTTTGTTTTTCTTTTTTTCTTCTTCCTCCACTTTCTTCTTTGGGTTAGGATCAAACCCAGGGCCTTGAACACTCCATTCATACACATAAAACAAAATAATTAAATCTAAAAAAAAAAAAAAGACATTTTAAAAAGAAAGAAAATGCTGTCTAGAGGTTTATTCTTCTTATCATTCTTCATGAAATTTGAGGCTAAACATGATATTTTGGGGCTAGACACAGAAATCCCCCAACTCAAGTGGTAGAGAGATAACACTTGTGAATTCAATACCGAGTCAATATTTTCAAACTATTCAGCCAGAAAGATGACTGCAAGTTCAAGACCCTCCTGGACCTCAGAGCAAGTTCCAGGCCAGCCAGGGCTTGTCCCATGGCCTTCCTCCATGAGGAAAATAAAGTACAGAGAAAAATATGGGATATGTAAAACACTTTTAGATCAAATAAATTCCCACTGCAGCTGGCCATGGTGGTGCACATCTTTAGTTCTAGCACTGGGAGGTGGATTTCTGTGAGGTTGAAGGCTAGCCTGTGTACATAGAGTGTTCCAGGCCAACCACAGCTATACAGTGAAACCATGTCTCAAAAACAAACAACAACAATAAATGAACCCCCAACACTATCCTACCTTTCTCTGTATTTCTACTGCTCAGCTCTGTTCTAGTCTTTTTTTTTTTTTTTTTAAGATTTATTTATTATTTGCTCCTGCAGGCCAGAAGAGGGCACCAGATCTCATTATAGACGGTTGTGAGTCACCATATGGATGCTGGGAACTGACCTCAGGACCTTTGGAAGAACAGACAGTGCTCTTAACCTCTGAGCCATCTCTCCAGCCCCTGTTATAGTTTTGTAAGAGTCCGTATTTACAATGACTGGTGCTTTGAGTTGAGCACCACACAGGCCACTTTTTTGAGGATTTCTTCACATGATCGTCACAGCAACTTGTTTTATTTTTTGTTTGTTTGGTTGGTTTTTCGAGACAGGGTTTCTCTGTGTAGCCTTTGCTGCCCTGGAACTCACTCTGTAACCCAGGCTGGCCTCAAACTTGCAGAGATCCACCTGCCTCTGCTTCCTGCATGCTGGGATTAAAGGCGTGCGCCCCCGCTGCTGCCACCACCGCCTGGCTTCACAGCAATTTTCATGAATCTGTACTATTTCATTTTTGTGTTTCTATATACACACATGCTGAGGATGGCAGGCTTGTAGCCCATGATGGTCTTAGGAGAATGCTGGATCCATTAGAGGTAGAACTGTAGGCAGTCGCAGGCTGCCCGATGTTGGTGTTGGTGTTGGTGTTGGCGCTGGACAGCTTGTCCTTTGGTTCTTGCAGTAAGTGCTTTTAACCACTCAGCCATCTCTCTAGTACCATTGCAACGGTTTATGCTTCAGGATAAGAAAGATAAGGAAACAGGCTTCAAAGAAGCACGTGGTTGGTTGTACAACATCTCATAGTCAGGAAGAAGGGGAACCGGGGCTTGAAAGTGAGGAGCCAGCCCAGAGCCTACTGTGTTGCCTGGTGTTTAAAGCACACCCACGTGCTAAGTATTTTAACACTTACAAAGAAATTAAGCCTGAAAAACTGCCCTGACCCAACACTGAACAAAGTCACAAGATGGTACAAGTGAGGGCACTAATTTCTGGGTGGGGCAGTAAAACAACTGGTCCACAAGTAGGTGGTGACATTCTTGAATATGAGCTGCCTTCTCTGTCCCAAACTGTCCAAGGAGGCTTGGGAGACAGGGAGATCAGTTTGCAAGTCTTTTTATGACTGAAACCTGATCTCAACACAGGGAACAGACACCATTTCATTTCTATTTGATTTTGTTTTGTTTGTTTGCTTTTAATGGTAAAAGAAAAACTTTTTCTTTCTTTCTTTCTTTCTTTCTTTCTTTCTTTCTTTCTTTCTTCCAACCTCACTGCCTTGAAGAACTAAAAGACACATTAAAATACCTCAAATTAGCTAGCACTTCTGTCCAAGATAGATTTTCAGTACCAGCTCAGTCCAAGTGTTCTTGTGAGGGCTTCCCTCAGCTCAGCTGCTCCCACACGCTTTTCAGTTACTCAAGTAGCATCTCTTTAGATCATGTCTTCCTTTCCCCACTCAAATTCTTGCTGAGTCCACTCCACTTTCAGATCCTAAGGATGGAAACTGTCTCTCTACTTTCATTCGAATATTTTTTTCCCTAACTCATCTCCCAAAAACTGTTACCAGATGATCTTGACAAAAACAAAGACTTGGTATGCCACTCCCTGCTGAAAACATTTTTACTTGCTCCCAACTGGCAGTGTAATCAAATCCAAACCCTTCAGCATGACATTCAAAGACCTTCCTCAGAACATTCCCTTATGTGCTGTCTTGTTCCCAGCCAGACCAGTACAAGTCCACTCATTTGTAACGCACCAAAAGAATACTTTCATTTATCTTATGTGCGTGACATTAGGCAATGAATGACATGGTAGCCACACAGAAAGCAAGACACTTCTCCATGAGAGGGAGGGAAGGAGGTCTGCCAGGACTGTAGTTGGGAAGGTCCAGCCTGGTTATTTCTGTTCTGCTCCTCCTAACCTCCTCTCCCCCCCACCTCTCTCTCTCCTTCCCTCGATTTAACGAGCTAGCCCTACCTGGCCTGGAACTCGCTATATACCCAGGCACGCCTTGAATCCCCCTTCTGCCTCTGGAATGTCAGGGTACATGTCCTTCATCTTCAGCTTAGGCTCTCGCTTCATGCTAGAAGCCCTAGGTTCTATCTTAAGCCCTGGTAACAACAAAACATCATCCTTTGTTCCCCTTGGGTAAATAAACAGGGTATTTCATAAAACCTTGGTATGCCTTGACCCTTTCCAAGGGACCGTTCATGCAAAGGGCAGCGGAGTGCTCTACAAGTGCCAAACATCTTGAGCACATTCTGGGGTGTGGTGTATAGTTCATGTCTGATAATTAGTGGAGAACACTGAGAAATGACCTAAGTCATCCTCCACCCCCGCCCCGTGCAGACACGTGGAGCTGCACGAGCACAAGTGAGCAAATATACACATGCTCAAATCTTTCCCCCAAATCTTTCTTCAACTAAAAAAATATCCCCTGAAAACAGTCTTGCTGAGCTGGGCGTGGTGGCTCACGCCTGTGATCCCAGCACTTGGGAGGCAGAGGCAGGCAGATCTCTTTGAGGCCATGCTGGTCTATAAAGTGAGTCCAGGAAAGCCAAGGCTACACAGAGAAAAAGCAAAAATAAATAAATAAATAAAAAGAAAGAAAAAGAAAATAGTTTTGCTGAGTGTAATAGCTCACACCTGTAATCTCAGCATTTAGGAAGTGGCAGAGGCTCAGACCTTCAGGAAATTTTTTAAAAGATTTATTTATTTGTTTGTTTTTATGTATATGAGCGCTCTAACTGCATGTACATCTGCAGGCCAGAAGAGGGCATCAGATCATATCATATAGATGGTCTTGAGCCACTGTGTGGTTGCTGGGAATTGAACTCAGGACTTCTGAAAGAACAACCAGTGCTCTTAAATGCTGAGCCATCTCTCCAGCCCTGAGGACTTCAGGAGTTTTGAGTCCCACCTAGATTACAGGAAATGCCTTAGCTCACTGGCAACAATTGACGAGGTACAC
Source organism: Acomys minous (assembly GCF_964271855.1). Taxonomy (NCBI): domain Eukaryota; kingdom Metazoa; phylum Chordata; class Mammalia; order Rodentia; family Muridae; genus Acomys; species Acomys minous. The sequence goes on along the minus strand of NC_140486.1, from coordinate 90,237,317 downwards.
TCGTGGGGCGTGGAGCATGGCTTCCATCAGAACTGCTCTCAGGTTGATACGTTATGTCTGATTCTGCTTTTCACTTGTTCCTGTTATCCAATCATAGACAAAACACACAGTCTTTCAAAGGCTCGTGGTAAGACACAGACTCACTATTTCACTCTGGCTGGCCTTGAATTCCGTCTATATAGACCAGGCTGGCCTTCATCTAAGTCACAGAGATCCACTTGTCCCTGCCTCCTGACTGCTGGGGGTTAAGTGCACACACTTCCATGTCGGGCTGAAGGCTGAAGGCCTGTGGATTTAACAGCATAAACTGCCTGCGGTTGAGCTGCCTTTTCTCCAGTCGGTCAGTCAGTCAGTCAGTCAGTCAGACACAAGTCAACAGGATCAAATCTTCTTCTGTCAGAGGACGTGAAGGTCTGGCCTCCCTTCAGAAGGACACACTTCTTCAGTGGTTCAGGAAAAACCCATTTCCTTCAATGTTACCAAACCTAAATCCAACTTCTCCGCCTCCACCACACACTCTGCTGGAAGGAGAAAGCATTGTTTTGAGATAACATAAGGTCTCATGCAGTCTAGGCTGTCCTCATACTCCAGACGTCCTGATCCTTCTGCCTTCAACTCCTGAGCATGGATGCTTCCCTCACTGGTCACACTTTGTCTCATGCCACAGTTAAGCATTTAAGGATACACATTCTTACCAGATCTGGCTGTTGTTGTTGTTTTAGTTTTTTCATAGCTCTGGCTGTCCTAGATTCACTTTGTAGACCAGGCTGGCCTCAAACTCATAGAGATCCGCCTGCCTCTGTCTCCCGGGTATTTGGATTAAAGGTGTGCACTACCATGCCCGGCATCTGGGTTTTATAGACTATTTGTCCCTATACTTTCTGACAAAAGTCTTATAGTAAAATTTGTTTCTTCAGAAAAAAAAAAAAGTTTCAAGCTTTGCCATCTATTAAATGCGGAGTAGATCAGAAGCTGGTGTGTTTAATTCAGGAAATTCCTGTCGACTCCAAAACTGGACAGATGCTAAAGTGTGTGAAGAAATGTAGCCCAGGAATGTGATAGCTTGAGCCCTCACAGCAACTGAAGCCCTGAATAGGCCCCTTCACATTCTCAGGGAACCAGACCATGGACGTCAAGGACTGTTCCTTCAGCTTGGCTCTGGACCAAGCATTTTCCACACGTTTCTAATAGATTCCGGAGGCCCTATCCAGGGCTCCGCTGCAGCTTGGCAGTTATTTTCGTGGCAACTCAAATATTTTATGAGTATAAATATCTTTATTGGCCTTTAATGCAGTCAGAATTATTTACTGACCTTCCAACAGCACAAATGGCTTTTTTCTAAAACATTGGCTATCTCCTATTTTCAGTCAGTTCTAAAAACCTCATCCTGGCGTTATCATGCTCATCCGAATTGAGAAAAGCCAACATCCCAGTGCAAAGTCACTGCTAGCTAAGACACTTGACCTGCATGCTTAATAAATGGCATTTCCAGGGCTGGAGAGATGGCTCAGTGGTTAAGAGCACTGATTAATTTTCGAGAGGTCCTGAGTTCAATTCCTAGCAACCACATGGTGGCTCACAACCATCTAGAATAGGATCTGATGCCCTCTTCTGGCCTGCAGATGTACAGGAAGACAGAACAAAAATTTAAAAATCTTAAAAATAAATAAATAAATGGCATTTCCTTGAAATGGGAGTTCGAAGACCTAACTTCTGCTTAGTTCCCATAATCTCCCATCATACTTTCTTGTTACTACCTAACACAACTCCTTTTTCCTGCCTAGTTCACCTCTGAGACTCATCTCAGACCTCCCATCACCTCTCCAAAATACATGAAGACATGTATGTGCGTGTGTGTGTGTGTGTTTATATTTGTCTTGATGTAGCTCTACTTAGTTAGATGAAAGGGGACATTTTCTGTTTTCTTTCATATGCCCCCCCCTTTTGTTTTGTTTTTTTGAGACAGTCTCTCTGTGTAGCCTTGACTGTCCTGGACTCACTTTGTAGACCAGGCTGGCCTTGAACTCACAGCGATCCGCCTGCCTCTGCCTCCCGAGTGCTGGGATTAAAGGCGTGCGCCACCATGCCCGGCTCTTCCCCTTTTTCTTTTACTCACCAAAAACGAAAAGATAACTATAACACAGCATGATGGGATATACAACATGCGTCTTTTGTTTTGTTTCTTAGAACATGGCATCTTGCCAGGTGCGGTGGTGCACGCCTGTAATCCCAGTCAGTACTCGGGGAGGCAGAGGCAGGCAGATCGTTGTGAGTTCTAGGTCAGCCTGCTCTACAAAACTGAGTACAGGACAGCAAGGCTACATAGAGAAAAGAAACCCTGTCTCAAAAAACAAAAAGCCATGGGATCTTCCTAAATTGCCCAGGCTGGCCTTGAACTCAAAGAGATTTACCTGCCTCTGCTTGTAGAGTGCTGGGATTAAAGGTGTGCACCAGTTTAAGATGTTTAGAGAGGCAAAGGCAAGCTGATCTACATGAGTTTGAAGCCAGCCCTGGCATACAAAGTGAGTTCTGGGGGCTACACAGAGAAAATAACAAAACAACAAAAAGATGTTCATGGGGGCAGAGCTGGAGAGATGCCTCAGTGTTTAAGAGTACCTGTGGCTCTTGTAGAAAACCTGGGTTCTCATCACCCACAGAATGGCTCCAGTTCTGGGGAATCCAATACCTCCGGGGCACCAGGCATACACATGGTTCATACGTGTACATGCAAGTAAAATACCCACACACACAAAGTACAAGAAATAGATCTTTTAAAAATGTTTAAAATCATATATGTGCTGAGACTGGTAACATATGCCTTTGATCCCAGAATTGAGGAGGCAGAGGCAGGAAGATCTTTGTGAGTCCAAAGGCAGCCTGGTCTACCTAATGAGTTTCAGGACAACCAGGGTACCAGTCATCTTTTGCTGTAGCACAAACAGGGATTTTTCTGTAATACAAATCGGAAAATGTTGCTTAAAATCCTTCAACAATAAGGTTGCAGAGATGGCTCAGCAGTTAGGACTGGCTTCCCTTCCAGAGGACCTGGCTCACAGAAGTATGTTATCCCAGTCACAGGGGATCCAGTGCTCCCTTGAGCCCTCTGCAAACACTTACATGGTACACGTGCAGGCAAAATATCCACTCATCCATATATTTTTTAATGAAAAAGAATCCTTCAGCTGCCTACATAATATAATGTCATGCTTACAACCTCACTGAGTTACTTTCTTTTCTCTTAAAAAATATTTATTTATTTATTTGAAGGTGGGGTGCACATGGAATGCATATGGCAGTCAGAGGACAACTTTTGGAAATTGGTTCTCTTCTCTTCTTCCACTACGTAGGTCCCAGGGCCAGGTCTTTAGGCTTGGCACCAAGTACCTTTACCTACTGATCTGTCTTTTAAAAAATTTTTATGTTTAATTTTTAAATTTTATTTTTATTTTTTAAAGATTTTTAAATTTTATTATTATATACACAGTGCTCTGCCTACACATACGCCCACAGGCCAGAAGAGGGCATCAGATCACATGATAGATGGTTGCAAGCCACCATGTGGTTGCTGGGAATTGAACTCAGGACCTCTGGAGGAGCAGTCAGTGCTCTTAACCTCTGAGCCATCTCTCCAGCCCTTAACATTTTTTTTTTTACAAAATATATTTTATGTAAATTGTTTTGCCTGCATGTATAAGTTGAATATCACATGCATGCAGTACCCTCAGAGGACAGAAGAGGGCAGCAGATACTCTAAGGTTAGAATTACACAAGCTTGTGAGCCACGATGTGGGTACGAGAATGGAACTGGGATCCTCTGGGAGAGCAGCGGTAACCACTGAGCCATCTTGCTGAACTCCCACTAATGTACCTTTATCCTTTATCGTTATTGCCCATTTTTGTTTTATCATAGTCTTTAAATTTATAATTACATCTGGGTGCCGTGGCCTACATCTTTAATCCCAGCACTGGGAGGCAGAGGCAGGCAGATCTCTTGAGTTTGAGGCTAGCCTGGTCTATAATGTGAGTCCAGGACAGCCAGGGCTACAAGAAAAAACATGTCTAGAAAAATAATTTTTTAGTTTACATCTATCCATCCATCCGTCCTGTGCTTGTATGAGAGCATGTACCATGGAACACTGGTGGATCTAAGGACAATTTTTGGAAGACAATTTCCCCCTCCCACCATGTGGGTCCTGGGGTTCCATCCAACTCAAGTCCTCCGGCTTGGCAGCAAGCACCTTAACCAGCAGTGACAAAACTGAGGCTGAAGACAAGACAGGAAAAGTGGCCCAATGCAGAACTGATTAAATTTGTCATATGTGTGTGTGTGTGTATGTATGTGTATGTGTGTATGCACATGTGTATGTGGGTATGCATCTATGCGTATGTGTATGTGTGTATGTGTGTGTATGTGTGTGTGCGTATGTGTGTGTATACATATGTGTTTTTTGAGATGGGCTTTCTTTGTGTAGTCCTAGCTGTCTTGGAACTTGCTCTGTAGATCATGCTGGCCTCAAATTCAGAGAGATCCTCCTGAGTGCTAGGATTTAAAAAAAAAAAAAAAAAAAAAAAAGCATGCGCCACCATGCCTGGAGTGTTTTTGTTCTTTATTCCCTAAACTTAAGCTTTCTTTCTCCCCCCCTTAAAATCTGCTTTTACAGATTTCCTTGCTCTCCATCTACCAGGTCGTCATGGAGATCTCAATGGAAACGCCGTATGAAGAGTTTGAGAACTACTCCTACGCCTTAGAGTACTACCCGCCCGGGGCCGAGTCAGAAGAGCAGGTGCGCCTGGAGCTAGTTCACTGGATCTCGCTGCTCTTGTGTGTCCTTGCATTTGTCCTGGGAATTCCAGGGAACGCCGTTGTCATTTGGTTCATGGGATTCAAGTGGAAGAAGACAGTCACCACCCTCTGGTTCCTCAATCTGGCCATTGCAGACTTCATTTTTGTCCTCTTCCTGCCCCTGTACATCTCCTATGTGGCCTTGAGTTTCCACTGGCCCTTTGGCCTGTGGCTTTGCAAAGCTAATTCCTTCATTGCCCAGTTGAACATGTTTTCTAGTGTTTTCTTCCTGACAGTGATCAGCCTGGACCGCTATATCCACTTGACCCAGCCTGTCTGGTCTCATCGGCACCGGACCCTAAAGAACTCACGGGTGGTTGTTGTATTTGTCTGGCTGTTGGCTTCTCTGCTTGGAGGTCCTGCCCTGTACTTCCGGGACACTGCAGAGGTCAACAGCCAGATTATTTGCTATAACAATTTCCAGGAGCATGACTCTGACCTCACCATGATGAGACACCATGTTCTGACCTGGGTGAAGTTTTTTTTTGGCTACCTCTTCCCTTTGCTCACGATGAGTTGCTGCTATTTGTGTCTCATCTTCAAGGTGAAGAAGCGCAACACCCTGACGTCCAGTAAGCACTTCTGGATGATTCTCTCGGTGGTCATGGCCTTCATGGTTTGCTGGACTCCTTACCAGCTGTTCAGCATTTGGGAACTCAGCGTTCACCACAACAGCTCCTTCCAGAACGTGCTGCGGGGTGGGATCCCTCTCTCCATCGGCTTGGCTTTCCTCAATAGCTGCCTGAACCCCATCCTTTACGTTCTAATTAGCAAGAAGTTTCAAACTCGCTTTCGGGCCTCTGTTGCTGAGGTACTAAAGCGTTCGCTGTGGGAAGCTAGCTGCTCCGGCACAGTCAGTGAACCGCTCAGGAGCACAGAAACCAAGAGAGTGTCTCCCCTAGAAACAGGCCAATGAGTGTTGGGAGCCTGATAACAAATCCTTTCAGATTAAGTTTTTGTCCTGATCTAAAATGACCAGGTTTTTGTTGTTTTCGTTCAGTGCGTTAGCTGGCCTTACGTGTTTGTGTGGGTATAAAACGCACTGATTTCTTCCTTGCAGTTTAAATGATGTAGCTCTCTGGCTGCCCCCTGGTGGCGATTGTGATACTGACAGCCTGAAACTTTTCTCCCTCTTTTTTTGCCTGGGGCTATTAATGTACGGTAATATATGTATCAGAGGAAATAATTTTTATAATGTATACTACTTTATATTAAAATCATCTCTATTTAAAAATTAACAGGCTGGTGTTTTGTTTGTTTTTGGGTCATTTTGGTGTGGATGTTTGTTCATGTGTGTGTAGGTGCACATGTATGTAAACCGTACTGAGTACTGGTTCTTCAGGAACCACCCACTTTATTTATTTATTTGTTTGTTTATTTATTTATTTATTTTTGAGGCAGGACCTTTCACTTGCCGAGAACTCACCAAGTAGGCTATGGTGGCTAGCCCACAAGCCCCAGAGATCTGCTTTACATTCTCAGTCCCCTTTTGGTCACTCACACAGCACTGTTTGTATCATATTCAATTGATGACAGCAAAACTAGGCTAGCTCAGAATCAAAGGCGAAGAGAGACCTCTTGCCCCTTTGTAAAACGTGTGTACAGTTTTCTATTCCCTTTTAGTCCTCTAGAACATCATGGCTATGGAAATTTCTGGCTATGTGTAAGTGTATAGATTACTATAAACATAGAAACACATTTCCAGATGGTATAGAGGCAGGCCTGACCCCAGAAATACTTCAAAGTATTGCTGACATAGTTCTATGGTCTGTTCTTTTGTTTACATGAACATCAGTATAAGCAAATAAAATGTATCTTTTTGCCAGGCAGTTTGTGAGAATTCTCAAGCATTATGGATCCCCAGAATACCAAGTGCTGCCCTCTGCCGGCTCTCAGGGTTCTGACAGGGCCCTCGTCTGCATCTCAGGGTTCTGACAGAGCCCTCAGCTGCATCTCAGGGTTCTGGATCTCAGGGTTCTGACAGGGCCCTCGTCTGCATCTCAGGGTTCTGACAGAGCCCTCATCAGAGCCCTCATCCGGATCTCAGGGTTCTGACGGGGCCCTCATCCGGATCTCAGGGTTCTGACGGGACCCTCATCTGCATCTCAGGGTTCTGACAGGGCCCTCAGCTGGATCTCAGGGTTCTGACAGGGCCCTCAGCTGGATCTAAGGGTTCTGACAGGGCCCTCAGCTGCATCTCAGGGTTCTGACAGGGCCCTCAGCTGGATCTAAGGGTTCTGACAGGGCCCTCAGCTGGATCTCAGGGTTCTGACAGGGCCCTCATCTGCATCTCAGGGTTCTGACAGGGCCCTCATCCGGATCTCAGGGTTCTGACAGGGCCCTCATCCGGATCTCAGGGTTCTGACAGGGCCCTCAGCTGCATCTCAGGGTTCTGACAGGGCCTCATCCGGATCTCAGGGTTCTGACAGGGCCCTCATCTGCATCTCAGGGTTCTGACAGGGCCTCATCTGCATCTCACGGTTCTGACAGGGCCCTCATCCGGATCTCAGGGTTCTGACAGGGCCCTCAGCTGCATCTCAGGGTTCTGACAGGGCCTCATCCGGATCTCAGGGTTCTGACAGGGCCCTCATCTGCATCTCAGGGTTCTGACAGGCCCTCATCCGGATCTCAGGGTTCTGACAGGGCCCTCAGCTGCATCTCAGGGTTCTGACAGGGCCCTCCTCCAGATCTCAGGGTTCTGACAGGGCCCTCATGTGCATCTCAGGGTCTGATAGGGCCCTCCTCCGGATCTCACGGTTCTGACAGGGCCCTCATCCGGATCTCAGGGTTCTGACAGGGCCCTCAGCTGGATCTCAGGGTTCTGACAGGGCCCTCCTCCGGATCTCAGGGTTCTGACAGGGCCCTCATCTGCATCTCACGGTTCTGACAGGGCCCTCATCTGGATCTCAGGGTTCTGACAGGGCCCTCCTCTGCATCTCAGGGTTCTGACAGGGCCCTCCTCTGCATTTCAGGGTTCTGACAGGCCCTCATCCGGATCTCAGGGTTCTGACAGGGCCCTCCTCTGCATCTCAGGGTTCTGACAGGGCCCTCCTCTGCATCTCAGGGTTCTGACAGGGCCCTCATCTGCATCTCACGGTTCTGACAGGGCCCTCATCCGGATCTCAGGGTTCTGACAGGGCCCTCCTCTGCATCTCAGGGTTCTGACAGGGTCCTCCTCCGGATCTCAGGGTTCTGACAGGGTCCTCCTCCGGATCTCAGGGTTCTGACAGGCCCTCATCCGGATCTCAGGGTTCTGACAGGGCCCTCCTCTGCATCTCAAGGTTCTGACAGGGCCCTCCTCTGCATCTCAGGGTTCTGACAGGGCCCTCATCCGGATCTCAGGGTTCTGACAGGGCCCTCATCCGGATCTCAGGGTTCTGACAGGGCCCTCCTCTGCATCTCAAGGTTCTGACAGGGCCCTCCTCTGCATCTCAGGGTTCTGACAGGGCCCTCCTCTGCATCTCAGGGTTCTGACAGGGCCCTCATCCGGATCTCAGGGTTCTAACGTGCCTCAGCTGATTCTTACTGTTCTTAAGGCCCTCTGCTAGATGTCATAGTGCTGCCACTGCCCTCTGCTGGTCCTTATCATCCTAACAACCCTGAAAAAAGATTGTCACTATTTTACGCTGGGTCTTTTGAAGTACATTTTCCTTTGTGCACGCTCTATTGTCTATCTTGAGTAAATATGTTTACCATGTGAAGCCTTGCTCCCTGAAGGCAGTCCCAACACCAGACTGACAGCAAGAGTGCTCTCTGATGGTGTGAATCAACCCAGGATCAGTTACCTGGATTCCCATCTACAAAATACAGAGTTTTTGTTTGAGACAAGGTTTCTCTGGGTACCCTACTGTCCTGCAATTCACTCTATAGCCCAGGCTGGCCTCCAACTCAGAAGTCAGAATGCCTTTATCCCCTAATGGTGGATATTAAAGGTGTGCATTACTACCCAGCTCATAAAATGTTTTATAGCTGTAATTACCAAACTGTAAGCACTATATAGTATATCTACATTTATGTACCAGATTTTTTTTTCCTCTTTTGGTCTTTTGAGACAAGGGCTTCTCTGTGTTGGCTGTCCTAGACTCGCTTTGGAGACCTGGCTGTCCTAGAACTCACAGCAATCTGCCTGCCTCTGCCTCCCAAGTGCTCGGATTAAAGGCGTGCGCCACCACGCCCACCTTATGTACCATATTTTTAACACAAAATTGAAACAAGACCATGAAATGAAGGAAGCCTGGGAACCAGTCACCTACACTATGGTCCTCTCAGGACAAACAAACCACTAATTCCAGCCTATAGTTCCAAAAAGTGTCAGCCTTTTAGAGCACAAGGTATTAAAATCCTAACATTTGTAAGTGACTAGAATTATAGGATGTGCCTCCTCTGGCACTTAGGGAGGGGGCAAGGGAGGCATCATTACCACTTGATGCCCTGGGCCCTAATCCCCACAGTGCTAACATCTATCTAGAACTCCAGTTCTAGGGAATCTAACACCCTTTTCTGAACTTCAAGGACCAGGGCATGCATGTGGCAGTCAGAGAGCCACTTTGCGGAGTTGGTGCTCTACCCCTAGGCTCTAGAGACTGAACCCAAGCAAGCACCTTAGTGGCAGACTCATTGGGCTTTACTGGCCCAAGACTCAACTGACTAGTATCAATCGGTTCCATGGACTGCTGACAGCCACAGAATTTTATCACTAGTGGCTATACAATTATACTATAATTACTTAATGTTTAGTAATCCACATCAGTTTTCTACATTTTTAGAAACTATGTCTATGACATGACACAATGTCAGTTAAAAGACAACTTCAGGTCTGGCCTGGTCATCAAGCTTGGTACAAAAGGCCTGACCTGCTGAGCTATTTATCTTTCCAGCCCATCTTCATTCCTTTTGAGTTACATAGGCACTGAATTATTTCCCTCAAAACAATGGCACACACCATTTCTCACAGTACAATCAAGAGCCTAGGGTTATCTTTCAAGCTTTTATTTAAGTGCACTAACTTGAGGATGACGTTAGATTTTGTTAAAAGCAGCCACATCCATGGACTGCACATAGTCCTCGAAGGCAGTAATCTGCTCTTCCAGCATGTCTGTCCCAACCTTATCATCCTCAACCACACACTGTATTTGAAGCTTCTTAATTCCGTATCCCACTGGGACCAATTTGGCTAAAAAAAAAAAAAAAAAAAAAAAGAACATCAAGGGAAAAGAAGTTAGTAAAAATCTTATTGATGAGAAAACTTCTACAAATGTATACAAATTCTAGCTTCAAAACACAATCACTAAACTTACAAGAGCCCCACACCAAGCCGTCTGCTTGAATGCTTCTGACACACTCCTCCAGTTTTGTCATGTCGGTCTCGTCATCCCAGGGTTTCACATCTAGTAAGATGGAAGACTTGGCAACAACGGCAGGCTCTGGGGAGAGGAAGAAACACACTGCACTTAAAACACTCAACTGAACACCCTCTGGTGGAACATACAGAAATACACCGTGTGTCTGTCACCTACATTCCCCTCTTTCTGTTTGGCTAAGAAAGAGGCATTACATTTTGTAACAGTTTCTTTCCCACAGAGGAATGCCACAACTGCTACCATAAAAACAGCTGCAGACCAGTAGCTGTGGAAGTTTTCAAATACTGACCCATCCAAGGAAAGGGGAAAAACACGCTAGGGTCAAGCTCTGGTAAAGACCACCGACATTATTATTTAACAGTGAAGAAATCAACCATAAAATTACTTACTTTTAGCTTTCTTTGATTCATACTGTGCAAGGCGTTCTTCTCGCAGCCTCTTTGCTTCTTCGCTTTCCTTAACAGGGAAAAGAGAAATATAAAATTGGCCATATTCTGCTAGAATGTAGTGACAGGGTTATTACAAATATGACCAGAGTCATCAGAAAAAAGCAAATCCATCAGGAGCTCAGCCGAAAGATGGTGATTTGATTCGATTCATCACGTACCCAGCGGTCATTTTTAAAAGGCAGACAACAAAGCAGAGCCAGCCAGACCTAAAACCCAGCCAGTGGCTATAGCATTTGTACTCATGCTCAAAAAGATACACTGCCTTATCAACACTCTCCTATAAAGACGCCAGCCATACCTCCTCGTCATCAGAGCCAAAGAGATCAATGTCGTCATCATCTTTAGCATCAGCAGCCCCACTTGCTGTTGTGTCTTCCACACTGGCAGGACCATACTTGCCCAAAGATTTCTTCACTCCCGGCAGGCTTGAAAAACAAACATTTTAGGCTGGTTATTTACCCATTAGCACAATCCCGGGTAAATAACTAACTATATGCATGTCCAACGCTTCCCCCAACAGGCACTAGTGCCACGGGAGACTTTGTTCTCAGCACTCACTACAGTTTAGAATTTTCAGAATTATTATCTATCTCTGTGTATAGGACTATGCTCGCTTCCATTCTTAGTGAACTGGAGTCCACTTCCCCGAACTCCCACCCTTGTCTGTAGTTTCAGAAGAACGGGCAGGGATTGAATGAATGAGTTACCCTCTCACCCCAGCGGTGGCCCCCTCCAGGTAGGAGGACACTGACAGGAAAGGGGGGGGGGGAGGGAGGAGGAGAAAGCCATGTGAAAAATCCAGGTGGCACAGACATACTTTTACCTGGCCTTTTCTTTTTCGTAAGACTTGATGTGATTATACCAACGCAGGGCGTGACACAGGTCAGCGGGCGGTGGACCAGACACTGCTTCAAATACGGCCACATCTGCTTGTGACGGCACATACCTGCCGGGTGACACAAAAACAAGTGCACACACCTTAAAAAAAAAAAAGAAAGAAAAAGAAAAGACACAAACACTAGCTAGTAAACGACAAACTCTCTATGCGTCAAACTAAACCTGTGGGAACTATCCCAGGGCTAACTTGAGTTGCTCTCTAAACGTAGATGCACGGATAGCATCTGCTTGAAATCTGTGCAAGCCAAGAAGACTATTTACCACTTTGCGAGAACTCAAAGGCTACCAGCCAGCCTCGCCACTGGTTTTAACTTATTAACTGGCCAAATGACAAGGAAGAACCGGCCGAACGCTGCCATAAGGGAAGCCAGAAATTATCTCAATTACTGCCTCTCCCGGGGGGACGTCCAGCTCCGGCGGCATCCGGGTCTCGGGAGACCTAAGTCGGCTTCCCCTCCCGCGCCACGTGGCCCCCGGGTTCCCCGGCGCCACCCCGCACCCCCACCCCCCGACTCACCCCTCAATGTAGCTCTTGTCCGCCAGGTAGTCGTTGAGTACCTGGAGGCCGGCGGGGGTTTTCAGGTCTCCGAAACCCATGGCGTGGGCCGTATCCGGGAACCGGGCAGCCGCGGAGGAGAAAAAGGGCGCCACAAGCCCGCGGCCAGCGCAGAGGGAAAAAAGGACCCGGGCCGGCCGGAAAAGTCCTTATATAGAGACGGAGGCGTTTCCCTCCGCTGCACCGGCTAGGGGTTAAAGGTCAACGTACGTTACAAGTCGCGTTCCTCCACGTAAAACTGCGACTTGTGACTTAGGCGGCCCACAGGTCGTCCGTGGGCCTCCCCTCGCGTTTGGAAAGAAATTAATAAGAGAGGCATCTTATAAATGCCCACGCTCCAAGGACTCCGAGACCGAGGGAAACGCCCCTTGAAGAGCCGGAGTTGAACGAAGGCGCTCGGCCTGCCAGGCCTCGGCTACTTCCGGCGGAACTGCAGGTCCAAGTCGTCTTCTCCGCTTCCTCCGGGCTCGCTTCGAGCTGACGGAAATTGCCGAACGGCTCCAAAGAGGGCGGGGGGGAAAATTGTCGAAGCTGGCTTTATCGTCCCTCCTGGCTTTCCGTCCTCCAGGTCCGGCTGACGCAGTTAGCCGTGGCCGCCATATTGACTTAGCGGCCGGGTTTTGAGGGGGGGCGGTCAGAGAGATCCGGACAAGACAGCAGAGCAACCTGGTGGGCTCCGGAGCCAAGGTGAGGGCGTGTTTAGTTGTGGAGGGTGAAGTGCTTCGAGCAGTGACTTGTCTCTTGGCGGGATTGTATCCTTTAGGTCTGACAAGCCGTTCTCCTCTTGTCCTTGACTGGGTACCGCCTCCTGCCCCGCCACCTCCGGACGCGGGGAGACCCGGCAGGTGAGGGTTATCCTAACCTTGGTTTCTGCTCTGATGGAGCATGAGGCGGGAAGATCAGGAGACCTTTGGGAGCTCGGGCTTGCGAGCTACTTTGTCTCCTCAGGGAAAAACCGGGAGAAGAGCCTGTGAGGAGGAGACCGGTTCATTTCCCAGGGTCGGGCGCGATTTAAACTTTAGCCATCATTATTTAGTTGCGGGCTTGAAACTGTCCACTGTGTGTGTTTCGTCTAGTTGATTAAATCATGCCGGGTGGTAGTTTACTCATCCCCTGGATGGGGAGAGCTGACATAACGTTTTGGGTTTTTTTTTTTTAATATATATATATATATATAAATAAAGTTAGCTCAGCCGGGGCAGGAGGGATGGCTAAGCACTTAGCAGTACCTTGCGGAGAGGATCCGAGTTCGGTTCCCACTACCCCAAGGCAAGAGGCTCACAACTGCCTGTAGCTGTAACAGGGAATGGGGCAGTTTCCTGCACTGTGAGCACTGGCACTCATAAGTGCACATACTCAGACACGTGCACATGTGAATTAAAAGTGAATCTGAAAAAGCTAGCTCGACGCCCAGCTGCAAACCAGGAAGCTGTGGTGCCTTGAGGTTCATGAGATTCAACATCTGTAAGATCAAGCCGAGCTGGAAAAATCAAGTTTCTATTTTTTCTGGGATTAAAAGAATTTTTTTTTTGTTTTATTCTGTTACTTTTATTTATTTATTTATTTATTTATTTATTTTTATTAGTTTATTCTTGTTACATCTCAATGGTTATCCCATCCCTTGTATCCTCCCATTCTTCCCTCCCTCCCATTTTCCCCTTATTCCCCTCCCCTATGAGTGTTCCTGAGGGGAATACCTCCCCCTGTATATGCTCATAGGGTATCAAGTCTCTTTTCGGTAACCTGCTGTCCTTCCTCTGAGTGCCACCAGGTCTCCCCCTCCCAGGGACATGGTCAAATGTGAGGCACCAGAGTATGTGAGAAAGTAATATCCCACTCTCCACTCAAGTGTGGAGACTGTTCTGTCCATTGGCTAGATCTGGGTAGGGATTTAAAGTTTACGGCCTGTATTGTCCTTGGCTGGTGCCTTAGTTTGAGCGGGACCCCTGGGCCCAATAAAAGAATTTTTTTTTCACTTGAGTTTTGCCTCATTAAATTGAGTGTACTCAGCCAGGGCATCAGCACCTTTTGGAAGGTTGATTCTGTAAGTCACAGCCAAGACATTAGACGTATGCCAGGTGTTGTGGTCTTCAGAAGTCCATCATGGAGGAGGCTGAGACAGGAGGATTTGAACCCAGGACTTGGTGCATGCTTTGGTACGGACTCCACTAACTGAGCCACATGCCCAACTTGACTAGTTGTTCTTGTGGCGATTTGGTAGACAATATGTCTGACACATATTAGGGCTGGAAAGATAGCTTAGTTGGTAATGGTGTTTGCTGCCAAGGCTGACCACCTGAGTTACAGCCCCAGGACCCCCAGGATGGAAGGAGAAAAGTGACTTCCGTATGCACCCGCCCCACCCCTGTGCGTGTATTGTAGCACATACCAAGTAAATAAACGAATGTAAAAAACAAACACAAAAGGACTATGTACCAATCTGGACGTGGTGATGCATGTCTGTAATGCTGGCACTTGCTTGGGAAGTGGAGGCCTGAGGTGAAGAGTCCGAGTTTGTCCTTGCCATCATAGCAAGTCTCAGGTCGGTCTGAGGGCACATGAGCTACGGCTCAAAAGTAACATGCTGCCAGACAAACAAACAAAATACCCCGTAACAAATGAACTAAGACAGCTTCTCCCCAAACTCTCTATGTAGGGCAAGTGTTATTGTTTGTTTTTGTGGGACAAGGTATGATGTAGCGCAGGCTGGCCAGGCTGGCCTCAAATGCGTGATTCTCTTGCTTCAGGTTCCCCAATACTGGAACCTACGGCACGGGCCACCATACTTGGCCTCATGGATACTTTTTTTTCCAATGGGATAGGTACTGCTCATTCTGGAATTTGGTGGCAAGACTATGTGGTGACTTGCTTTTGTACGGATACTACGCTAGTCTTCAGAGAAGAGAAATTGGCAAATTTCTTGTCAAGGAATTTATAGTAGGTACTGAAATTCATAATTCACCTTCAACTTAGTGTTGCAGGCTTGCTTCTTGTCTGTACTGTGGATACAGCCCAGTGCAGGCTAAGGAAGTGACCTCCCGCTAACACTACATGATCATCCAAGTTGAGTAAGTAGAGTAATAAAATGGAGTGCTGTTCGTAAAGAAGAGGACCACAAACGAAGACCACTTACACCTGATTGTCAGTACCCATCACTGGTTAAGTTGAAGTCACTTTTTATTGTGAATTTTTTTTGTTTTTATTATTGGCAATTATTGACCTAGTTAATAACACCCTAGGAAATATTGTAGATCTTCTCTATGATAGGGAACCAATAGCTAGTAGATAAAACACATAATGTCAGTATTGAAAGTTATAGATTGCTGTTATTAAGAAATTAATGAAATAAAGTGAATTATGAATTTAATTATCGGTCATCTACAGTAACTACAGACTTTAGTGCTTAGGATTCTATTTTATCTAGAGTGGTAATACATACCTTAATCTCAGCACTTGAGAGACAGAGGCCTGTGGATGGATCTCTGTGAGTTTCAGGCCAGCCTGGTCTCCATATAGATAAAGCCAGTCGTGGTAGCCCCTGAGATATGCTGAAGAAGTGGAGGCAGGAGGATTATGAATTCTAGACCAGCCTGGGCTATACTTTTGGTGCTGGAGAGATGGCTCAGTGGCTAAGACTTGTTCTTCTAAGTCTGCTCACTAAGTCTCTTCTTCTAGAGGACTCAGGGTTGATACATCAGAATTACACGACACCTTAGCAGCTGTTTGCACCTCCAGTGCCAGTGGCTCTGACACCCTCTTCTGCCCTCCCTTGGCAGCAGGCATGCAAATGGTGAACAGACATATACATATTTTTTTTTAAATTAAAAAGGAAAATTTTTTGGTTTTGCATTATTTTTTATTAGTACTGCTGTCACTATTGAAACTTTACTGATTTTTTTTTTTTTTTTAGTCTTGGTACATTCTAATCACATACTTTTCTTCTTACTATCTTTAAAAGGTTAAAACCAACAAACAACAACAAAAACCTAGTTATCTTGCCACATATTTGTAATCTCAATAACAAATTGGAGATAAACATTATGATTTTAGAGGCTGTGCTGCATAGTTTTATGTCAGCTTGACCCAAGCCAAAATCATCTGAGAGGAGAGAACCTCAGTTAAGAAAATGCGTCCATAAAAAAATCAAGGTGCAGGCAAGCCTATGTGGCATTTTCTTAATTAGTGATTGATGTGGGAGGGCCAGCCCATTGTGAGTGGTGCTGTCCCTGGACTGGTGGTCCTGGGTTCCATAAGAACGCAGTCTGAGCAAGCCAGTAAGCAGCAGCCCTCCATGGCCTCTGCATCATCTCCTGCCTCCAGGTTCCTGCCCTGACTGATTTCCTTCAGTGATGGACTACAGTGTAGAAGTGTAAGCCAAATTACCCTTTCCTCCCCAATTTACTTTGGTGATGGTGTTTCCTCACAGCAATAGAAACCTTAACTAAGGCAGATGTTTTATCACATCATCATCATCAATTATCTTTGGTTTTTCTGAAACAGAGTTTCTCTGTGTAG
Source organism: Acomys minous (assembly GCF_964271855.1). NCBI lineage: Eukaryota > Metazoa > Chordata > Mammalia > Rodentia > Muridae > Acomys > Acomys minous. The sequence goes on along the minus strand of NC_140486.1, from coordinate 90,220,697 downwards.
CCCTGACTGCCCTGCTCTGGAACTCTCTGTAGATCAGGGTGGCCTTAAACTCACAGAGGTCTTCCTGGGTCTGCCTCCCAAGTGCTGGGATTAAAGGTCCTTTAATCCCTTGTCCCTTGTGTAATGTCCTCATCAACACCATCCAGCTTCTTAGTCTATATTTTTAACTGAGCAAACAGAAAGTCCAGTACTTAAAATTTAATGATTCTCACTTGTGGTCCAAAGTGGCAATCCTTTATCTCCAAAAATACTTACATTATGATTCATAACAGTAGCAAAAATACAGTTATGATGTACCAGCGAAAACAATTTTATGGTTGGGGATTACCACAAAAGGAAATATATTAAAGAATTGTAACATTAGGAAGGTTGAGAATCACTGGTTTAAAAATCATATTTATGTAAAGTATCCAACTTTTATTCTTTCTGTTTTGGGACAGCATCTTGGTATACAGTGTTAGCTGACCTTGAGCTTATCTTGGTATACAGTGTTAGCTGACCTTGAATTTATGCTCTAACCAGCTTAGGTTGCAGGTGCAAACCTCTTAGAACTTACTTCCTCAACTTGAACACTGTTAATCCTTTGGATAATTTTTATTGTAAAGGACCAGCCTATGGGTTGTTGGGTGTTTAGTAGCACCCTGTCCTCTTCCCACTACATGTCAGCACACCTCTTCGCATTGTGATAACACTGTTTCCAGACATTAATAATTAGTACTCTCCCTCACTCTCTGTGGGACAAATGAGAATCACTATTTTATTTTTAATTTTTAAAACATATACTTATTTGTGTCTTACATGTATGCATATCTGTGTCCAATGTGTGTGCCTGGTGTCCACAGAGGCCAGAAGACAGTGTCCGATCCTCTTGAACTAGACTTAGAGACAGCTTTGAGCTCATGTGTGTGTAACAGCAGTACTCTTCATCTCTGAGTCAGTCATCTCTCCAGTCTTTATTGTTACTGTTTTTTTCAGGCCTGGTTATTGAACCAAGGGAAGTCTCACACATGGTACCACTGAGCTGCATTTCTGTTTCTCTCTTTACTTTCAATTAAAACAAAGTTTTAAAAAGAATTGGTTTACTTTGGTTTTTGAGAGACAGGGTTTCTCTGTGTAGCCTTGGCTGTCCTGGACTCTCTCTGTAGACCAAGCTGGCCTTGAACTCAGAGATCCATCTGCCTCTGCCTCCCAGGTACTGTGATTAAAGGTGTGTACCACCATGCTCAGCTTATTTTCATTTCTGTGTATGAGTGTTTTACCTGTTTGTATGTATGTATGCTGGGTGTTCCTGCAGAGATCAAAAGAAAGACATCAGTAACTGTAGTTATGGATGGTTGGGAACCATCATGGGGTGCTGGAAACTGAACCCGGGTCATCTGCAAAGAGCAACAAGTGCTCTTGAACTGCTGAGACTTTCCAGTCACTTTTCCATTTTTGAGACAGGCTCTCACCAGGTTACCCAGGCTGGCGTTTAACTCCTTCAAGGTCTAAGCAGGCCTGGAACATGTGAGTCTGCTGCCTTGGTGTCCCAACTAACTGAGATTACAGGCCTGTAACACCAAGCCCAATGGAGGACCACTGTTTTAAATCTTATTTTTACTGGCTCTTGGGAATTGGTACTGAAAGTAGGAAGATGCCATGAGTTCATCATACATTTAGGACAGAAGCATAATACAACAGATTCCAGGTCTGTGAGAGAATGATGGTCCTCAAAATATATCAAAGGCTTTTGACTTCTGACCTCCCTTGGAATATCCTAGTATATCATGAGAGAGTGCATATTGGAGCCAGTTATGGCAGGAGACTTGCTTCAAGAGTAGCCAGGATTAGTATGACCCTGTTTTAACAAAACAAAATCTCCAACGTACTGGTGGAAGATGACGGCAAAAAGATAATTTATTTATTTTAGATAGTTATTAATGACAATTATTTTTGCAATTTACTTTATTCTTAATTATTCTTTTTTTTTTGAGACAGTATTCCTATACCTGTGCCTGACTTCAAATTTGCTATGTAGCAGATGACCGTAAACTTCTAATCCCCCTGCCTTCACCTCCCAGATTCTGGGATTACAAGCATATAATCCAGTTTATCCTGTGCTGGAGTTAGAACCTTGGACTTCCTGAATGCTAGGCAACACTCTTGTACCAGCTGAACCGTGTCCCAAGCTCTCACCGCTTCTACCGCTTCTACCTGTATCAAAAGTGTCCCGTACTTTGCATCACAAAGTCTAACTCTAGGGCTGGAGCTGGAGCTCAGTTATAAAGCACTTAGGCATGCAAGGACCGGAAGTCTACTGTAGACTACTTCTTAGCTGGTTGACATTGTATAAGCTAATGTCTCTGGGACCAAATAGTATATGTACAACTTGAGGGAAAACATCGGGACTTCTGAGTATTCTCTTAGAATAATGTATGTGAAGCTATAAAACAGTACCTGATATCTTATAATTAAGTGGCTCTTTTCCCTCTACAATAATTCATCTTTATTTTATTTTGTAGCCATCATGTTAAGGATACCAGTAAAAAGGGCCTTGATAGGCCTGTCTAAGTCTCCTAAAGGATATGGTAAGTTTTTGTTTTTGTTGTCTCTTCATGAGTATTTTTGAGTGTCCCTTCCTCAAAAACAAAGCAAAACAAAACCAACCCCAAACCAAGCCTGAGTTAGTACTTTAAAATTTTGCATCTTAACCAGGCAGTGGTGATGCACTCCCTTAATCTCAGCATTCAGGAGGCAGAGGCAGGTGAATCTCTGAGTTCAAGGCCAGCCTGGTCTACAGACTGTGTTCCAGACAGCCAGGGCTACACAGAGAAGCCCTGCCTTGGGTTGAGGGGTTGGGGGACAGTGGGCGTGATTGCATCTAGAGAAAGAGGACTAGTAAAAAAAAATGAAAATGTTTATGTATAGTTAACTCATTAGCCTCTACTGTAATGAATTTACCTCTGTTTGTTTGTCTTCTACCTTACTGTTTTGATGACCAGTTCGCGCAACTGGCACAGCAGCAAGTAACTTGATTGAAGTGTTTGTTGATGGTCAGTCTGTTATGGTGGAACCAGGAACCACTGTCCTGCAGGTAATTATTTTTGTGACTCTGTATGTTCCTCTATATTTCTTATGTACAGTTTAGTTTTAAAAAACATTGGACAGCAATATCATGGAAATAGTTTGATTTTTCACTCGTACTGTTGGAGAGGGAGTAATACAGCCTTAGCATCCCTAGGGAACTGTAGTGGCTCTGTAGTTTTACTTCTGTTCTTCAAGTGGGATCTAGTAAGAAATTCGACATTACGGAAATAATCACTATCATTAAGATTGTAAAACAGAGCTAGGCATGGTAGTGCATGCCTGTAATCCCAGAGGCCAGCCTGGTCTACAAAGCGACAGTCAAGGCTACACAGAGAAACCCTGATTCAAAAAACCAAAAAGAAAAGAAAAGAAAAAAAGATTAATTCATTATGCATACAGTGCTCTGTCTGCATGCCTGAAGAGGGCATCAGATCACATTATAGATGGTTGTGAGCCAACATGTGGTTGCTGGGAATTGAACTCAGGACCTCTGGGAGAGCAGACAATGCTCCATCTCTCCAGCCTGTTTTGGGCCTTCTTGATGCTTTTTCATTTTCCCCTTTCCGTTTTCAGTAATATTTTAGGACTATGTCCTACAAGGCAGGTAAGTGAAGGATAGTATGGCATTTCTCTAAATTTCTCCAGAAATAACAAATTTGGTCAGAGAGTGGTGATGCTTCATGTTATTTATGTTATCACAGAGCTAGTTTTTTTTCCATTTCCATTCTATCTGTAAGTTATCATAGAACTAAATGTATTTTGTTTGTTTGTGGACTGTGGAAGGCATACATAGACATGAAAGCACTGAATATTAGCAAAAAAATATTTTTTAGGTTCAGTGGAAAGTATTTTGGTTAGCTAGGAGATGATGGAGACATCAGAGGTGAACTACATCATAGCCAGCTGTAAGATGTGAGGTGAGATGTGCACAGAGGGAATCCAGGAAAGAGGCCGCCAGGGCAGCTTGACAGGGAAGCTTGTGAGTAGTGGGCAAAGCAGATAATGGGAAGAAGAAAGGCCTCATCATAGACTGGATACGTACTGAATTTCTTACACATGAAATGAAGGGATTTACATCCTTTGTGATAGCTTCAAAGCTGAGTAAAATCTCTTCAGAAACTATCTTAGTTAGGAAACCCTAACTAAGGTTAGGTTTTCATTGCTGTGAAGAGACACCGTGACCACAGCAATTCTTAGAAAGGACATTTTTTAAATAAAGATTTATTTATTATAGATATACCGTGTTTTATCTGCATGTACACCAGAAGAGGGCACCAGATCTCATTATAGATGCTTGTGAGCCACCATGTGGTGCTGGGAATTGAACTCAGGACCTCTGGAAGAACAGCCAGTGCTGTTAATATCTAAGCCATCTCTCCAGCCCTAAAGTTGAAAGCATTTTTTCTTTTATGATTTATTTATTTGTGTATATGAGTGCTCTATGTGCATATGCATCTGCAGGCCAAAAGTGGGCATCAGATCACGTTATAGATGGCTGTGAGCCACCATGTGGTTGCTGGGAATTGAACTTGGCCTCTGGGAGAGCAGTCAGTGCCTTTAACCTCTGAGCCGTCTCTCCAGCCTGGAAGGACAACATTTAATCAGGGCTGGCTTACAGTTTCAGAAGTTCAGTCTGTTATCATCATGGCAGGAAGCATCCAGGCCAACAGGGTGCTAGAGGAGCTAAGAGTTCTACATCTTGATCCACGGGCAACAAGGAGAGTGTGTCACTGGACATAGCTTGAGCGCAGGAGACCTCAAAGCCCACCCCACAGTAACACGCTTCCGCCAAGACTACACTTCCTAATAATGCTGCCATACCTATTCAGACCGCCACAGGAAGTTACACAGGAGTGGACTGAGGTAGAGTAGTCAAAGATTCCTCCCCTCCATTATGTTTCAGTAAAAACAAGAGTGAAGTGAAGTTATTCTGATGTGGTTTTGTCTTCTAGGCTTGCGAGAAGGTTGGCATGCAGATCCCTCGGTTCTGTTACCATGAAAGGTTGTCCGTTGCTGGAAACTGCAGGATGTGCCTGGTGGAAATTGAGAAAGCTCCGAAGGCACGTGGTACCTGGGATTCCACACCATGCCGAAGGAGGGAGGAGACTGAATCTTGCAGCAAATGTTATTCTATAAACTCAGTATTTTATATGTAGATGAGTCATTTAAAAAAATACATTGACAGAAGTATTGTGTAAATATAAATGCCATATAGCAAGCCTAGGATTTCAAGATGGTTTCTTAAGCATTCAGTGTGTGTGTGTGTGTGTGTGTGTGTGTTTGACATAGGGTTTTTCCATGTAGCCCTGGCCTTCCTGGAAGTCTGTAGACCAGGCTGGCCTTGACGTCTACTCTGAGATCTGCCTGCCTCTACCACCCTAGTGCTGTAATCAAGGGTGTGCACACCACTGCCCAGTTAAGCTTTCAGTGTCCTAAGACACAGTCTTAAGATGCATGGCGAGTGGGTAGTATGTGGAAGTGCTTATGCTGTACCATTTGTACTTGACAAGGAGTTGTAGGAAAAAGGTCACTTTAGGTTATGTAATTGTGGTGTGTATAGCCATGCCTACAAATGAAAACAAGGGTGTGTGTGTGTGTGTGTGTGTGTGTGTGTACACACATGTACATGTATATGGAAGCCAGAGGAAAACCTCAAGTATTATTCCTTGGGGATTCTCCTTTTTTTTTTCCTATATTTGTTTATTTTTTATTGTGTATATAGTACTCTGTCTACACATACACCTGCAGGCCAGAAGAGGGCTTTAGATGGTTGTGAGCCACCATGTGGTTGCTGGGAATTGAACTCAGGACCTCTGGAGGAGCAGTCAGTGCCCTTAACCTCTGAGCCATCTCTCCAGCCCTCCATTTGGTTTTTTAGAGGCAGGTCTCTGCTAGGCTGTGCATGCTTCAGGGATATACTTGCCTTTGCCTCACCAATGCTGAGATTACAAGCATGCATCATAATGTCCGGCTTTTCCATATGGGTTTTGGGAATCACACTTTAGTCCTCCCTCATGCTTCTTAGGCTTACACAATAAGCACTTTACTGAGTGAGGTATCTCCCCACATCCTCGGGCTCTTTTCCTTATTTAAAAATTTTTTTATTTAATAATTAAAAAATTAATTTCACTGGGCACAGTGCTGCTTGCCTATAATCTCAGAATTCAGGGAGGCAGAGGCAGATGGCTTTAATATTTTATTAACGGTTGCTTATAACTACAAGTAAATACAAATACGGATTTCTTCATTGGAATTCTAGGTTGTAGCTGCTTGTGCTATGCCTGTTATGAAGGGCTGGAATATCCTGACAAATTCGGAAAAATCTAAGAAAGCCAGGTACTATGTCGTTACTACTGTAGATTTGTTGTCAGGTCGTGTTCGTGCCTCCCATATATGAGGGACTTAGAGTCAGACTTTGAAGAAGAGCAGAAATGAGCACACAGCGAGGTGGTGGGCTCAGGTATTCTCAGTATTGCCAGGAACAGTATGAGCATTGAAACTCACCCTGAGATGAGCAGCACCCAGCACTCACAGAGCTGAGCGTTAGTTCATGACATGTGAGTGTTTGCTCAAGTGCTCAGCCTGTGTTTAAACTTGTCACAGTGCTATAATTCAGACCTGTTTTTGTTTTGAGTTACTGTAGATGTTTTCTGAGACCCTTCCAGTAACTAGTGCAGTTTATTTGTGGAGATGATCTCATGTAGCCCCGGTCTCACACTGGAGCTGAAGAGGACCTTGAGTCTGGTCCTCGTCCTAAGTACTAGGATCACAGGCACAATGCCACCGTGCCTGGGCTCTGCGTGGTGGGGGCTGAGGCCAAGGCTCATGCATATTGGGTAAGCATTCTACCAGCTAAGCTACTGCCTACCTCTAGCAGTATTTGAAAATTCTGTATTGTTAAATGTCATAATTTTTACAAATGATTTATTGCTAGGCATAGTGGCTCACACCGTTAATCCCAGCACTCAGGAGACAGATACAGGTGGATCCCTGTGAGTTCAAAGCCAGCCTGGTCTACAAAGTGAGTCCAGGACAGCCAGGGATACACAGAGAAACCCTGTCTTGGAAAACCAAAAACCCCCCAAAGGATTCGTTTATTTTTATTATCTGTTCATTGGTACTTTGCCTGCGTGTATATGTTTGTGAGGGTGTTTGGTCACCTGGAACTACAATTATGGCAGTTGTGAACTGCCGTGTAGGTCCCGGGAGCTAAACCCAGGCTCTCTGGAAGAGCAGCCAGTGCATATAAGTGCTTTATCTCCATCTACATCATCTGCAGGCCAGGAGAGGGCATCAGATCATACCACAGTTGTCAGCCACCATGTGGTTGCTGGGAACTGAACTCAGAACCTCTGGAAGAGCAGCCAGTGCTTTTAACCACTGAGCCATCTCTCTATCCTAAAAGTCATAATTTTAAAAAGATGAGTATGAAGCTGGGTGTGGTGGGCTCATGCCTTTAATCCCAGCAGAGGTATGTGGATCGCTGTGAGTTTGAGTCCAGCATGGTCTACAAAGCAAATCCAGGACAGCCAAGGCTACACAGAGAAACTTTGTCTCAAAAAGCAAAAAGGGGGGAAGGGGCTGGAGAGATGGCTCAGAGGTTAAGAACATTGTCTGTTCTTCCAGAGGTCCTGAGCTCAATTCCCAGCAACTGCATGGTGGCTCATAATCATCTATAATGAGATCTGGTGCCCTCTTCTGATGTGTAGGCTCACATGCAGGCAGAACAGTGTATACATAATAAATAAATCTTTTAAAAAAAAGATGGGTATGATAGCACATGCCTATAATTTCAGCATTTGAGAGATTGCTTAAAAAAAAAAAAGAAAGAAAGAAAAAGCTGACAGTGGTGGCATATGCTTGTGATCCAATCACTTGGAAGGTGTTGGCAGGAAAATCAGAATGTAAGGGCAGACATCCTTGGCCACATTGTAAGATAAAAGCTAGCTGGCCTTCATGAAACCTTGTCTGAAAATATATACATCAGTGAATAAACAAAACCCTGAAAGGCATAGTTTCCTAAGATCAGTTGTGTAATTCTTATGAACATGTTCAAACTATTTAATACTACCTCAATGCTAGCATGATGGCGTAGCTGGAAATTAATGTAAAATTTATGCTAACTGTATTAAAATATCTATGAAGATTATTGAGCTAGCCTATAGGTTACCATTTTTAAGTGGTAGCTGTTTATGTCACTTTATATATTTGATTTTTTTCATACAGAGAAGGTGTGATGGAGTTCTTGTTGGCAAATCACCCATTGGACTGTCCTATTTGTGACCAGGGAGGTGAATGTGATCTGCAGGTATCTAAAATAATTGCGTAAATGATTTTGATTGGCTCATTTTCATTTCATTAGCAGCATTAGATTGACTGTCTCGTAATCTACTTAAGGACCAGTCCATGATGTTTGGAAGTGATAGGAGCCGATTTCTAGAGGGGAAACGTGCTGTGGAAGACAAAAACATTGGGCCGTTGGTGAAGACCATCATGACGAGATGCATCCAGTGCACCCGGTGTATCAGGTAATGTTTCTCTTCTGGATTTTCACTGGGGATTTGAATGAAAAGAGAAAAAAAGAAAGAGCATGACTGGTCCTGGGTATGGTAGAGGAGAAAGCTTATTCTAGGTAAAAGGGAGAGAGAGCGTTGTCAGAGGCACACCCATCTGGGAGAGTCTAGAGTGCTCATGACCCTGAGCTGGGTCACTGAGGAGAAGGAGAGGGGAGAGCCAGAGCAAGAGGCCGGAAGGATAAGAGGAAGACGAGAAGAGCCCAAAAAGGACCAGCATAGCAACAAAATGGCTGGATTATATAGCAAAGGGCAGTGTGGGAAAGAGCAGCTTCTAGGCTCCTAGGCTAGGGAAGTAGAGGGTAGGAGCAGAGTATGTCAGCCATACCTGTAACAGGTAGGGACTGAAAGATGCTGGAAAAACAGAACTGCCTTGGTAAGTTAAGTAGGCACCTCAGTTGGCCATTTGTCCCAGGTTTGAAACCTAACAGTCCTAACTTAGTATTCATATAGTTTCATTGAATAACAACACTGGAAATGACAGCCATTGTGGGAAAAAGTTAGATTTTGTTTGCTTAATTTTTATATTCTGATAAAATAACTATGGTATTTGCTTTCAGTTAATGCCAATTTCAGTTGAATTTAAAGCTTTAAATCTAGTATTGTGTGAACTATATACATGTGATTTGTACAATTTTCTATTGTGTTACACTTCAGTTACAGAGAAACATTAGTTTTTATTTGCTGAAATAAACTAATGCCTCTTTAATGTTTTAAAAGTCATTGCCTTTGTGATTATGAAAATGAAAGGAAATGGTGTTTGTTGGATTTAACCATTTGATAACAAATTTTTATTTTTTTTTTTTAGGTTTGCAAGTGAGATTGCAGGAGTAGATGATTTGGGAACAACAGGCAGAGGAAATGACATGCAAGTTGGCACATACATTGAAAAAATGTTCATGTCTGAATTGTCTGGGAATATCATTGACATCTGCCCTGTAGGGGCCCTAACCTCTAAGCCCTATGCCTTTACTGCCCGGCCTTGGGAAACAAGGTATTTCTCTTTGGTTTGACCAATTTGTTTTTTAAAGATTTTATTCTGTGTGTGTGGGATGTGTGTGCGGGTGCCCATGAATGTGTATGCAGGTGTACTTGGAGGCAGAGAAAACCTTTGGTATCATCCTCAGGAACACAACTATTTTCTTTGAGCAGGATCTCTCTCTTTCTTTTTTTAATTAATATTTAAAAAAATTTTTACATATACATTTATATTATTATACATATATAAAATAAACTACATTGAGCAAGAAGAACCATGAAACAATCAGGAATTATATAAATGTTACATTCATGGTGTTCTGGCTATTTGTATTTGGCAACCTTGAAGAAAACATTTTCCTGTCTTGGTGAGCCTAAAATTCTGAATGTAAACCAATATCTATCATATCTCATCATTATCAACTTAAAACATCTATCTAGACCTAAAAACATCTTAATCCCTAAACAACTAAGCTTAATTGTGAAACTAACCTATTTGGTCTTCAACCCCATCAGAGACTTGAGAAGGAATAAAATTAATTACCTAAGTATACAAGGGGTGCAGGTTACAAGCTTCCAAATTGAAAAAAATGACTAAGACAGTTCACTGCCTGAACAGTCACCTATAACTCTGTAATGTTGGAGCAGCAGCTTCAGCCTTCTGGCCCAATATAGCTGACAGACATATTTGTGAGGCAGGAACTATTGAGGACTTGCCTACCCTGTCTTGGCAGAGTTTGGCTGTTGACTTGACCTGCATCCAAGCCTGCCTATTTTTAGGCATAATTCTGTCAGTGGTCAAAATGAGGACATTTTGCCCAGTGGATTGTTTGCCACATTTGAAGCCATCTCCATAAGGAGGTTCTTTGATTTTCATCATCTTGTCTAAGGTAGAGTAGATGTTGACAGAAGTTAACCTGTCTTATTGTCAGAGTCCTTAAAATGATTAAAAACATCTTTAAACGTCATATTCTATAGGACTCTGCCGCTTTTGAAGACCTCATCTAACTGTTTTACCTTATCTGTCTATAGAATCATACCTATCTGTTACACCTGGGATGTATAGTATTGTGATATAGACTAGGAATTGACATGAGCATGATTTGATCAGTTGACAGTTAACTTGTGTAACTTACTTATCCTAAGACAGACTGCAATAGCACTTTCAAGGTGTTGGAGGTAAACCTTGTATCTTCTTGAGTGGTATGGGTACAATATCTCATATTAGGATAGAAATGTATATGTATGTGAATAATCTTAAATTTGACTTCTATACCAGTGTGTCAGAAGTAAACTTACTTGGTGTCAATATACACATTTCTATACCAAAAAATAGCCTTGTGAGCACAGTTAAGACCTTAAATCGAGGACTTGACTCAATAATCTACTTTTGTCCTATCACCCCTGTTTATTTCTGTACTCCCCCTTCTTTCTTTTCAGCCCCTATCTCCAAGCCTAAGAATGAAAGATAAAGGAAAAGAGAAACATGCCTGGGTCCAACCAATAGTAACTTATAATTAACTCCCAATGAAAATAAACATCTACAGCCCAAGAAAGCAACCAACAATCTACCCAAGCCCCCTTAAGGGTGAGCAGGGTCTCTTGTTGGTCTCTAACTCACCAGTTAGGCAAGACTGTCTGGCAGAGATCCTCCTGTCTCCCACACTGGGAGTGCAAGCATTTTCCCATGCACGATGAGGACAGAGCTCAGCTCCTTGTACCTGTTAGGCCAGGTAGGGCCTTACAGACTAAGCCATATCTCCTGCCCTGATTATTTGATTTTTATTTAGGATGTGTTCGTGCACAGGTAGGTAGGTGTATGCCAGCATGCACACATGAAGAACAACTTTTGGAAATCAGTTTTTACCTTTTACTTTGTTAAGGCACATCTCTTATTTTTTCCTTTAATTATGCTGCATATGCCTGACTGGTCAGCCTATAAGCTTTTGGCCCGTTGTCCTGTTTCTGCCATCTCACTGTAGGAGTGCTGGGATGAGAAATGGGCACCACTTCATCTGGTTCTTGATGTGGGTTCCAGGGATCAAATTCAGGTCATTAGGCTTGCTCAGGGAGCGCTTTTGCTCTCTGAGCCGTTGTCCTGGCCTTGTTGTTAAATTTTAGTACACCTCTTTTTTAATAAAGTGTCCGTGTCATTTTCTTTCTAAATCTTAATTGGTTTTCATCTACATATTTTTGTTTGGTTGGTTTGGTTTTTTGTTTTGTTTTGTTTTTTTCTGAGACAGGGTTTCCTCTCTGTAGTCTTGGCTGTCCTGGACTCACTTTGTAGACCAGGCTAGCCTTGAACTCACAGCAATCTGCCTGCCTCTGCCCCCAGACTGCTGGGATTACAGGCATGTGACACTGCCAGCTTTTGACCTACATATTTATGTTTGCTTAAGTAAAAATATGTGTATGGGGAGGAGGGTTGTATGTGTGGAGGCCGATGTGGATGTCAGGTGACTTTAATTTCTTACCACCTTCTTTCTTTTCTTTTTTTTTTTTTTTTTTTTTTTTTTTTGAAGTTATAAAAGTGTTTATTGTAGCATTCTTTCACATTTTTTAAAATATTTTTTCCTTTTTTTATTAATTTATTCTTGTTACACCTCAATGGTTATCCCATCCCTTGTATCCTCCCATTTTTCCCTCCCTCCCATTTTCCCCTTATTCCCCTCCCCTATGACTGTTCTTGAGGGGGATTACCTCCCCCTGTATATGCTCATAGGGTATCAAGTCTCTTCCTGTTTTTGTTTTTTTTTTATCCTCACCCCACCACCTTATTTCTTAAGACAGCGTCTCTTACTGAACCTAGAACTCACTGATGTGGCTAGCTTAGCCTCCAGCTTCTGCCTCTGTAGTGCTGAGATTACAGGCATCACTGTCATGCTCAGCTTTTTATGTGGGCTTTGGGCCGTGGAACTCGGGTCCTTACGCTTGTGCAGCCTGTATCAACTGATTGAACCATCTGACCCAGCCTATAAAAATGTTTTATTGGAAATTAACTAGTTAAATTGAAAGACAGGACAGAACTCTACAAGTTAATTATAGTGTCTTTCTAAGATTAAGAAAGACTTGTACATGCCAAGGTGCTAGCCTTTAATGAGAGGGGTCAGGAGCAGCACATCAAGTTAGACTATTACAGACTTTTCTGTTTGTTTTTATTTTTATTTATTTATTTATTTTGTTTTTTCAAGACAGAGTCTCTCTGTGTAACCTTGGCTGTCCTGGACTCACTTTATAGACCAGGCTGGCCTCGAACTCACAGGGATCCACCTGCCTCTGCCTCCCGAGTGCTGGGATTAAAGGCGTGCGCCACCATGCCCGGCTGTTTTTATTTTCTTAAGACAGTGTCTCTTTATGTAGCCCTGGCTGTCCTGAAACTTGTTATGTAGATCAGAGTGGCCTTGAACTCACAGAAATCTACCTACCTGCCTCTGCTTCTGAAGTGTTGGAATTGTGTTGTATTCCGTTCACCCAGCCATTAGAGATTTTTAGGGTAGTCTGGGGCGTGTGTGTGTGTGTGTGTGTGTGTGTGTGTGTGTGTGTGTGTGTGTGTGTGTGTATGTATGTATGTATGTATGTATGTATGTATGTATAGACCAGATGTTGGCATCGGGTATCTTCCTGACTCTTCTTTCGCTCAGTTTACTGGGGCAGCATTTCTTGCTGAGCCTGAAGCTTGGCAATTGTTGCCTCCTATTCTGTCTAGCCGGTTTCCTGGTCCCCTACCCAACCCTCCATCCTCCACTCCCAGCCATCTCTGCCACTAGAGGGCCAGTCTGCCATGTCCTCCTGGCTTTCACATGGGTGCTAAGAGTCTGAATTCTGGTCCTCATGCTAAACCATCCCATCAGCACCACAAAACAGGTAGCTTTAGATTTATTTTATTTTATGTGTATATGTGTGGGTCTGTATTATGTGTGTACCCTGTGTACGTGCAGGTGCCTGAAAAAGCCAGAAGAGGGCAATGAATCCTTTGAAATTAGAGTTGGACAGTGGTGAGCTACCATGTGGGAGCTGTGAACCAAACTCAGGTTCTGTGCAAGAGCAATAAGTCCTTTTTTTTTTGGTAGCCTTGGCTGTCCTGGACTTGCTTTGTAGACCAGGCCTCAAACTCAGAGATCCACCAGCCTTTACCTCCTAAGTGCTGGGATTAAAGGCGTGCACCACCGCCGCCCAGCTGCAATAAGTAATCTTAAACCGCTAAACTCTCTCTTCAGCCCCACAGAGTAATTTTTATGCATTAAAACTTGTTATATTTAGGTGTGTAAGTGATAACATGGTATTTGGGAGGAAATTTTTGTCCTTACTGGTTTTGTTGAACTTTGTTTCTGCTTTCTGGAGTGGTTGATTTGCTGGTGCCTTTGACTAACAGCAGCCCAATTGATTTGTCAAATAGTGTGATTAAATATGGAGGCGCGCAAGCACAGTGGTGCAGGCCTGTAATCCCAGCACTTGGGAGGCAGAGGCAGGTGGATCTTTTTGAGTCTGAGGCCAGCCTGGTCTACAAAGTGAGTCCAGGACAGCCAAGGCCACATAGAGAAACCCTGTCTTTAAAAAAAAAAAAGGGGGGGGGGTTTATTGCTATTCTTCTAAGTTCTACTATTTTTTAGAATTTAGAAAGGGAAGTAGGTCTGGTATTACATGTCTGTAATCCCAACACTTGGGATGTAGACGCTGTAGGATCACTTCAGAGGCATCTTTTACCTAGTGGGCTTGGGCCCAGCCTGGGCTCTTGAGACCTGTCTCAAAATATCAATAAAGAAAATTTGATAAGGAAGTAACAGAACTCTTCTTGCTCTTCGGGCTAGCAACATAAATGTATGCTCATTTCCTCAGAAAGACAGAGTCCATTGATGTAATGGATGCAGTAGGAAGTAACATTGTGGTTAGCACAAGAACTGGAGAAGTAATGAGGATTTTGCCACGAATGCATGAAGATATAAATGAAGAATGGATCTCTGATAAAACCAGGTATTGTCTGTCTTAATTTTTACAGTTGATATACAAATTTTTTGTTATTTTTTGGTTTGTTTTATGCATATGAGTGTTGCTCCTATAGACATCTGTGTACCACCGTGTTATGCATGGTTGTGAGCCAACATGCGGATGTTAGGTATTGAACTCATATTTTTTGTAAAATCAAGAAGTGCTCTTACCACTGAGCCATCTCTCCAGCACCAGATCTCATTACAGATAGCTGGAGCCACCATGTTTTTCCTGGGAATTGAGCTCAGGACTTTCAGAAGAGCAGCCAGTGTTCTTAACCTCTGAGCCATCTCTCCAGCCCCCTTATGCTCATTTTTAATGGGTATTTTTATGTTGTAAAATGATACAAACTATTGAAAATTCAGAGGTTTTGTAAAGAGAATGGGGGGAAAAAATCAATATTTATAGGTATAAATGCTGGGCATGGTGACGTAAGCTTGTAGTCTAAACTACTTGGAGGCTAAATCAGGAAGATCTGAAATTCATGGCCAATCTGGGGGACTTAGACTTTGTCTCAAAATAAAAATACAAGGGGCTGGGCATGTATCTTAGTTGTAGAACCCTTCCTAATACATTCAAGGCCCTGATTTCAGTCTCCAATACTTGGGGGAATAAAGGGAGATTTTTTTTTTCTTTTCATTTCTTTTAAGATGCTTTCTTGGCTGTCTTGGAATCACTTTGTAGACCAGGCTGGCCTCAAACTTAGAGATCCTCCTGCCTCTGTCTCCTGAGTGCTGGAATTAAAGGTGTGTGCACCACCATGCCCAGCTAAGGCAGATCTATCTATTGCCAGCGTGCATGTCTTACGTGTTTCTTACTCTGTTTGACACTTTAGGCAATTTTCTATTTAAAGAACATTTTTTGGTTCTCCTTAGCAATATTCTACATATTATGTGATCTTTTTTTGTCTAGATTTGCCTATGATGGACTAAAACGTCAAAGACTTACTGAACCAATGGTCAGAAATGAAAAAGGGCTTTTGACTTATACCTCCTGGGAAGATGCACTCTCTCGTGTAGCTGGAATGGTAAAAATTGAGATGTAGAATTAATAGTGTGTAGTTTCCAAGAAACAACTTTGCCATGAGGACAAGGCATATCTTTTTCTTTCAACTGCTTGCTTGTTCTCCCCTCCTCCCTTTCTCTCTTTCTTTAAGTTTTTTGTTTTTAGTTTTTTGAGACAGGGTTTCTCTGTGTAGTCCTCGCTGATCTGGACTGACTCTGTAGACCAGGGTGGCTTCGAACTCAGAGATCCTTCTGCCTCTTCCTCCTGAGTGCTGGGATTAAAGGTATCTGCCACCACGCTCAGCTTCTTTAAGTTTTTTTTTTAAGGTAAGGATTTTATTGTATAGCTCTGGCTGACCTGGAACTCACCATGTAAACCAGGCCGGCCTTAAACTCACAGAGCTCTGCTTGCCTCTGCCTTCTGGCATTAAAGTGTGCACCACTACACCCATTCTTGTCTCCTTTCTTGCCAAGATTATAATTTGCCTCTATTTGACATTTTTCAAAGCTATATCTCAGATACTATGCTAGATACACTCTAGAATATAACCCATAGACCACTGACATTTGATCCCTGCATTCTACCTTGTTATGGTATTAAAGAGGCGTAAGTATTGTTCTACCAGGACTGATACAGAGAAAACACATGATAGGTGTGGGGTACCTAACCAAACTGAGGTATCAAGATGCCTTCCTAAAGGAAGTGATTCTGGAACAAAGTGCAAGAATGAATATGAGCTTGCCAGAGCAAAGGTATTGAGTGTGCTTAGCATGTGCAAAGCCCCGGGTTTAATTTGCAGCAGGCAATAAAAGGGAAAACAACAGAACAAAAGTCCCTTGATGAAAGACATTGTAGAGGGAACAGCAGGTACTTTAGAAGAGGTTGCATTTAGGTAACTAGATCTCCATGACTTTCAGTCTCCAGAGTTCATGTTGAAGCTCCTTTCTTCCTAAAGATAAAATACACGGCTTCCAGTCGCATTAGAATCACTCCCCTTGGCCCCACACACATACTGCTGTGGCTAATGCTTTAACCGAATGAATACTGTAACACTTTTTATTCAGATGTGGATTACTGTTTTTTTGTTTTTTGTTTTGTTTTTTTTGTTCTGTGTATTGCTCAGTATGTTGTAGTGATGAATTTGGCAAAGAAAATGTACAATTCCTTTTTTTTTTTTTAAAGATTTATTATTTATATAGGGTTGTGCTTGCATGTACACCTGCACACCAGAAGAGGGCACCAGATTGCATTATAGATGGTTGTGAATCACCATGTGGTTGCTGAGTTTTGAATTCTGGACCTCTGGAAGAGTAGCCACTGCTCTTAACTGCTGAGCCCTCTCTCCAGTTCCCCATTAAGTTTGTTTTGTGTTGGCCACCTACTTCTGGGCATGAGGCCTGTCCTGAAGTATGGTTAATATACTTAGTGAAACTCACCTGGAAAAAACTGATTTTCCCTTTGCTAGCAAGTTATCAACTGCCAATAGCTTCCTGAATAAGGTGGGCTGTGTCCATTTCCCACTCTCAATGCTGGGATTCTATCTGCCTTGAACCTGTGTTGGTCTTATACCTGCTTTGGTTTCTGAGTTCATATGTGTGTCAGTCCTGTTGTGTCTGGAAGACACTGCTTGAGTATAGTTGTTACATACATACCTGTATGTATATAACATGTTTGTATGTTCGTTTGTTTGTATATATATGATTTTAAGTCTGACTGTTCTTTACTGAAATCCAGTAAGGAGATTCATTTCCTGAGAGAAGCTAATTCTTTTATACTCCTAGAAGTGAGTAGTTGCCTGTAATTCTTTGTCTAGAGGTGAGACCCTGTAAAATTTTCTCCCTTCCATGTTAAAATGTCTGTTGGTATTGAAATTGCTCAGGTCTTGTTTATGCTGCCATTTCTATGGCAGACATTTACTGGTACTCTGCCTCTTAGAATCTTTCTACCTTCTCTTCTGTGGTGTTCCCTGAGCTGCAGAGGTAGGAGCCATGATGTAGATGTGTCTGTTGTGGCTGTGGGCCCCACGATCTGTGTCTGCTTTGTGTCCAGTGTGGTTTGTGTTTCCATTTGCTATAAAGAGAATGTGCGATGATATGGGTAGTTGCTGCACTGTCCAGGAAAGATTGCTGATGTGTCCTGATACTCATCACTCTTGATACTTGAGAGTGACTTGCTTTATTTTCTGAACAATTGTGGTCTTTGCTGACTGTAGGTTTCCTAGTAATGCCCTTTTCTCTCTTTCTAGTTACAGAACTTTCAGGGCAAGGATGTGGCAGCAATCGCAGGTGGTTTGGTGGATGCTGAAGCCTTAGTAGCTCTGAAAGATCTGCTTAATAGAGTAGACGCTGACAACCTGTGCACTGAAGAAGTCTTCCCCACTGAAGGAGCTGGGTGAGAAACATTAAGCTTTTCTCCAGGAGCTATTTTGGGTTTTGTTTTTGAGTCTCATGTAGCCCAGGCTGGCCTTGAACTCTGTAGCAGAGGAACTTTCTGTCTTTAAGTTCAAGTGCTTGGATTAAAGATGCGTGCTACTGTACTTAGCCACATTCTCCTTTTTAGTTACTTAAAACAACCACATCTGGCCAGGTGGTGGTGGTGTACAGCTGTAATCTCAGCACTGAGGTGGGTGGATCTCTAAGTTCAAGGCCAGCTGGTCTACAGAGTGAACTCCAGGACACCCAGGGCTACACAGAGAAACTGTGTCTTGAAAAACAAAAAACAACACATCTGTAGCATCAATGTTCAATTTCTGACACACTGTGATTTCTCTAACATACCAATGTACTTTCACATAAAAGTCAAAACCAAATAGCATGAAAGTGGAAAGGTCTGTTGGAGAAGAGGAAGATTAGCAGATGGCAGGGTAATGAGTGGTGGATATGATCACATTGCTCCTTACACATGTATGAAAGTGGGATTCTGAACCTATTCTGTATAGCTAATACATGTTAATAAGTTTCACTTCATTTAGACATACCTGCCTGACCTAGTGGCTCACGTGGTAATCTCTAGCACTTGGAGGGCTGAGAGGAGGACTGCTCAAGTTCAAGGCCAGTTTAGGCCAGTGAGACCTTGTCTCATAAACAAACCAAAAGGTAGACATAATTTATGAAAGGTGAGAGTGCTTGGGATTTATGATAAGAGGACAATCTGGATTCTTAGCATGTATTAAGTTTACTTGCATAATTTTATGTTGTTATTGTTTATTTTTCTTCTCAGACTTAAGTCATATATTGTTTTTTTTAGCACAGATTTACGTTCTAATTATCTTCTCAATACTACAATTGCTGGTGTGGAAGAGGCAGATATTGTTCTGCTAATTGGTACAAATCCACGTTTTGAGGCACCGCTATTTAATGCTAGAATTCGAAAGAGGTAAGTAATTTAATTTAATCCTTACTTAATAAGAACTTCAAAAATATGTGATTGTTTTTGTTTTATATATGAAATGGTATTTTAGGTGATTCCTAGTGTTAGTTGTAGAGATACTAGAGGAGGGGAAAATGTCTAACAGATTATTCTGTCCTACCTCCTTGTCGTTTTTTGTTTTGGTTTGGTTTGGTTTTTGGTTTTTTTTCCTCCTCGTCTTTCAAATACACACATAAAATAAAGTTTATGCAAACATGGTTATAATTCACCAAGAGAGGTGGACACTGAAGGATCAGTTCAAGCTCACCTCAAATTTCATTGAAAGTTCAAGGCCAGACTCAACTATATTATAAGAACTTACATACTAGGGAAGCACCTACCAACGGAACTGTATCCCTAGCCCCGTCTTTTATAGCAATTTTATTCTTTTTTTTTTTCCATGTGTATTGGTGTGAGGGTGTCAGAGCCATTGGAATTGGAGTTACAGACAGTTGTGAGCTGCCATGTGGATGCTGGGAATTGAACCTGGGTCCTTTGGAAAAGCAGACAGTGCTCTTAACCACTGAACCACCACTCCAGACCCCAGAATTGTATTCTTGTCCAGCATCTGTTGACTCTCTTTTTAAAAACTCTATTTTATTTGGGGTTTTGAAGCCTCTACCTCCCTCCCACCAACCCTTAACCCTGGTAAGAGAGAAAGATTAGTGGAAAGAGAGGGGGTGCAGACCTTTACTTCTCCCAGCTGTTGAGGGTTAATCCGGTTCTTTTGGGACAGTACCAGTCTCCATCAACAGCAAACAGAGCAGTTTCTCTGTGTTGAAATGTCTCTCTCAGTCTATCTCCAAGCTGACAAACTGTTCGGTCTCTCCAAACTGCCACATGCTACCACTGCACGCCACGCTTTCTCTCTCTCTGAGCTCTCCTATGCATCTCCCTGAGTCCTTAGCCACACCCTCTTCCTGCTGCAGAGGCAGGCCTTTACCATCTGACAAAGACCAAGCCCTGTAAGAGACAGTTATCAGCTGTGGACACAGTAAAGCCCAAACTAAAATCTCACACTTGAGATTAAAACAAGAACATATTAACATAACATAACTGAGTTTACGAAGAAACCAAAATTTCTGTTACAAGCATCCATCTAGAATCACACGTTGTAATCAATATTATGACATTTCAGGCCCTTTTTACTTTTTTTTTTTTTTTTTTAAGAGTTATTTATTCATCATATATAGAGTACTCCACCTGCATGTACACCTGCAGGCCAGAAGAGGGCACCAGATCTCATTATAGATGGTTGTGAGCCACCTTGTGGTTGCTGGGAATTGAACTCAGAACCTTTCTAAGAGCAGCCAGTGAGTGCTCTTACTCTCTGAGCCATCTCTCCAGCCCTCCCCTGCCCCACCCTGTTTCACTTATTTATAAAGTGCAGGATAGTTATTTTGTAGAGCACCTCCCACCCCCAGTCTTTTTCGCTTGTGTTGTGACACTTATTAGTGTGGCTGTATTATCTATCTAGATTATTATCTAATCTGGGAGATGATTGAGAGGGAAAGAAGGTGTTACTACTTCAAGATGACAGATAAAAATTAGCACTGCTGGGCTGGAGAGATGGCTCAGAGGTTAAGAGCACTGACTGCTTTTCCAAAGGTCTTGAGTTCAATTCCCAGCAACCACATGGTGGCTCACAACCATCTATAATGTGATCTGATGCCCTCTTCTGGCCTGCAGGTGTACATGCAGGCAGAACACTGTACACATAATAATAAATAAATATTTTTTTAAAAAATTAGCACTGCTTCAGACAAACAAGCCACACAACAAATAGCTTTAAAGGACAGCCCATTGGTGGTCGTGCACGCCTTTAATCTCAGCTTCTTTAAAAGCAGAAGCAGGCAGATCTCGGAGTTTGAGGCAACTTGGTCTGCAGAGTGAGTTCCAGCACAGCCAGAAACCCTCTCTCAAACAAACAAACAAACAAACAACAACAACAACAACAAAAAGCCAATGGGTTTAAAGGAGGTAGCTTCATAGTACTCTGCTGTAAGGAATAAATAATGACTTTATTTTCGGGGATATTTGAGAAATATCTGACTGCCACATGAGTACTGGGAATTATAACCCACAGGACAGCTCTTCAGAAATAGTCTTCGTTTACATTAGACTTGTATTGAGGATTCCTACAAAACAAACTGTTTCCCCAAATTGTTCTGACGATGGTTATTTTGAAAGGTACACATTAAATTATATTTATTAAGATTAAATTTTCTGTGAATTCTTTTGTGCTTCTGACATTTTGTGGTTGTATATAGTGGTAGGACTTAGAATTGTTGAGACCAAAGGCTATGCTTAACTTATTTGGCTCTGAACTTGATTTTGTTTCAGCTGGCTTCATAATGACTTAAAAGTGGCCCTCATAGGCACTCCAGTGGACCTCACTTACAGATATGAACATCTAGGGGACTCTCCTAAAATTCTGCAAGCAATCGCTTCGGGGAACCATACATTCAGCCAGGTGTGTCTAAGCTATACATTTCTACTGTTGTTGGTTTCTAGTTATTATTTTTAAAGATTTATTTATTTTTATGTGCATTGGGTGTCCGATCTCCTGGAACTGGATTTAGAGACAGTTGTGAGCTGCAGTGTGGGTGCTGGGAACTGAGCTCCTGCTGCTGGCCAAGAGCTTCTGCGCCACTGTTCTAGCTCCTTTAGTTTATTGTTTTGTTTTGTTTTTAAGATTTATTTATTTTATTATGTTTACAGTGCTTTGCCTGCATGTATGCCTGCGTGCCAGAAGAGGGCACCAGACCACATTATAGATGGTTGTGAGCCACCATGTGGTTGCTGGAAATTGAACTTAGGACCTCTGGAAGGGCAGTCAGTGCCCTTAACCTCTGAGCCATCTCTCCAGCCGTAGTTTACTGTCTTTAATACTGACATATACGCTGTTTGTTCCTCAGTTCTGCTTACTAATCTCCACCTAGCCTGTGGTTTCCTATCTGCTTGAGACTCACACCCTCATTGTGGGTAAAGCAAAGTCTTCACTGCTTTAGGAATGCTCTGTTGCTTTCTCTCCTTTCTCTTCTGTTTTGGTCTTGGTGAGTACAGGAAGTAGTAGATGGTGACACTTCATCATACTTTCTTCTTTTGTGTTTTAACTTGTTTATTCTTCTTGTTTGTTTGGACACAGGGTTTGCTCTGTAGCTCTGGCTAGCCTGTAATTCATTATGTAGATCAGGCTGGCCTCGAACTTAATGATCCTTTTACTTCTATGTCCCAAGTGGACACGTCACCACTCCTTGGGTCTTCAGTAGCCTTTGAGTATCTAGGGACACTTCCCACGTTGTGTGAGACCTGCCCGTGTCCATTCCAATCAGAGGACACTTGGCTATAATTTTTCATTCCCAATGCTTAATTGTATAAAATCTGTTTTATGTGATATTAAGCTTTTTCACAGTAACATTGCCACGCTGTTTTTATTAACTCAGATGTTGTTAGGAAAATTAATGATTCTTTGTTGGATCTCTAAACTTGGAAAGACATGTGGGTACAAGTACAGTTAGATGATTAGCTTATACTTGCAAGGTTTTAAGATCACAGTTTAGTTTTGTTTTGTTTTAAAATAGGTCTTGAAGGAAGCTAAAAAACCAATGGTGGTTTTAGGCAGTTCTGCACTCCAGAGAAATGATGGAGCAGCAATTCTTGCAGCTGTGTCCAGCATTGCACAAAAGATTCGGGTGACGAGTGGTGTTGCTGCAGACTGGAAAATTATGAATATTCTGCATAGGTTTGTTGATCGTTTTACATACTAGAAAATTCAAGTGAGTGAGTGTGTTCATTCCTGATTTACTTGTCATGTTTATATGTACAAACAACATTTAGAAACATTATTCCCATTACAGACATAAAATATAAGATATTTTAAGAATAATGCAAGTTAATGAGTAACAGTAAAAGAAATTATCAAGGAAGGGAAAGATGAGGGCAGAGTGGAAAGTGAGTAAAATGAAAGTCATGTATGTGTATTGTAACCAAAACAGTAATCTTAAAAGTGTAAGGCTTATTTGGTAGAGATTTGTCTGGCATGCATGAAGCCCTGGATATATTCTCCCATGCCACATAAAAAACTGCATGCAGGACACACACTGTAATTCCAGCCAGGGTGGAGGCAGAAAGATCAGAGATTAAAGTTATCTTCCATTATACAGTGAAGTTGAGACCAGCATGGGATATGTGAGACTTTGTATTTTTTTTTAATCTGT
The DNA here is from genome assembly GCF_964271855.1 of Acomys minous. NCBI lineage: Eukaryota > Metazoa > Chordata > Mammalia > Rodentia > Muridae > Acomys > Acomys minous. Next base: position 90,197,461 of record NC_140486.1, on the reverse strand, counting down.
ATCATATTTTTTGTCCTTAATTTTAAAAGTACAGTGAGTCTGCTGACTTTGATGAAATGATAAAAAATATAACATAAAATGAGACTTTAGCTAAAGAGATTTTTTTTTTGTAAACATTCCAATTGTACTAATTTATTTTAGGAAAGCTGAAAAGAGAGCAAAGTATGAAATGAAGTGGTTATTTCATGATCTAAAGATAATTTCTGTTCCTTTCCTTCTAGTCTTTCCCCTGTGTAATTGTTGTAGGTATATAGTTAAAATTATACTGTGACTACAACTTTGTGTTCTGATTTAGCTTGTTTTCATTACCAAATAAGAATTCCTGCCTATAATTGGAAGTTCTTTATGAACTTTTTTCCTTAATAGTGTCTTTCATACAATATGTTTTGGTCATATTCCTTCTCCTCCTCTACTACCAAGTCCTCTGTCCACCTCCCATTTCACCACCCCCAACTAATGTTCTTTCTCTTGAAAATAAGAAAGAAAATCAGGACAAATGAATAAAAACCAGTTTTTTAAAAAGCCAAAATAAACAAAAGATCTTAATCATTATTTACTATGATAATGTATAACAATTGCTTCTCCCCCTTTTTTTTTTTTTTTTGGTTTTTTGAGACAGAGTTTCTCTGTATGTAGTCCTGGCTGTCCTGGACTCACTTGTTAGACCAGGCTGGCCTTGAACCCACAGAAATCCACCCATCTCTGCCTCCCAAGTGCTGGGATTAAAGGTGTGCACCACCGCACCTGGCCAATTGTTTCTTTTTAATATGTACACTGACAGTAGTTTCTGATGACTTTTAAATAATTCTGTTATTGACTGGGTGTGGCTTAGTGGTGTAATGTGCTTACCTATCTAGGTACCAGGCTCTGGTTTCCATTCTCAACTCCAAAATTAAACTAACTAGGTGGTGTTAACACAGATTACTCAACTGTAGATTGAGTAATTGAGATTGCCCAACTGTAGGTTACCCCCTTCCTAAGGTTATAGAAGTAGAGCTGGCTGGGTGGTCGTGGTGCACACCTTTAATCCCAGCACATGGGAGGCAGAGGCAGTTGGATCTCTGAGTTCGAGGCCAGCCTGGTCTACAGAGCAAGTTCTAGGACAGCCAAGGCTGCACGGAGAAACCCTGTCTCAAAGGAGGAAAAAGGAGAGCTGCTGGACTGTGAGGCTTCAAGAGCTGTTTTGTATGTTTTCTATGAGTTTAAAAGAAAGAGTTGTTACTTTGAGCCTCTTCCTTAGGAGATTATTTTCACTGAAACAAATAACAGTGGTAGAAAACAATTCTATAGTATATATTCCAGTGTGTGTAGTAATGGTTTTACCTGCTTGGCTTTTTCTTCCTGCCTTCCTCTCATGTCTTGTTTTTTGTGGCTTTTTCTTTTGTTTTTGAGAAAGGGTCTCATTATGTTGCTGTTTGGCCTGGAACTTGCTGTGCAGATAAGGCTGGGCTAGAGCTCAGAGATCCATCAGCCTCTGCTTTCCTGAGTGCTGGGATTAAAGGATGCACTGTGCTTTTCTTTTTGCTTTGTTTGTTTGTTTTTTGAGATTGGTTTTCTTTCTAATATTAGAGCCCTGGCTGTTTTGTTTGGTTAGTTGGCTTTTTGTTTTTTCGAGACAGGCTTTCTCTGTGTAGCCTTGGCTGTCCTGGACTTTCTTTGTAGACAGGCTGGCCTTAAACTCAACAGCGGTCCGCCTGCCTCTGCCTCCTGAGTGCTGGGATTAAAGGCATACGCCATTGTGCCCGGCTTCCTGGCTGTTCTGGAACTCACTTTATAGACCAGCCTGGCCTTGAACTCACAGAGATCCTCCTGCCTTTGCCTCCTAAGTGCTAGTATTAAAGGCACAAACCACTACACGCAGCCTTTTTTTTTTTTTTTTTTCCTTTTTGAGGCAGATTCTTACTGTATCTCTGGATAGCTTTGAACTTGCTATATTGCCTGTACAGGTTGCCCTCCAACTTGCAGCCCTTCTCTTAGCTGTGACTCTTGCATATTATTTCATGAAAAACAGTGTCAGGAGGAGGATATGAAGCTCACTGTTTTACAGTACTTGCCTAGCACACACACGATAGGGTCAATCTCCCAAGCCACAGGAAAAGGAAGAAAAGGCTAGATTTGGTGGCACATCCCTTTAATCCCAGCACTTGGGAAGCAGAGGCAGGTGGATCTCTGAGTTCGAGCCAGCCTGGTCTACAGAGTGAGTTTCAGGACAGCCAAGGCTGCACAGAGAAACCTGTTTCAAAAAACTTAAAAAGAAAAAGAGAGACACTATGCTATGCATGTTATATTTAAGTGGGTAAGAATTGAATAAAGGCCAGGTGGTAGTGGCGCATGATCTCTGAGAGTTCCAGGATAGCCAGGGCTATTACACAAAGAACATGTCTCAAAAAAACAAAACAAAAGAACTGAATATAAAAAAAATTATTCCTGTGATTACTCAAATTACTTACACTGAAAATGCTGCGTGTGTATTTGAAATTCCATAATTGTTTTATAGGATTGCAAGCCAGGTAGCTGCTTTGGACCTTGGCTATAAACCTGGTGTAGATGCAATTAGGAAGAACCCTCCCAAAGTGCTGTTTCTCCTGGGAGCAGATGGAGGTTGTATCACACGGCAGGACTTGCCAAAGGATTGTTTCATTGTTTACCAAGGTAAGTAGCACCATAGCACTAGAAACAAAAGTGTATACTAAAGCTATTTGATATACATAGCTTCTGTTCTGAATAGCTGTTCTAACAGTATAGAAGTTCACTGAAGTGTATATACTTTGAATGTGCTTAACCTGAATATGTGACTTTTTTTATTTGCAAGTTTTTTTAATAATAAACCTTATTTAAACAAACAAACAAATAAACAAAATCTGTTTGTTACCTAGAGGGGTGGCATATGCCCATGATCCCAGCCCTTGGGGATGAGGCAAGAAGACAAGAGTTTGAGGCAGTTCTTAAAACCCATTATTATATTTGATGTTATTACCTAATGGCCTGGAGATATGGTTCCGCAGCTAAGAACACTGCCTATTCTTCAGATAGCCTAGATAGATTTTAGCACCAACATGGCTGCTCACAACTGTCTGTACCTCCAGTCCAGGGCCTCCAACAGCCTCTTCTAGCCTCAGAGAGCACCAGGCATGTATGTAGTACACAGATACACATGAAGGCGAAATACATACATACAAAATAATATTTTTTTACAAAATAATTTTTGAAAGATTTCTTGCCTGATTTTATTTAAGAACTAACGAGTTAAGGCAACCTGAATGCTCAGGAACAGGAATGGCTGGAGTTGGCTACTCATTTAGAGGAATGTTAAACAGTAGTTTAACCTTTCAGGTGCACACCTGTAATTCCTGTCCTCGGAAGCCGAGATAGGAAGATTGAAAGTTTGAGGCCAGCAAAGACAACATGAGTATCAGAATACTTAGCATCATTATTTAGTAATATACTATCATTACATTGTTGTGAGAGAAAATAACTTTAATAGTACAAGATACTTGTTGTAATTTGTTTTTGAAACAAGGTCTCATGAAGAAGCTCAGGTTGACTTAGCTGAAAATGACCTTAAACTCCTGATCCTCCTGCCTCCACCTTGTAAGCACTGGGATTACAGGCATGAACCACCGCGTCTGACTAAACTATAAATTTTAACCACTTGGATACTGACTTAGAGGACCTGCAGTATACCACATGGTTTTGTTTTTGTTTTTGTTGTTGTTGTTGTTGCTTGTTAGAGGCCTTTTGGGGCAGGGGGGGAGGCTTTTCTAGACAGGTTTCTCTATTGTAGCCCTGGCTGTCCTAGAACTTGCTTTGTAGACCAGGCTGGACTAAGCACATAGATCCTCTTCCCTCTGCCTCTCAAGTGCTGGGATAAATGCATGTGCCACCACATCTGGCCTTTCATTGCTTTTAAAATGAGAATAAGAGTGTAGTTCAGGGCTGCAGACATGGCTTGGTGGTTAAGAACACTGACTGCTCTTCCAAAGGACCCATGTTCAATTCCCAGCACCCACGTGGCAGCTCACACCTGTCTGTAACTCCAGTTCCAGGGGAGTCAACCCCTTCACAAAGACATGCATACAGGCAAAATACCAATGCACACAAAATTTTTAAAAAAATTGTTTTAAGTGTAATTCAGGGGGGATGGAGAGATAGCTCAGCAGTTAAAGAGTACTTGTTATCTAGAGGACCTGGGTTCAATTTTTAGCTCCTACATGGCAGCTTACAACTGTATGTAACTCCAGTTACAGAGGACCTGACACCCTCATACAGACATATACAGACAAAACACCAGTATACATAAAACAAATAAGTTAAACCCGCCACCTCTCCAAAAAAGAGTGTAGTTCAAGCCAGCTGGTGGTGGTGTGTGCCTCTAATCCAAGCTAAGAGTGTAGTTCAGTGGTAAATAAATTCCATGGTTTGCATGAGGCAAATTTGATGCCCAGAACTACAAAAATAAAAATGGGAACTAAAAGGAGCTATATTGTCTTCCCATATAATAGTATCCAGTGTATGTTGTGTTGGCTTGTTTTTGTTTTAATAATTTGTTTTTATTTTATGTCCATTGATGTTTGCCTGCATATATATGTCTGTGTGGGTGTCAGATCTTGGAGTTATAGACAGTTGTGAGCTGCCATGTAGGTGCTAGGAATTGAACCCTAGTCCTTTGGAAGAATAGCCAGTGCTCTTAACCACTGAGCCATCTTTCCAGCCCCGTCTGGATTGTTTTTGATGTGGTGGTGGTGATACTTTTTGAGACCGTCTTAATTGTGTAACTCATACTGACCTCAAGATTCTCCTACAGGGCCCCCCAATACTGAGATTACAGATGTTTTCCACTACTTCAGATTTATTAATCCAGTTTTTTACTAAAACGTGGTTCACCGTTTTTCTCCTCACAGGGCATCATGGTGATGTTGGTGCTCCCATAGCTGATGTTATTCTCCCGGGGGCTGCTTACACAGAAAAGTCTGCTACTTATGTCAACACTGAGGGCAGAGCTCAGCAAACCAAAGTAGCAGTGACACCTCCGGGCTTGGCAAGAGAAGACTGGAAAATCATAAGGGCGCTCTCTGAGGTATTAATTTTGAGGCGTTTCTTTGAAGTCTTTTTTGTCTGCTAATATCTATTAAGCAGCTGGGGATATAGTGCAGTTGGTAGAGTGCTGGCTTATATGTATATAGCTTGTGGTGATGGAGATAGACCCAGAGCTTCCAACAGGTACACAGCAGGGCTCTACCACTGAGCTTAAGGGATAGGAGACATGTTAGCTTCTTAAAATTATTTTTAAAATAAAGGAAATTTTTTCTCTAAAATGAGGGAGGGTTCCTATGACCTGGTTGTATAGGAGATAAAGTGTTCAGGAAACAAAGAACTAAAATTTGTGCTTTTATTGTAGATTAATAACAAGCTAGATGTATTGATATTTAGTCTAGCATCGTCTCTATAATTCTTTAATACTATACACTTGCTAAGTATTCTCCTATAGAGAAACATTCTGCAGATAAATTAGTTTGGTGACAGATCTTGTGAGTTAAAATTTTTCACGTCTGCATTCAATACTTGCTGCTTCCTTGAAAGATCTATCTGATTTGGAGAGGTGACTCAGTGGTTAAGAGCACTCACAGGGTGGCTCACAATAATTTATAATTTTAGTTTTAGGAGATTTGACACACTTTTTTGTGTGGTATACAGATACGCACACAGGCAAAACAGATAAACAAAAAGGTAGTAAATAATTTTTAAGAGGGAAAAAGATTATATGCTAAAAGATACTAATAGGGTTTTGGAGGGGTTCATTTTTTTTGTTTTTAGTAATACTGTTTCATCATAGCTGCAATTATGAATTATTACCCCAACCCTGACTTTTTCCTTTTTTTTTTTTTTTTTTTTTTTTTAAGTTTTTCGAGACAGGATTTCTCTGTGTGTAGCTTTGGCTGTCCTGGAACTCATTCTGTGGTCCAGGCTGCCCTCAAACTCAAAAATCCACCTGCCTCTGCCTCCCAAGTGCTGGGATTAAAGGCCTGCAGCATCTCACTCAGTTAAATGACATCTGTTGTACTGGGTTCTGGGCCGTGCATGCTGCAGCATGCATTTGAAGTTTAAAAGGCACCCTGAGGGAGTCTGTTCCATTCCTGCACCGTGTGGGTCCGAGGCCTGCACCAACCCTGACACATCTAAGTAGTAAAGCTGTATGTCACGGTGGATCTGTTCTGCTGTAGATTGCAGGTGTCACTCTTCCATATGATACTCTGGATCAAGTGAGGAACCGTCTAGAAGAGGTCTCTCCTAATCTTGTTCGATACGATGATGTTGAAGGAGCTAATTACTTTCAAGAAGCAAGTGAGCTTGCCAAGGTAAAAGATTGCCAGTGCAGTTTCCCCTAATGGTGTATGCCTTGACAAAATAGTACTGATTTTTGGTACAATTGCTGGTCTCTTATCTTTTCAGCTAGTGAACCAGGAGCTTCTTGCTGACCCACTTGTTCCACCTCAGCTAACTATAAAAGACTTCTATATGACAGGTAAGTAACTGCTAGTTTGGTTACCAACTACTCAGAGAGAAGCAGAGGGCCTCCTCACCTGGAAAGCTGGCTTTGCTTAGCACTGTTTGCTACCAGTGTCAGGATCCTGGCCTTTTTTCATTTTATTTATTTGTGTGAGGGCAAGCACACCCTCACCATGAAGAGTGTGGAGGTCTGAGAACAACCTGTGGGAATCAAACTCGAGTCAGCTTTTGGTGGCAAGCACCTTTGTCTACTAAGCCACCTCCCTGTCTTCTAATCTGAAATTGTCAAACATTTAAACTAATGTAATTTAGTGGGCAGGGCTGGGCCAGTCCTCATGGTGTACCTGTTAAGCATGAGCTCTATAGCTCCAGTCCTAGCGTTCTGTATGTTTCTGACATGTAAGCAAAGTTTAACACCCAAAAGATTTACCAGATTAAGAAAAATCACTGAATAGAAATTTAGGGAGAGTTTTTCAAAGTACTAAAAAAAACTCTCAAGTTTTGCTGAAAATTATAGATGGATATTCAAAATAGTTGGATATGAAGTATGTTAAACAGGGCTTCTGATATAAATTGTTAGAGCCTTTTTAAGGAATGCAGACTACCTGAAATGTATTTCCTGTAGATTAGACAAGAGTTGATGAAGGTATGAGATAGTTGATTTGTAAATAATTTCCTGCCTAAAAGCCATGGGGGATGCATACATACTTTTTTGGTTTATCAAGACAGGGTTTCCCTCTGTAGCCTTGGCTGTTTTAGGCTCACTTTGTAGACCAGGCTGGCCACAAACTCACAGCAATCCTCCTGCCTCTGCCTCCAGAGTACTGGGATTAAAGGAATGTGCCACCACACCTGGCACATACATACATTTATTTGCTTGTTTATTCTGTTTTGTTGTTGTTGTTGCTTTTGGGGGTTTGTTTGTTTGGGGTTTTTCGAGACAAGTTTCTCTGTGTAATAGCTCTGGCTGTCCTGGAACTCGCTCTGTAGACCAGGCTGACCTGGAACTCACTGAGATTCTCCTGCCTCTGCCTCCCAAGTGCAGGGATTAAAGGCGTGTGCCACCACCGCCCGGCTGTGCTTGTTTATTCTGAAACTGAATCTTCTGTAGCCAAACTGACCTTAAACTTATGTCATAGTAGAGGATAACCTGGCATTTATAATCTTCCTGCTCATTCCACCTGAGTGCTGAGGTTACAGGCTGGCACCACCATAATTTATATGGTGCTGGAGACCCAACCCAGGGCCTCCCACACACTAGTTAGCATTCATTCCCCTGGGACTAGAGTTATAGACATTTGTGAGCCATCGTGTAGGTGCATGGAACTGAATCCCAGTTCTCTGCAAGAGGAGCAAATGATCTTTTTTTTTTTAATTTTATTTATTATGTATACAGTATGCATCCGATCACATTATAGATGGTTGTGAGCCACCATGTGGTGCTGGGAATCGAACTCAGGACCTCTGCAAGAGCAGTCAGTGCTCTTATCACTGAGCCATCTCTCCAGCCCCCGGAGCAAATGACCTTAACTCTTGAACTCCTTCAGCCTCTGTTTTATACATTTTTAAATTACCACTTATTAATGAGTTATTTCAGTGAAATGACAGGAGTGTTGGGATCAGGACCAGCAGGATGGTTATTGTGTAAAGGAGCTTGCTGTGTATAACCTGACCCACAATAGGAGAGAACCAAATCCCAAAAGTTGTCCTCTGGCCTCCACACAGACATAGACATGTGTGTACCACCCCCTCCCATAGATTCCTAAACAAAGGTGTATTTGTGTTTTTGTTTTTCTTAATAAATACAAGTTGGGATCATTATAGAATACACAACCAAGCAGAAAATCAATGAAACATTACTATGACTTCTGGCTCTTGGGGGTCAAATGATTTCCATGGATTCAAACATTGGCAGTTTTTGCTGGGCATGGTGACTTACACCTGGAGCCTTAACACTTGGGTGACAGGAGACTACAGAGTTCAAGGTTAAACTCAGCCATATAGTAAGACCCTGTCTTGAATAAGCAGTACACGCATGTACATGTGTGCTCAAGTACACACACACAAGTTTTAGCTATTTTTTTAAGCTAAGCATAGTGATGCATAATGCCTCTGATCCCAGCATGCAAGATGCTGAGGCAGATTTGCAGGATTCAAAGCCAGCTTGGACTACATAGCAAGGCTCAATTAAAAAAACAAATAAAAAGAAGAAAAATAACTGTGATCCTGATTTCCCTCCCCGCCCCCCCCAAAATGTATAACCAATTTTAACATTTGGTCCATTATTTCTCATGAGTGTATATATACACACACACACACACACACACACACACACACACACACACACATAGGTTTATTTAAACCTATGTTTAAACCTGTTTAAACCTATGATTAAAGCTGTTGCATACTATAAGATTTATCCATACAATAGTGTACACTTCAATTTTAGTACATAGTTAACTAAAGACAAAATATTTGTTTGTTTTTTGTTACAGAGTTTCTCTATGTAGCCCTGGCTGTCTCAGAACTCACTTTGTAGACCAGGCTGGGCATAGACTCAGAGATCCTTCTGCCTCTGCCTCTGAGTGCTGGGGTTAAAGGCGTGCGCCACCACCATCATCTTGTGCTTTTTAAAAAATTACTTTTACTTTATTGTAACTAGAAAGAGAGTTTATGTAGGTAGGTCAAAGAGTAGATTTCTAAAGCAAGTGCTCTCTGTCTGTTATGCTGAAGCAGAGATTTTTTGCTGCTTCTGGCATGCTTCGTGGTCCAGGCTAGCTAGTCCAAGCTTCAGGGTCTTAGTCTCCAGGACCCAGTTTGCTATTAGAGTGTTGGGATTACTGATGTACGCCTGTACATCAAGCTTTTACATTGGGATACAGAGATCAAACTGTCTTGCCAGCCCATGGGTGAGTGTTTGTTTGTTTGTTAAATGCTTCTGTGTAGCCCAGGTTGACCTCAGACTCACAGCAGTCCTCCCATCTCAGCTTGTGGCATGCTGGAGGACTCTGAGCATGGACTACAACATCTAGATGATAAACTGTGTTGTGTAGGTTTTTTCCTAGATTTTAAAGAATTTCCTATCTTTCAGTTTTGTTTTGGTTTTTAGGTTTATTTATTTATTTGTTATTTATACAGCATTCTGCCTGCACACTAGAAGAGGGCATCAGGTCTCATTATAGATGGTTGTGAGCTACCATGTGGTTGCTAGGAATTGAACTCAGGACCTTTGGAAGAACAGACGGTGCTTTTAACCTCTGAGCCAACTCTCCAGTCCTTGTTTTGTTTTTTTAATAATGTTATCTAGCGTTTTGGGGGGGAGGGGTTGGAGACAGGGTTTCTCTGTGTAGCCTTGGCTCTCCTGGACTCACTTTGTAGACCAGGCTGGCCCTGAACTTACATCGATCCGCCTGCCTCTGCCTTTTGAGTGCTAGAATTAAAGGCGTGTTCTACTATGCCCGGCATGTTAGCTAGCTCTTATGTGATTACTTAATGATTGCTAAAGAATAAAAGTAGTTAGCCAGTTGGGCGGTGGTGGTGCACCTCTGTAATCCCAGGACTTGGGAGACAGAGTCAGGTAAATCACTGTGAGTTAAAGACCAGTCTTGTCTACAGAGCGAGTTCCAGTACAGCCAAGGCTACGCAGAGAAACCCTGTCTGTGGGGAGGGGAGGAAAAAGCAGTTAGCCAGAAAGCAGGGGGTAAAAGGCAAGAAGATCAAAGTTCTGGGTCACTCTTGGCTTCATAAACAGCCAGAGATACATAAAACCCTAGTTCAAAAAACTTCCAGTAAACAGCATATGTTCAAAATGTATTGCTTACCTACAGCTGCACTACAGCCTTGCAGCCTTTTGTTCTTTGTTCATTTTTTGTGTGTGTGTGTGTAGTTTTTCAAGATAGGATTTCTTTTTGTCATCTTGATTGTCCTGGTGTAGCCAGGCTAGCCTCGAACTCACAGTGATCTGCCTTCCTCTGCCTCCCGAGTGCTGGAATTACAGGCGTGTGCCACCATGCCCGGCTCTGCCTTTTGTCCTTGAATATGTGCAACATTAAATTTTTTGGTATGTGTTCTAAAATCACATTAACAAAAATTTGGCATAGTGGCTACTCGCTTTAATCTCAACACTTAGGATTCTGAGGTAGGAGGATCACCCCAAGTTTAAGGCTATTGAGTCTGCCCTGAAGTCTGATAGAGTTTGAAAAACAACAAAGGAAGTTGTATTAACAAAATGCATGTTCTCAATGTCTTTTCAGATTCAATTAGCAGAGCCTCACAGACAATGGCCAAGTGTATCAAAGCTGTCACAGAGGGCGCCCAGGCAGTAGAGGAACCATCCATATGCTGAGACATCACCAGGGACCCAGTTTTGCTACCGACAGTAAATGGACATTGGTATAATCCCTTACAAGTTAATGTTTTCCAACATGATTCTGAATGATGTAATATTTAAAGTTATACTATGCTTATTTGAAAATTGTATTGCACTTATCAAAAATCTTGGCAGTTTAAAGTATGTATTGTGTGCAAGCATTAAGTAGTTTAATAAACTATCATTTGTTCTTTCATGTTAAAAACACAGATCCTTAAAATGTGAAGTTTTTACATTTTCTTTTTTTCATTCTTCCCCCCCCCCCCCGAGACAGAGTATCTCTGTGTAGTCTTGGCTGTCCTGGACTTGCTTTATAGACCAGAATGGCCTCAAACTCAGAGAGATCCACCTGCCTCTGCCTCCCGAGTGCTGGGATTAAAGGCATGCACCACCAGGCCGTACAGTTCTTTATTTTCAGAGATCATTTTTGTTTCCAAAATGAAATGAAAGGTGGTTGAGCTCACCGGTTGAGTAGTTGCTGAGCATGTATGAGGCTAAGAATTCAACCCCTGAAACTTAAGAAACAAAGTCTGTCATTCAGTCCCACATTTTAGCTGAAGATTTATGGGCCAGCAAGATGGCTCAAAATGAGTGAAGATGCTTGCTGCCAATCCCCCCACCCCACCCCCCTCCCCGAGACAGTTTCTCTGTGTAGCCCTGGCTGTCCCGGACTTGCTTTGTAGACCAGGCTGTCCTCGAATTCACAGAGGTCTGCCTGCCTCTGCCTGCTGAGTGCTGGGATTAAAGGTGTGTGCCACCACCACCCAGCTTTGCAGCCAACTCTTAAGTAGCTTGAGTTTGAGCTCTAGAACCTACATAGTGGGAGGAAACTGAATCCTAAAATTACACACATACACACAAATCTAGCAGAGTTGTAAGCTGAGCACAGTGGAGCACCTTTGTGAGTTCAAAGCCAGCCTTGTCTACACAATGACTTCCAGGACAGCCAAGGATATACAGGGAAACCTTGTCTTGAGGGGGAGTCCAAGAAAAAAGAGATTCAAGTTTTTTGTTAAAATGAGTTAATTTAAATGTAGGACTGGAGAGATGACTCAGCTTGTTAAGAGCATTGTTTGCTCTTCCAGAGGACCTGGGTTCAATACCCAGAACCCCCATGTCAGCTCACAACTGCCTGTTACTGCAGTTCCAGAGGATCAGATAGCCTCTTAGGCCTCTTTGGGCACTAGGCATGCAAGTGGTGCAGAGCGGACATGCAGGCAAAATACCCATATGCATAAAATAAAACATAAAGTAACAAACATTTCATAATTAACTTAGGAGATGATCCAAGAGTAGGTTAAGGGCTTTTTGATGCTTAGTTTTACCAATAGTTCTGAGGATTGAGCCCAGGGTTTGGGGAAACTGGGCGAGTGTTCTACCATTGCCCTACAGCCTCAGCACTGGTTTTGTTTTATTTTTTCCAAAATTCTTTTCTATCATAATCCTCATTTCTTTCTCCTTTCACTAAGAGCCCCGGCTATAGGATGCCAGTTTCCTGGCATAAGAAACAGTATGGTTTTAGAGTAGTGGTGGTGTGCCATCAGTTCTTATGAAGTGCGACAGTGTGCTTGGTGTGTATGAGGCTCTAAGTGCACTTCCCTGTACACAAAATAATTGCACAAAGTTTTGCTATCCTTTTCAGAAATGCTTGGTTTTTGTTTTTGTTTTAGTGAGGTGTCTTTCTTAGCTGTGTATTTTAAAGTACTTGGCTTGGGGCTAAGGTCATAACTCAGTGACAGAAGATATCAGTGGCCCTAGGTTCAAACCACAGCATAAACAAAAGTACTTTCCCTAAAACTCCTAGTTGCCTGAAAGTATAAATTCTTTGGGTTTTTGTTTTTTTGGTTTTTTTCTTTAAGATTTATTTATTTACTATGTATACCATGTTCTGTCTGTATATACACCTGCAGGCCAGAAGAAGGGATTAGATCTCATTATAGATGGCTGTGAGCCACCGTGTGGGTGCTAGGAATTGAACTCAGGACCTCTTGAGGAGCCGCCAGTGCTCTTAACCTCTAGGCCATCTCTCCAGCCCCTGAGAGGACATGCCTCCAGCCTTGTGTTCCACACAGTACTCCTCAGTTAAATGGACACTCAAGTAGAAAGGAGCTACTTTGGCTAAGTTTGTCTGGCATCCTTGGAGCGCCCTCTAGGCACTAAGAGGACACTTAGACACTAATGGCGGGGGTGTTCTTTTGAGTACAGGATCTTGCTGAGCTGCCCAAACTGAGTCAGAGTTAGAATGAAATGACACTTCCATCAAAAGAGGGAAGCTGCATGCATGCTAAATATTATTTCTTCATTTGTAAGCTGAGAATAAAAATTATAATAGCTGCTGCTTTTATCCCCAGAGTTAAACCAGAAAGTTTAACAGTGGGTGTTCAGCCCGCTGAGTAACTGACCCTCTCTAACTAGTTCCTCTTCTACTTTTATAACTAGCATGTGCATATTTGTGTGTGTTTGGGGCGGGGTTGGTGTATGCAACACATGCATGCTAGTGTACACAACCTGTATATTCAACGAGGCCAGAGGAGGGTATCAGGTGCCTCCAATCCTCTTTGCCATGTTCCTTTGAAGCAGATTGTATTGTGTTTAACTGGTGTGTGTGTGTGTGTGTGTGTGTGTGTGTGTGTACCACCAACAGCAGCTTTTTTATGTGGGTTGTGGGGACTGGACTCAGGTTCTCATACTTGCAAGGCAAGCACTTTCCAGCTGAACTCTCCCCAGCCCCTATTGTACTATTTAGCAAAATTAGTAAGCTCCCTGCCAGAAGATGGAATATTACATTAATGCTGAGATGAAAATTATTCTGTGAACAATAGAAATAACGCAGGATGTTAAGGGGACAAATTAAGAGCACTCAGCCTGTTACGACTTTTCTAAGACTTCAGAACTGCCCTGTGGTCCTACTGGCAGGATGAACTTGCCAGTCCGCTAAGGTTACAGAAGCATCTATCGGCTTTGGGACAGTTCTGGGATAGTGTGAAATCTAAAAGCGACAGGCTGACTTAGCTTTCATCAATCTAAGGAGCATCTCAAGTTCCAAGCTAGTCTGGGTGACCTAGTTTTAAAAATAAGTTGTGAGCCAGGTATGGTGGTGCACACCTGTGATCCCAGCACTTGGAAAGCAGAGGCAGGCTGATCTCTTTGAGTTTGAGGCTAGCCTGGTCTACAAAGTGAGTCCAGGACAGCCAGGGCTACACAGGGAAACCCTGTCTCAAAAAACAAAACAAAACAAAAGGCCTCGTAGCCTAAAAAGAAAAGAAAAATCACACACAGGGCTGTGAAACCGGCTATAAGAACATGAGAAGATCCAGGTGTGGTGGTTCACACCTTTAGCTCAGTACTCCAGCGGGAGAAGGACCTCTGTGAACTCAAAGCCAGTTCCAGGACAGCCAGGGCTACACAGAGAAACCCTGTCTCAGAAGAATAAAAAAAGGAGGAGGGGCTGGAGAGGTAGCTTAGCGTTTAAGATCACTGCCTGTTCTTCCAGAGGACCTGAGTTCAATTCCCAGCAACCACATGGTGGCTCACAGCCATCTGTAATCACATTTGATGCTCTCCTCTGGCATGCAAATAGAACACTCAGATAAATAAATATTTTTTTAAAACCTTTAAAAAAGAGAATGAAAGAAAAGAAAAACATTATACTCTTGAGGTCCTAAAGTAGGAAAACATGTTTCCATGAACAAACTACCTATGTTCTCACATGTAAAAATAAAGCAAATATGAAAACTGTTCTAGGGTCAGGTCATTTAGCTGGTAGAACACTAGCCTAGCCTGTAGGAAGCCCTGGGTTCAAGCCCTAGCACTGCTTAAAACTGGGCATGGTGGTACATATTCACAGCTCTCAGGAGATGTAGCCAGGAGGATCAAAGTTAATGCCTTCTTGGACTACACAGGAACCTTGAAGCCTGCCTAGGACACATGAAAATCTGTCTCAAAAACAAAAACCAAAACCCTTTGTATAGCAGCACAATTTTGATGTAAATCTAAGTCTGTATATTTTCTGTCTGTTGAAAGCAGTTTTTCAATTCTGACGAAGTTGGGAGAAACCATTAAGCTGTGAACAGAGTTTGAAGACGTCATGACATCTAACATTGCTTCCCGGGTGGCAACACTGCTGTACCTGGCCATCCATCACTCATATATCGAGAGAGAAAGCTGTAGGGTCGGTTTTCAGCGTTGTGACAAAAACACCCGAGAAGCAACTAAAGAGGGACCTTTTGTTTATTTCATTTCTAGTCCATTGTGTCTGGGAGGGTGTAATGGGGCAGTGCTGGTCCTTCATGACCACCGGGAAGCAGGGGGAGAAATGGTGGGCTTCAGCTCTCCCCCTCCTTTTAAAAAGTATTTTATTTAAT
The DNA here is from genome assembly GCF_964271855.1 of Acomys minous. Classification (NCBI taxonomy): domain Eukaryota; kingdom Metazoa; phylum Chordata; class Mammalia; order Rodentia; family Muridae; genus Acomys; species Acomys minous. The sequence continues at coordinate 90,182,221 of NC_140486.1, read as the reverse complement.
TTTAATTTATGTGCGTTGGTGTGAGGGTGTCAGATCTTGGAGTTACAGTTGTGAGCTGCCCCTGTGGGTGCTGGGAATTGAACCCGGTTCCTTTAGGAGAGCAGGCAGTGCTCTTAACCACTGAGCCATCTCTCCAGCCCTCAGTCCTCTCCTTTATCCCTCTCTGGCCAACAGACACTGGGTGGTGCCGTCCATATTCAAGGAGGGCTCTGCACACACACCGTAGCCAGAGCCCCGCTGGAAGTATCCTCCCACAGGTGTGCGTTACCAATCTTAGCACATCTAACCTAATCAAGTAGGGTCTGCAGAAGTAGCTCAGTCGGCAGTGTTTGACTGAGCATGCGCAAGGCTCTGGATTCCATCCTTAGCACCAAGAAAGTATCAGCCAGGAATGGTAGCACAGCACTGGTAATCCTAGCTCCTCAGAGGTGGCAGCAGGAGGATCTTAGGAGTTCATGGTCTGGCTGGAGAGAAGGTGCAGTGGTTAAGAGCACTGGCTGCTCTTCCAGGGCACGTTTTCAGCACCCTGTAGTGGCTCACAACCGTCTATAACTCCAACCCCAGGGATCTGGGATCCCTTTTCTGACCTCCATGGGCACTTAGGCATGCACATGGCCTATAGACATACATGCAGGCAAAACACTCATACATATTAAGTAACAAAATAAATCATTAAAAACAAAAGTCAAAGGTCATCCTTGGCTACATAGCAAGTTCAAGGCCAGTCTGGGATACATGAGAACCTGTCTCAAAAAGAAAGTTAACTGTTATGGCAATCTATTGCTATTACCTGTGAAATGAGAATGCTGGTGACAACATCTATAGAATTAATAGTTATTGCTCCTTTTTAATTAATTTATTTATTGTTTTTTGTTTGTTTGTAGCTTTGGCTGTCCTGGACTCACTTTGTAGACCAGCCTGGCCTCAAACCTGCCTCTACCTCCCAGGGTGCTGGGGATTACAAACGTGCACCACCACGCCCAGCTTTCCTTTTTTATTTCTGAGATACTCTCTAGCCCAGTCTGACCTGAAACTCACTAGGTAGCCAAGAGAACTCCAGCAGTCTTGCTGCCTCGGCCTTCAAAATGCTGGGACCACAGGCAGACCCACCAAGGACGGCTGCTAGTATTGTGCTAAGCACATAGGAGTTACACATTTCTGAACTTGTGGTTTGCTGACTTTGAGACAGAGCCTCCCAGTGTAATCCAGGTGGTCCTGAACTGGTGGTACTTCTTCTGAGTGCAGGGTGACACGCGTGCACCACCAGGGATGGCGGTAGGAATCTCACCTTAGTTTTTCTTCTTTGCTGCTCTTGGGGTGCTTTAGTGTCTCAGCCAGACTAGGCATGTGTTCTACTACTGAGCTATATCTCCAGCCCCTTTTATTTGTTTGTTTGCTTTGTTTTTGTTTTGTTTTTTTGAGACAGGGTCTCTCTGATTAGCCTTGGCTATCCTGGACTAAGCTTTGTATACCAGGCTGGCCTGGAACTCACATCGATCCGCCTGCCTCGGCCTTCCGAGTGCTGGGATTAAAGAAGTGCCTGGCTCTATCTCCAGCTCCTTTAAAATTATTTTCTCTAACAGGATCTCACTAGCCCAGGCCTGCCATTTAGAACCCTCTTGCCTCATTTCCTGAGGACCTTGGATTACAGAACTAAACCACAGGTTCACCCCTAGGAGTCTGACCTTTACACAAGAACAAAAATGGGGGGTGGAGAGTGGCTCAGTGGTTAAGAGAACTTTGCTGCTGGAGCAGAGGGCTCACATTCAGTTCCCAGGATCCACACGGCAGCCACAATTGTCTATAACTCCAGTTCTGGGGGCTCTGACACCTTTTTCTGAGCCTCCAAAGACACCAGGCACTCTTGTACACATATGTACACGCAGGCAAAATACCGACACATAAAATTTAAAACAAGTTTCAAAGAATGAAAGGAGACACTGAGTATCCTGTGGCCTTTAAAAAAAAAAAAAAAAGAACATTTGGGGGGCTAGAGAGATGGCTCAGAGGTTAAGAACACTTTCTGTTCTTCCAGAGGTCCTGAGTTCAATTCCCAGCAACCACATAGTGACTCACAACCATCTAGAATGCGATCTGCCACCCTCTTCTGGTAGGCAGACACACATACAGGCAGAACATTGTATACATAATAAATAAATCTTAAAAAAAAAAAAAAAAAAAAAGAAAGAACAGTTTATTTTATACGTTTGCCTGCATGTATGTGGACTGCATTCCTGCCTGGTGCCTTCAAAGGCTAGAAGGAAGAACTAGTTCCCAGAACTGGAGCTAGGGGACAGTTGTAAGCTGCCACGTAGGTGCTGCAGTGAATCTGGGTTGTCTGCAACAATGCAAGGGCCGAGCCATCCTCCTAGTGTGGTGTCTAATACAACCCGTGTACAGTTTGGTACTAAAATAAAAAACATTAAATAACTTCCGTGTGGTAGTGCACACTGTTAATCTCAGCACTTGGGAGGCGAAGGCAAGTAGATCTCTGTGAGTGCAAGACCAGCCTGGTAAAGCAAGTCTAGGACAGCCAGGACTACAAGAGAAACCCTGTCTCTGAATGACAAACAAACAAACAATACCTGTTTATAGGAAGGTTATATTAGCTACTTGAATTATTCCTGAGATTAAGCCACTAAAAACAGCTTGGTATTTTAATAATGTTTATTACATCTTAGTGTTGGTCACCAATATTTACTTCACTGCTTTCCAAAGTCAGATATTTAGGAAGCATTTGCTTAATGAATAAGTTAATAGCAGGGGTATGATGAGATTATTTATTTATTTTTAAACGGCTTCCTTTTGCAGTAGGATCTCAGCATGTTGCCTAGTCTGACTTCCAGTTCTCCAGCTTAGGTGAACCCCTGTGCTAGCTTCCCGGGTCACCGCAGCCACCTGCATACATGACTGACTATGCGTGGTGTAGATTATTTAACTTTTCTCATGCGACTCTGAGGATGCAGTTTCCAGCCAGGGACATGTGTAGGGGTTTATAAAGCATTCTTTATACAGCAGAGGGATATGGCGGGATGGACTAGAATCCTTGCTTTTACAGCTGTGTAAAAATCTGTGTTGCTGATACAAACATGAAAGAGATCAGACAGATCCACGGTGTTTCACTGCTGCTGGAGGACAGGATAAAAACCAGTGTCCTGCTAGTGTGAAACTAATGGCATTTCCTTTCATTAAGGGTTTAGACAAATGTACAATAAAATATAATAATAATAATAATAATAATAATAATAATAATAATAATAATAATAATAATAATAATAATAATAATACACAGGGTTTCTTTGTGTAGCCTTGGCTGTCCTGGACTCAGTTTGTAGACCAGGCTGCCCTTGAACTTACAGAGATCTCCCTGCCTCTGCTTCTGCCTCCTGAGTGCTGGGAACAAATATAATTCCTTTTGTTTGTTGGTTTGTTTGTTTTTCGAGACAGGGTTTCTCTGTATAGCTTTGGCTGTCCTAGACTTGCTTTGTAGACCAGGCTGGTCTGGAACTCACATTGATCCACCTACCTCTGCCTCCTGAGTGCTGGGATTAAGGGCGTGTGCCACCACGCCTGGCCAAATACAATTTCTTAAAAGCACCACGCATGATCATGGCTAATGTCCATAATTTCAGTACTTGGTTGGCTGAGGCAGGAGGATTACTGTGAATTTGCGGCCATCTTGAGTTCCAGTCTAGCCTAGACAAGAGTGAGAACTTGTCTCAAAACAAAACACAGCAGTCAAGGTAGAGTTGCTTGGCAGGGTTTGCCTGTGTACATGAAACCCAGGGCCTGGTCCCCAGCACCACATAAATGGGACACAGTGACACATGCCTATGGTCCTAGCACTCGGGAGGTGGAAACATGATAAAAAATTTAAGGTTGCCAGCTGTGGTGGCGCATGCCTTTAATCCGGGAGGCAGAGGCAGGCGTATCGCTGTGAGTTCGAAGCCAGCCCTGGTCTACAAAGTGAGTCCAGGACAGCCAAGGCTACACAGAGAAACTCTGTCTCAGAATGCCAAAAAACAAACAAACAAACAAAAAACCCAACCAAACAAGAGCATGGACTTTATTCTCAACAATAGAGAAAGTGCTTAGCATCTACAAATCCCTGGCTCAATCTACACCACCAACAAAATCATTTTCTACGGAGGGCATGATGACACACGGCAAGCTTGGGCTACGTAACAGGGACTCCATCTTAAACAACCTGCTTTATGGAGTGACCAGTTATCTCATTAGGAAGACCACTATCTCACTGTGTTCCTGTAGAGAGTAGAATAGTGGCTCCCAAAGGTGTCATGCCTTTATCCCCCGACCTGTGAGTAGGCTTGCATAGCAAAAGACATTCTTTGTGTGTGACTACATTAATTTTTTTTATTTTAAATATTTATTTATTTATTACGTATAAAGTGCTCTGCCTGCATGTAACGATGGCGACTGCAACTGCACACCAGAAGAGGGCACCAGATCTCATTACAGATGGTTGTGAGCCACCATGTGCTTGCTGAGATTTGAACTCATGACCTTTGGAAGAGCAGGCAGTGCTCTTAACCTCTGCACCATCTCTCCAGCCCTACATTAAATTTCTTTTTTTTTTAAGATTTATTTATTTATTATTATGTATACAGTGTTATGCCTGCCTGTACACCTGTAGGCCCGAGGAGGGGTATCAGATCACGTTAAAGGTGGTTGTGAACCACCATGTGGTTGCTGGGAATTGAACTCAGGACCTTTGGAAGAACAGGCAGCGCTCTTAACCATTGAGCCATCTCTCCAGCCCTACATTAAATTTCTTAAAGTGGGAAGATGACCCTGTATTTATCCAGGTGGCCTAACAGTACCAAAGGGTCCCTATAAGAGCAAGCCATATGGATCAGAGTCAGAGAGAGACTGGAAGGTCTTATGCTGCTGGCTGTCAAGATGGAATTGGGATGGCCATGAAGAAGAAAGGCTGTAGAATACCGCCACTGCCTCTGGGAACAGTGTGACTTTACTAGTATCTGTTGTTGTTGTTGTTTGTTTTGAGATGGAGTCTAACTAGGTAGTCTGGCTGGCCAGGACTAGCTAGCTGTTCTGTAGACCAGGATAGCCTCTTTCCAAGTGCCAGGATTAACTACGTGCATAAGTAAAGCATGCACTGAGGTCAGAGGTCAACACATCTGGCTTCTTACATCTTAATTTTAACCACGTAAATACTATTTTGGATTTCTGTTTCCAGAATGACAAGATAATAGATTATGTTGGCTTAGACCATTAATTAAATCTTTGTTGGTTTAGGCTAGATGTACTGACACCTACTTGTAATCTTAGCATTTGGGAGGCTGACTACAGACTTGAGTATTAGAGGCAAACCTGAGATATAGCAAGACACCAAGACAAAGCAGACACACATGATTAGCACACAGAAGAAACAAACAAGCCAGGCTGTGGTGGTGCACACATTTAATTCCAGCGCTCAGGGAGGCAGAGACAGGTGGGTGGTTTTGAGTTCGAGGCCAGCCTGGTATATATAGCAAGTCCACGACAGCCGGAATTACACAGAAAAAAACCGTCTCAAAAGCAAAACAAAACAAAACAAAACAAAAAAACCCAAAAAAACAAAAAAAGAAAAAAGTTAGTAGTGGACATGGAAAACCTCAGTGGAGCCCCATTTTTTCAGAATGCCCATTATAATTGTACAGAAGTTCACGACAGCATCTAGTTTGGGACTGGGCAGGTGCTAAGGTGCCTTCCTCCAACCAGTGTCATGTTTTTGTGAATTAGAATAAAGTTGTTTTATTTTAAAGATTTATTTTTATTTAACATGCACAAGTGTCTGCCTGAATGTATATTGTATGTGCACCATGTGCATGCTTGGTACCCAGGGATGTCAGATGAGTATGTCAGATCCATTTGAACTAGGACTACAGAGAGTTGTGAGCCTCCTACCACCCATATGCAAGGTTTAAATAACAGAGTGGGAAGGAGTAGGCATCCCAGAATTTTACCACCCTCAGTAGTGATGGTAACATTGATCTCTAGTTAAAATGTTTTCTGGATTTCTCCACTACAGACTTGGGTTTTTTCATTATGACTAACGGGTTTTTCTTTGTCTTGCTTAAGTTTTTTGAGACAGGGTTTCTCTGTGTAGCCTTGGCTGTCCTGGACTCACTTTTGTAGAGCAGGTTGGCCTTGACCTCAGTGATCCACCTGCCTCTGCCTCCAAGTGCTGAGAGTACAGGCATGCGCCACCACACCTGGCTAATGGGTTTATTTTTTAAAAATAAAACCATGGGGCAGAGATGGCTCAGTGGTTTAAGAGCTTGTACTGCTCTTGCAGGGGGACCCAAGTTCAGTTCCCAGCACCAACGCTGGATGGCTTACAACTACCTCTAAAAACAACTAGAGAAGACAACTGTTTCTCCCTCCCCCCTTTTCCCTACCTTCTTCCTTTCTTTGAAATTACAGGAATGTGCTACATGCCCAACTTTATGCCACATTTCAAATTCGAGTCTATTCATACAGAAAGTGTGAGAAGGACTGTTTTCAGGGAAACCTGCTTCCTTTGTGTGTGTGGGGGGGGTGGGGTATGTGACAATAGCACGGGCAGTGTCTTCTAGTAGCTAAGAGGGATTCTCAGCTGCCAGCCCACAAGACAACTGTTCGGTATACAACCTCAAGGAAGCGACCAACAACTCCAATGAGAAGGCTGTCCAGCCCACACGTAGACTTTGGCATTGACTGCTAGGTAGACACAGAAGCCACTCGTAGTTTTGACCTCCAAAAACTGAGATAATAAGTGGGTGTTTCTTTCAGATGCTGCTGTGACTTGTTACGGTGGCAATAGAAAATGATATCATTATGAATACACTGACATCACATACAGACCATCTGAGAGTCTCTTTTTTTGTTTTTGGCTTTATGAGACAGGGTTTCTCTGTGTAGCCTTGGCTGTCCTGGACTCACTTTGTAGACAAGGCTGGCCTCGATCTCACAGCGATCCGCCTGCCTCTGTCGCCCGAGTGCTGGGATTAAAGGCGTGCGCCACCATGCCCAGCACCTCTGAGATTCTTGAAAAAAACAAAACACTGGAAAAAAACCAAAGTAAGAGACATTCTACCAGATGAAGAGCAGTACTCTTCCAGAGTGATGAGGTCAGGAAGCACTGAGTAATGGGAGCAGAGAAAGGATGTGAGAGTGAAGCTGGGGAAATCTGAGCGGAGACCACTAACGAAGCTACACAAACAGACCAGCCGGATGTCCTAGGATTGGGAGAGGCAACGTAACTTAAGTAATTCACCGGCTAGGATTTGTTTTCTTCCAATTGTTTTCTTTTTTTTTTCTTCATTTATAATAGCTTAATTTTTTTTTCTTATTTTGTAGGTTTGGTTCATTTTGTTTCGTGTTGCTCAGGCTGGCTTTAAACTCCGTATGTTGCAGAGGATCACCCCGAACCATCCTCCTGCCTCCACCTGCCGCAGCTGCTCTGCCCAGCAAGGTAGCTTGATTTTGGAAGAGTTGGTGTGTTTCAAAAGACAGTATATACTGGGCATATTAGGGTACACCTACTTGCCTCAGCATTTGGGAGGCATAAGCAGGAGGATCAGGAGTTCAGGTCCATCCTTGGCTTTATAGTGAATTTGAGGCCAACCTGGCTACAAGTAACCCTGTTTTAAAACAGAACAAAATAAGCAAAAGATAGCATAGTTTAACTGTGTCAGCAGTTGTGATGCAATAGTATAGATTAAGAAGAGTAAAAAAAATTTTTTTTTTAAAGACAGGGTTTCTCTTGTAGTCCTGGCTGTCCTGGAACTCGCTCTGTAAACCAGGCTGGCCTTTAACTCACAGAGATTCCCCTGCCTCTGCCTCCTGAGTTCTGGGATTAAAGGCATACACCACCGCCCCCGGTTTGTAAAGGATTTTAAAAAAAGATTTATTAGTTTATTTATTATGTATGAGGGTGTCCCTGTCCCATCCCCCATCCCCCCATCTCTCTGTGTACTACTTGTGTGTAGTGCCCTCAGGGGCCAGAACTGGGGTTATAGATTGAGCAGCAACTGGGTGGTGCTGTTGACTGAACCCTGCCTCTTAACCACTGGCCATCTCTTAGCCCTAGCCCCAATGACTGCTTCTTGCTTTGTTTCAACATAAATAGTATGTGTTGTGTAAGAAATATATGCATGCTCTTTGTCCTGATTCCCTGACACAAAGCTTCTAAGCCCCGCATAATTTCCAGATGACAGATGTATGTGCACGTGGCCATTGTCCCTGGTCCCTCACGGAGTTCTAAAAGCTTTTGGAATTCCTGGGTCAAAGGAATATCTTCCTAGTGAGTGAGTGATCCTTGACCTGCTCCCAAACATCTTAGGAGTGAGCTGAGACCAGAAACACCAAACCTCAGTCAGAGGCCTGAAACCTTCTTTGCCTACTCTGTGGCCCTAGGGAAGGAAGAGGGGCAGGTGATGGAGTTAATAATTAAGCAGGGCTACGTGACTCCACATGCCAGGGTATGGAAGATTCCAGAGTGGAGAACACATACCGGAGCTCAGAGGGTGATGTGTCCAGGGAGGCCTGTTCTTCTGTCCCAATGATCCTGGGTTAGACTCTTTGTTAGAAACCAGGAGTGGTCCTGTTTGTATAAGGAGTCCCAGCAAATTATCAAACTAGAGGTTGCGGGACAGAAGTCTGCACAGCCTGAGGACCCGATGCTTGGTTGATGAGGGTTGTCTTGTGGGACTGAGCCACTAAACCTGTGGGATCTGACGACAACTTTTGGTAACCTGTGTCACCATTTCACTTAAAATTTTATTTATTTATTTATTATGTAGCGTGTTCTGCTTGCATGTGCACCTGCGCTCTAGTGATCTGTTGCCTCAGTCTCTAGAGAAATTGGGACTACAGTCAGACAGACACACGTGTGTCTGGCAGTATCAGAAATATTGTTTTGGGGGGAAAAGAGCTCAGCAAATAGAACTATAAATACCCAAAATCCTTTCTTGCTGCTTAGAAGAATCCTTCCCTTTTTCCTGCTGCTCTGTGGAGGACCCAGGTTTCTTTTCCCAGCACCTACATGTTGGCTTATAACGTCTCTTAACTCCAGCTTCGTGGTCCAGCGCCCTCTTCTGGCTTCTGAGGCACTAGCACTTACATGCATGCGGGTAAAACACTCAAAACACATACTATGCATCTTTAAAGAATCTTCATTTTTCTCATCTTGGCTATGATAGTTCTAGAAGCAAAAGAGAACAGTAGCATACTACTCCCGCAGAAAATAAAGATACTGGAGCTGGCGAGGTGGCTCAGCAGTTAAGAGCAATGGCTGTTCTTCCAAAAGACCCCGGTTCAATTCCTAGCACCCACATGGCAGCTCAGCATCTGACAAGACAACTTCTCTCTCTCTCTCTCTCTCTCTCTCTCTCTCTCTCTCTCTCTCTCTCTCTCTCTCTCTCTCTCTCTCTCTCTCTCTCACACACACACACACACACACACACACACACACACACACAGACAGACATGCAGGCAAAACACCAATGCATATAAAAATTAATATATAAGAATTTATAAAAGAAAATAAGAATTCCATATTGGAATATGTATATACTCTATATAGTTATGTACATGCATATATGTACTTGATCGGAAGAAAACAGAAACTTCTTTTTAAAAACAACAAAAAGACAAATGGCCTGAGAGAGCAGTTAATGGTGTTTCTTAGAATGGTATATTGCAATTCTTAGTTATCTGGCCCCAACATGGCCTGGAACTCAGGCTGGCCTCTTACTTTGTGTGTAACTGGGGATGACCTTGAACTCCTGCTTGTCCTTGCCTTTAGCGGCTGGGATTTAGGTGTTTATTCAGTGCTGGGGATTGGACCCAGGGCCTTTTGCACGCTAGGCAAACACACTACCAAGAGAACTAAATCCTTAGCTCTACCTACTTATTTTGATATGGAGTTACACTCTATGATGCTGGAATATGTGTGTGCATTGCCATGGCTGGTTCTGAATTGTTTTCTTAGTTTAACTCAGAGGTAGACATACTTACTTGTAATAACTTATTCCATTACCAGCAGCAGCAGCAGCAGCAGCAGCAGCAGCAGCAGCAGCAGCAGCCCAACTACTACTGCTAATATGATTCACTGCTCTTAAATTTTATTTATCTATCTTTCTATTTGTATTTAATGAGTATGGGTGTTTTGCCTACATGTATGCCAGTGTACCACATTTGTGCCTGGTACCCACAGAAGCCAGAATAGAGTGTCAGAGGCCTTGAACTGGAGTTACAGATGATTGTTAGCTACCATGTGAGTGCTGGGAGCTGAACCAGGTCCTTTGGTGTGCTCTTAACTGCTGGGCCACTTCTCCAGCCCTGCTCTTCGGCACAGTGGCACACGCCTGTGATTCCAGGGTTATTCAGGTTACACTGGGAAGGTTACTGTGATTTTGAGTCCTGCCTGGGCTATACAGTACCATGCCAGCCAGAGCCAAATAGTGAGAAAAATCTAGTCTCAAAACCAGAACCATAAAATGTAAGTAACAGCTCTTCCTCCCTCCTCAATACAGATGCAGTGGCTCTCATTCGGCTCAAGGCTGGCCTAACTGCTTTCTCTGAGGCTGATGTTCACATCATCCTCAACAGGGTAACAGGAAGCATCTGTGCACCCTACCACAAACGGAGGTGACCCACTCTTGCAACATTTGAAGGATAAATTCTGTTGGTAGTAGATTATTACATAATCGCTCTTAATACATTTAAAATAGACATACAGCTTCTGTGACTACGAGACTATTCAGGATCCCCCCAAATTGAAAAGTTGGGTCCCCGTGTTCTTTAGTTGTCCCATTTGTGCCACCTCCTCAATAGTGATTTATGGGAAAGATGTTCCTTTAAAAAAAAAATAATTTATTTATTTTTATTATATGCACATTGGTGTTTTGCCTGTGTGTATGTCTGTGTGAAGGTGTCAGATCTTAGAGTTATAGACAGTTGTGAGCTGCCATGTGGGTGCTGGGAATTGAACCTGGGTCCTTTGGGAGATCAGTCAGTGCTCTTAACCACTGAGCCATCTCTTCAGCCCCGGGAAAGATGTTCTTACAGATTCTTGTTGTGGGGGCTAGAGAGATGGCTCAGTGGTTAATAGCACTGTCTGCTCTTCCAGAGGTCCTGAGTTCAATTCCTAGCAACCATATGGTGGCTCACAACTTTCTATATTGGGATCTAACGCCCTCTTCTGGCATGCAGTCATACATGCAGATAGAGCACTCATACACATAATAAATAACTAAATAAATAAATAAATAATCCCACCACTTGGGAGGCAGAGGTAGGTGGATCTCTGTGAGTTCAAGGCCAGTTTGGTCTAGGAAAGTAAGTCCAAGATAGCCAAGGCTACACAGAGAAACCCTGTCTTGGGTGGAAAAAATCCCAAGGTTTTCTTCTAGCTGGGTGTGGTGGCACACACCTTTGATCCCAGCACTGGGGAGGCAGAAGCAGGCAGATCTCTATAAGTTCGAGGCCAGCCTGGTCTACAAAGAGAGCCCAGGGCAGCCAGGGCTCTGTGTAACAGAGAAACCTTGTCTCAAAAAAATAAAACAAACAAACTTTTGTTATGATATAGAAGCATTTATAGTGACAGCAAAACTTAGGAAAGAAAGCAAAAGGAAAAGTTAACACCTTTAAATGAAATTCCACTTGTGCCAACTTTAAAATAAGCTCTATATGACTGGGGCTCGCTGTGTGAAGAGTGCTTTGTTTGGGGCTGGGCGGATAGCTCAGTTGAGATGCAGCAAAGTTCTTGTGTAGTAGGCGTGAAGCCCTGGGTTATATCACCCATCATGCATCTACTAAGTATGTTGGTTCATGCCTGCAATTCTAGAATTCTAGAAATGGAGGCAAAGAGAGCACAAGTTCAAGGCTAACCCTGGCTACAAAGAGTTCTAGGCCATCATGGGCTATATGAGCCTGCCTCAAAAACAAACAAACAAAGCAAAACCCCCAACACCTGTTGTTTTCCCCTCCCTCTCTTCAGCACTTCTTTCCTTCTTACACACTTTAGATCCAAGCATTATCTTTGACTTAAGAGGTAAACAGCCAGCATGGAATCTACTTTGGATTTCACATGCCTGTAATCTCAACCCAGCTGTGTCAAGACTTCATCCGAGATAAAACAATTCGGGGGGCAGGCAAATTTATTTTGGCTTACTGGTTCAGAGGTTTCAGGCCACAGTGAGGCAAAGCATCCCAGTAGATGGGGATACAGGAGTAAAGTCGCTTACCTTCAGGCCATCAGGAAGCACAAAGACCCAGAAGCACAGTTTGGGACAAGATACAGTCCAAAAGGGCACAGGCTCAGTGGCCCACTTCCTCCAAGCACCTGATCCCGAATTATCAATGATCAACCCATCTACAAAGTCCTTACTATCTAACCACTTCCCAGAGCTCATCAGTTGGCTAATCAGCCCCATGTACATGATGGGGGTGGCGTTTCGCATCCAAACCACAACACCCTTTTCATTTTTTTTTTCCACAAAGGAAGCCCTGGCATTGCCAGCTTTGCCTTCTGCTTTTCGTTTGTTTGTCTGGTTTTGTTTTTTGCTTTAATGACTGCACGCAGCTTGCGTTGCTCCTTTGTGTCTGTGACCTAAATTTCATGGACACGCCACACTTTGATGAGATGCTCTAAATGGGGTGATGTCCTAATTAGTCAACAAATTTCCCATGCATGCGTTTAGCTCTGCCAGCGGGGGATGGGAGGGTGGGGGGTGGGGTGGTTAGGGGAGGTTAAATTTAAGCCAATAATCTGAAGTTTTGCTTCTTCAGCTTCTTCAGTTCCTATGGATTTAAATCTATATCAAGAATGGGAACTATCTATCATCATCTGTCCGTCCATCCATCCATCATCCATCCATCCATCCATCCTACTCACTGTTTACCGAGAGGCGATGTCACCACATTTTGCCCTTATAAACACAGCAGCAGTGTTTCGCTTCACTTATTTATTTATTTATTTATTTATTTAGGCCCAGTCCAGAAGCACACCCAAGCACAGAATATGTTAATGCCTTTTCTTCCTCCAGTGCTGGGAATCAAACTCTCTTCCTTGGAAATGGCGGATAATGCTCTGCCACGGAAAAGCATCTCAAGACAGAGATGAAGGCACCGCAAAAAGAGGCAAAAGAGGGTACGGGAGGAGGCTGAGAAAAGCTTAAGGGAGTTTTACCTGCTTTTGTCTCATTTCTTTCTCATTCTGGTTTGAAGAGAATTACTTGTTACTGTGTGGTGGAGGCATGTGAGTGCCACAGTGCACACGGGACAGGAAAGCTCTGTGCAGCCCGTTGTCTCTCTTTCCACCTTTATGTGGGGTCCAGGGATTAAACCCAGGTTGCCAGGGTTGTGCAGCAAGTGTCTTTCTCCACTGAGCGATCACACTTTTCCTCCTGGTTTTATGTCTAAAAGAAAGCCAGACACAATGCCTAACAAATGCCTGTAAGCATACCCTTGGGAGGCAGGACTGAAGAGACTGCCACAACTTCCAGGCTGGTCTGGTTTACATAGTTAATTCCAGGCTAGTTTGAGACTCTGTCTCTCTTACGAGAGCAAAACAAAATGCAACTGGCCATAGGATCGCGTGACACCTGGGAGCTGCAATGCATACAAAGGTAAGTGGTCTCATTTAAGTCACGGAGACTTCCCTTTTCTTCTATACTACAACCCCCTCTGTTTCTGGCCATCTTCTCCTTTGACCTATGTTCACAGTTACTCTTTTTCATTTTATCCAAAGGAGTGGCCCGACCCCTGTGTTTCACCACCTCACTACTGAACTCTGACCACCTACAGAACGGTATGATGGGGACTCTGGAGCACACAAGTCTAAATTTATTAGTGGCTGTGTTCCATAACATCTTTAAATTACGTGTCTGGAACCTGGAATTTATTTCCCCATGGAAATAGTGGTTACATTCCCAGTGGGTCTACAAAAGCTTGTTTAGCCAGGAATGTCACAGAAATGAACAGTGTCACCTTCCTATTCACCCTGCTTATTACCCTGAGGTCTCTACGGAGTTCTCGCCTTACTACACGGGTTAACTAGCCATCACTTCAGGGCCACATTTTTTTCTCCTTGTAAATTACAGAAAAGGTGGATTATCATTGCTAACTCTACCTAAAATCCAATCTTTTTTTTTTTTTTTAAAGATTTTATTTATTATGTATACAGTGTTTGAAGGCCAGAAGAGGGCATCAGACCACATTATAGATGGTTGTGAGCCACCATGTGGTTGCTGGGAATTGAACTCAGGACCTTTGCAACAGCAGCAGAACAGTCAGTGCTCTTAACCTCTGAGCCATCTCTCCAGCCCCCCTAAAATCCAATCTTTAATCTCTTATCTCTCTTTGAAGCTGTTTTGTTTCTAAACTAATGATCACTTAAGATGTGACTCTGGTGGAATTATTCTCCTAACATCCGGAGAAATAATGTCCCCAATGCTGACACTGCAGCTACACTGTCACACTCTCTGCCTAGTTTGAAAAGGACCTGCTGTCAGCTGTAGAGTGATTTTAATCCAGCAACATGGGTACTCTAGCTGGAATACAGACACACCCTTAACACACACCTTTATTTTATTTTTTGTTTTTTTGAGACAGGGTTTCTCTGTGTAGCCTTAGTTGTCCTGGACTCACTTTGTAGTCCAGGCTGGCCTCAAACTCACAGTGATCTACCTGCCTCTGCCTCCCGAGTGCTGGGATTAAAGGCGTGCGCCACCATGCCCAGCTCACCAGCACACACCTTTAATCCCTCTGGCTGGAACAGCACAGGCCCTTAGGACACACCTTTAATCTCTAACAGTGAAGGGAAGGCTCGTTTGTAGGAGGAAGCATGCATGTTTGAAAGTCATGGCTAATTGAGAGGCAGAAAAAGTGATGATCTGAGAACAGAGAGAGAGGAGGCAGATTTACCTGGACAGTTTTAGAGATAGCTGAGGAGAGAACAAGCTAGACACAGGTGAAGACAGAATGAGCCAGAGAAGGAGAAGGAGCCAGAAGATTAGATCAGATTGCTAGAGTTGGTTTGAGGCAAAGTAGAGCAATTCAGTCAGAAGGTGAGAGAAGCCAGTTTGAATCAGTCAGTTTGGAGAGGAGTTTGAACCAGACCAGCTGAGTTGAAGAAGCCAACCAGAGTGCTGAAAGAGCCAGAAGGGGTGAGCAGTAAGTCTCAGAGACTGAAAACACTCTAGGCCTAGATCAGATTGTAAGGAGGCTAAACTTCCAGGACTCGGCCTAGGTTAGCAGATGAGGCAGTGAGCCTTGGAGGACAATTCCCTCTGGAGAGTGGAAGCTCCTTTTATACAGTGAGCACAGGTATTTGTAGGGCTTTGAGGAGGCTTAAGACAAATAAAGCAGCAGCCCCTCGGGAACTTTCAGTCACCCTTCTTGATTTTTAGCATAACAATAGATAGCAGTTCTCAGGTCTGAGTGGTCCTGGATAAGGGTGAGAATTTAGATTATCTGGTTAATGCTTATGTATATTTTGACTATATTTGAATGGGAGATATATCTCTCTTCCTCTCCATCCATCCATCCATCCATCCATCCAACCACCTATCATATTTTACTAAGTATTCCAGAGAGAGAGAGAGAGAGCGTGAGAGAGAGCTCGCAACTAACAAATAAACAACAACAAAAGGAATCCAGACAACAACTACAAAAAAGTCGAGCCTGGACATCTGCTCGACCTGTGTGTCCAGAAGAAAGAAGAGAGAGCTATGGCGGTGTATGTCCACTTCAAAGGTGGAGACAGGATGATTGGCTAAATATGGTTTGAGGCTAGCCTAGGCTATATGAGACCTCATCTCAAAAAAGAAAAAAACAAAACAATAAAACCTCAAACAACCCCCAAGACAGCACTCCACAAAAGACAATGTATGTTGTTAGTGGTTTCTTTCTTGAAAGAAAAAGAAAAAAAGAGGGTGGGGGCTGGAGAGATGGCTCAGAGGTTAGAGCACTGACTGCTTTTCCAGAGGTCCTGAGTTCAATTCCTGGCAACCACATGGTGGCTCTTCTGGTGTGCAGGCATACATGCAGACAGAACACTGTATACATATTGGATAAATAAATCTTTTTTTTTTTTTAAATTGGTGATTCTCAGCAAACCTTTGCCGAGAATGGCATTTTTACTTATAGACAAGTTCTAATACATTGTGCCGGGTGTGGTGTGAGGCAGAGACAGGTGGATCTATGAGCTCAAGGCCAAGCTAGTCTACAGAATGGGTCTGGGAAAGCCAAAGCTACACAGAGAAACTGTTTCCAACCCCACCCCCCCAAAAAAAACCCCAACCAACCGACCAACCAGACAACCAACCAAAAAAACCTAATACAGTAACCATACATGAATCTTTTACTTTAAGTTCACAATGTCTAAATAAGATTGTTTAAAATTATTTTTTCAGTAAGCATACAAAACAATGAGTATTGTTACACTTCCATACATATATATCACTATATAAAAGAGATCTTTTAAGGACAGAATATAGTTGTCATTTTCTTAAGAACATCACTATAATATTCACAACAAAGTACTCAGATTTTACAAAACCAAAATCACTAGTAGCAAAAGGTAGATACAGCAGGATAGATACATAATTATATAACTGGTGCATATAATACTTCAGAAGCTGTGGTAGGAGGCTTATAAATTCAAGACTACCTTGGGCCACATAGGGAGTTCAAGGCCAGCCTGGACTACAGAGACAGACCCTTCCTCAAAAAAGAAAAAAAGAAAAAAAAGAAAAAAAAAAGAGGGTGGGGGGAAGGAGGAGGAGGAGGAAGAGAGGAAAATCATATCATATACTTCTGGACCAGCCAGGGGACTTTCTCAAGCCAAACCAAACCAGAACAAAGAATAAAATAACACATAAACGTGCCTAGCTTGGTGGTGTCACGGCAGAGGCAGGTGGAGCTCTGAGTTTGAGGCCAGCGTGGTCTACACAGTTTCAGGACAGCCAAGAAACCCTGTCTCAAAACAAAACAAAACAAACAAACCACCCCCCCCAAACAAACAAAAAAAAGATGTAGCAAGTGTAATGCAGGTACAGCTTCAGCTCTTGAAAGGCTGTGATCACCATCTATAAAAAGTTAAGGCCACTTGGGAGGCAGAGGCAGGTGGACCTCTGAGTTTGAGGCCAGCCTGATCTACAAAGTGAGTCCAGGACAGTCAAGGCTACACAGATAAACCCTGTCCCGAAAAACAAAATAAGTAAATAAATAAATAAATAAATAAATAAATAAAATTGCGGCTTACATAAGGAAAAACATGTTGTGATCTAAGCTATGGAAACTTACTTCCTTGTTATGGCCACTGTGCTTTATGTGCAAGTGTTAAAGAACAACTGGGCAGCTCGGGGTGGGGCGGGCGGAGTGGGGTAGGGTAGGGTAGCGTGTGACTAATACTTGAGAGGCAGAGGGATGGCTATGAGTTCCATGCTAGCCTGCACTACCTACTGAGCTCAGGACCAGCTTGGGTAATACGGCAAGATCATATCGTAATCTCAAAACAAACAAACCAAACCAAAACAACAAAATTGTAAATACAACACAGCTTCACACGCAAGGCTTCCAAGATGGGAGGAACTATTTAATTTTTAATGCCTATAGTTTTTCCCATCAAAGGACGGAAAAACTCACAGAAGGAATTATATCCAAATTTAGATAAAATTCCTTAGACAAATTGTATCTGAATTCATCTAAAGTTATAACACAGACACAGGCATTTAAACATCAGTTACGCCTAAATGCAATGCGTTGTAATGAATTTTAAATGAAAATTTCTCATTCCCTTGGAGCACATAAAGAGGCCTGGCTATTTCCTACTGTGCTTTAATGCCTCTGCAAGCAGCTCTCCACAGCTGGCCTACCAGTCACCTCCAAACCCAGTACAGTTTAACTTGGATCCTGTTTATGTGCTAAAGTTTGCTCATTAAAAAAAAGGGGGGGGAGCTGGTGGTGGTGGTGGTGGGGGTGTATTCTGGACTGGAGAGATGGCCCAATGGTTAAGAGTACTGGCTGCTCTTCCAGAGGACCTGGGTTCAATTCCCAGTACCCACAAGGCGTCTCACAACTGTAACTCCAGTTCCAGGGGACCCAACATCCTCACACATATATACATGCAGGCAAAACACCAATACACATAAAATAAAAATAAATCACTAAAAAAAATTATGACATCCTAAGAACCTATAAAATCACTCAACAGGCTAGCAGCACACTGTAAGTTCTTAACATTTCAACACTAGGAAAACTAAACACACCTCTCAATTTTGTGTTACAAGAAGCAGATAGCAATATATATATATGTAATGCACCAAAGATCTGAACATTAAATAATCTATACAAGTTAAACGAAATAACACAAATGAAATCCTAGATGTGATTCGTAAAACAATTTTACTTGAAGAAGATCCAAAGCATCTTTCGATCTATTGCCAGGCTTACAGAAGTAATCTTTCTTTTTGGGCAGATGGACCATAACAGGCTTGAACTGCTGTACTGAGGGTTTAAATACATGGTGCTTCTATTTACACTGGGAAAGATAAACAGCTGTATTATGCCTTTCTGGACAGTCAATAGGTTTTACTTACATTGCTTTGAGAGAAGACAAAAGACATCTCTTTACAATAGACTCGCAACACCCTCAGTTTCTTGGATACCGAACCCACAAAATCTTAACCATAGCACATGAAAACGTACACGTACAATATAAACGGGCGATAAAATAAAGACACTAACGTGACCTCTAAGGTTCTTAAGTGCCAGTTTACAGACTGGCCACCAGATACAGAACTTGGACCTGCCATAAGAGAAAAATCATTATTAACCGGGGGGGGGGGGGATTAAGCTACGACTGTAACCATCATGGAAAAAGTTAAGACGGAAAACAATAATATCATAAAACCTGTGTCTTGTAAAGATTTCTTCCCATCACAAGGTGCAGAAACATTACTCCCACGGAGCAAATGACCTCGGTCCTGTTTCTTCCCTGCTTTTGCCCCTAGGCGCCGGTGTAGATCTCGAGTGTGGACTTTTTCCAGAGACGAGAGGTAGAAATCTGTACTTTATCCGGAGCTGGTGCACTTTCCCCCTTGGCCCATCTCTCCTCTGCCTCCAAGATGGTAGGAAAGTTGTCGTTTCGGAGGGCAGAGGAACTGCTCTGTGGTGTTATGTCCTCGCAGTGCCTGTAGTGGTGCTGTAGGAGGCTGCCGCCTCTTCTAGTGCAGGCGGGCAGCCCTGCCTTCTTGGCTGGAGAGTATATTCAGGGATTTCCCCTTAATGATCACCGACCCTGGGAGCACTTTTTTAGTTTCCAAAATAAAAATATGATCCTCACCCTTCTTGTACGACAGGGAAAGACTCTCGCTGAAGCCCAGGGGGGGAGCAGTATCAACCGAGCTTCCTAGTCCACTGCCAGCGCCTCTCTGATCTGTCAGCCTAGCCGAGGGAAAAGGGGGGGGTGGGGGGGAGGAGGAAAAAAAAATCAGAAAAAAAAAAAAGCAGCTGAAAGGTAAGCAGAGGCGGCCCCAGGCCCGGCCCACATCCCCGGGCTCCCGTAGGGCGGCGGGCTGGGCCGCGCAGGCAGGGCGGGCGGCGAGCGCGCTTACGTGAGGCCGGGGATTCGCCGGCCCACGCCAGGCCGCGGGCGGAGAATGAAAGGGTGAGTGGGGCCGGCGCTGGGGTTGGCGGGGGCCGGGGGGACCGGGGGGCCTCGGGGACGCCCGCAGGCAGCTACGGCGGGGGTTCCGGCGGCGGACTGAGCGCGGCCTGCGCGGGCCGGACTTGGGGGGTGCTGCGCAAGGGGGGGGCGCCCTAGGCCTCGGGCCCCGCGGCGGCCGCGCCCTGCCCCCGCGCCACAGGCCTCCCGCGCCCCTGGGGTCCCCCGGGGCCTCGGGGTTGGCGGGCCGGTGGGCGGCGCGGAGGGCTGCATCCTGCGCCGGCCCCAGGGCTCTCCCGCGGGGCGGAAGGCCGGGTGGCGGGGACCGGGGCGGCGGGGCCTCGGCGTGGGGAGTGTGCGGCAGCACCACCCCCCCTCTTTCCCCCCGTCCCCGGGCATCGCGTAGACGGGGGGCCCCCCGGATTCCGGTAACTGTTGGGTTTATTTATCCCCGTCCGCGGCGCTCCGGGCGGCCTGGCCGGGGCGGGGCGGGAGGCCTGGCGGGCGTGGGGTGGAGGGGCGGCGAGGAGTCAGGTGCAGCCGCGGCCCGGAAAGTTTCCTTCTAGGCCCGAATTGGGGGCTGCCCTCTCTCCGGGGAGCCTCGGTCCTAGCGCCCGGGACCCCGGAGGGCTTGGGGGCGAGCGCTCGGCTGGCGTGAAACTCTTTGCCAGTTCCTGTCCATTCAAGGTACTCCGCCCCTGCACCCCTCGCCCGCGCCCCACCCCACTCCCCACGATCCCCCTGCGGGGCTGCCAACTCCAGCCCATTCCCCAAGAGCTCCCAGGCCCGGGGAGAAGCCTTCTCTTCCGGTTTGGAAAAGTTTTCAAGGGATTTTTTTTTCTCTCTCTCTCCTTCTTAGCGTTATTAGTTAGTGACTGGGCTTTTGGGGGTGGGAAGGGAGGAGGTAGATTCAGGTGCTGTTTCTACAGCACAGTCTTTGCCCGTCGGCCACCCCCCCTTCCCCGCTGGTTTTTGTTTTTTAAATCCCGTACCCCACTTGTACATTTATTACCGCCCCCCCCCCCGCCTTCTCTCCTGGACTCCTTTGGGTTCCCAGTCCCCCTTTCTGGACAGCTCCGGCAGAAAGATAGTAAGTAGGGAGCAGAGAGCAAACTGTCAGGGAGAGAGAGGGGCAGGACCAGGCTGACTTCTGGAGCAGTCCCCTGCCCCCCCCCCCAGTTGTAGGACTTTCCCCCCTCTTATTTGGTCACTGTCCGGTAAAAACCAACTCAGAAACTGAAGCCGTGGGGGAGACCTCGGCTGACAGACGTTGCCGAGCATTCAAAATTGGGAGGAAGGAACTGGAGGGCAGGGCGGCTTTTTGAAGGCAGGTCTACCTGCAGTTTACAGAGCAATGACTGATTTGTTCTGGAATAACTAGGTTTACGTGGTATCCTTACATGGCACTCTAGAATTAGAAACATTGGGGGGTTTAGCCAGCTTAAAAGTTGTTATTGCTACAGCTCAGGGGCCTGTGGAGTGGCCCTGTGAACTGAACATAGGAGTTCGGCTCTGGCCTACCCTGGAAACGAACTCGATTTTGTTCTATTTTGGTGCCATCAGCTCCAAAACTTTCTTCGCTCCTTTTTTCTTTCATGTAGTAAACTTAAATGTCCAAATTCTAGGATTCCTTTCTCTTCAAGGATAGGCAGTTTCTGGAGGCTACAACTGACTACCTCCTGGTTGGTGTTTAATGTTGAAATTGCAGTGTACGTGGTCCTGCCACCCCCAGTCCCAGTGTGGGCAAGTGTGGGGAGTTGCTCTCTCTTTTTTTTCACATCTCTTCTTAGAGCTTGGGGCAGTGTGTGTGTGTGTGTGTCTGTGTGTCTGTGTGTGTGTGTGTGACCTGCTTGGTTGCAGGTTGGAGATTGCTGGCAGAGGCGTCCACGGTCTGATCTCAGCCCACAGGGCAGTTAGTGAAAAGCTGCCTGTCAATTGCAGAGCCACCGGGTAATCCATGACTTGGTCAGCTTCTGTCAGGCATTTCGCACACTGAGGCTCCTTACACGATTCTTACCAAGGAGTCTTTGCTTTTCTCTGGCTAAAATAGAGCTCTGTTTTCTCACAGAGTTAGATGACCAGCCATTTAGAATGGTGCCTCAGGAGGTCTTGATATTTGAAGATGGTGTGGATTTGGTATCAAAATGCAAATTGCATATAATGGTTGTTTTATCATTATTGATTAATTGAAATTGGTTATTGACTAAGGCGTTTTCATGTATGTGTATAGCAAAAAACATCATTTCTTTGATCACTGGCCCTTATTTTGAGCAAACTGCACAGAAGAAAAATCATTCTGAGTCCCCTTTCCCAGGATATTTTAAAGTTAGAAAAAAATCTTGCTATTTTCTAATATGCTTAATGCTTGTCATCAGTTTTATATTCTTAATTTCAAAAATTGTAAATGTACAAATACTGAAAAGTTTGTGATTTTCCTCCATCCTGTCTCAAACATTTTAATTACTTGTTTTAATATACTCATGGGATATTTTATTCCAAGAAGTGGGAGATTTGATGTTTTGAAACTTAATTTTATTTCAAACTACCAAGACTTTCTTCTGGGAACATACTGAATTAATTTTAAGTTGAAAGAGAATGTCTTTTTCACTATGAGTTGTTTGGTTTAAAAAGTAGATGTTTAGCCAGGCAGTGGTGAGACACACCTTTAACCCTAGCACTCAGGAGGCAGAGGCAGGTGGATCTCCAAGTTTGAGGCCAGCCTAGTCTACAAAGCAAGTCTAGGCTAGCCAAGGCTACACAGAGAAACTCTGTCTTGAAATACCAAAAAATAAAAAAAGTAGATGTTTAAACTGGGCGCGGTGGCTCATGCCTTTAATCCCAGCACTCCAGAGACGAGGCAGAGGCAGGTAGATCTCTGTGAGTTTGAGGCTAGTCTGGTCTACAAAGCAAGTCCAGGATGGCCAAGGCTACACAGAGAAACCCTGTCTCTGAAAAAAAAAATCCAAAGAAAAGAAAGAAAGAACTTTGTGTGTCCCATCTCCACTTTTTTTTTTTCTTTCTAGAAAACCATATTGCTGCTATTTAAACATTTTTATTTTTGTTTATGGGTGTTTTGTGTGCAGGTATGTCTGTGCACCATGTGGGTGTTATACCCGAGAAGGCCAGAAGAAGGTGTCAGATCCCCTGGAAACGGAGTTCCCATGGTTGTGAGCAGTCACAGGGGTGTTTGGAATGAACGCTGGATCCTCTGATAGAGCAGCAGGTGGTCTTGGTTGATGAGTCTTCTGTCTGCCTATTGCTGCTGATTTAAAGGACTGAACGTGTTAGCTTAGATAGAGTTAAACAGTCTGAAGTCTGACCTCTTGAACATATTAGTTCAACCAAACTCTTGGCATCCATTTTTCTCTAAGATCTTCTAGGCTTAGCCCTCAGCATCTAGGTTTGGAACAGGGTTTTAGACACTGGAAAACGTGGCGATTTGCACCTGAAGACAGCTTCTTCCCACACCTGGTAACCTGTGAAGCAGTAGGTGAGGCTGGCTGAGTGCTGCAGTGGATGGATGGGCTGTGCGAGGGACACAGCTGTGAGTGTATCCCAGCCGCCCTTGCGTGAAGGCTGACTTCAGACAACTCTCCTGGCCATGAGACTGGGGAGAAGCTTAATGTTAGCGCCGCCTGCTTCTCCTTCCCTGATTCAGAGTGGCAGACTGCTTGGTTCTAATTCTTTTGCACACTGTAATTCAGATATTTATTTATTTATTTAGGAGGCAGGGTCTCACAGCATGGAACTCACTCCTTAGATTAGGCTGGCCTGTGATTCATAAGTGTCCGTCCTGTCCCCACCTGCCCCACCCCCAGGGTTTCTCTGTTATCTTGGCTGTCCTGGACTTGCTTTCTAGAGATCCACCTGCCTATGCCTCCCGAGTGCTGTGATTGCAGGTGTGCTCCACCACGCCTGCCTGTGATTTACTCTTAGAACCAGTTCTTAAGCAGGGATGGCAGTGCATGTCTGTAAGCCAGGGCTAGAGAAGTTGCGATCAGAGGATCTCAAGTTCAAGGCCAGACTGGCTACAAAGTATGGCCCTGCTTACCTACTCCCATCTCTCTCAGGAAAACCAGCTTTTTTTTTTTCCCCAAAATCTTTGTGTCACGCCATCATCTAGGTATACTTGGTTGGACTAGGCTTTGAGTTGGGCTCTGATCCCATCTCTTCTTAATCTTTGGTCTCTTTAACAGGACAATTCTTGCTTTAAGGATTAGTGGTTCAACTGAGTGTGGTAGCACATGCCTTTAATCCCAGCACTCAGAGGCAGAGGCAGGAGGATTGCTGTGAGTTGGAGGCCAGCCTGGTCTGCAAAGTCCAGGACAGCCAAGGCTACACAGAGAAACCCTGTCTGAAAACAAAACAAAACAAAACGGAAAAGATTAGTGATTCTTCTAGCCCACCTATGTTTGTAGGAACACCACCCAAGTAACTCCCTGTTTGCCTTTTTTCTTAGTAAAATTACATACACATACTATGTTTGGAGAATTGACCTATCCAACCTCTCCAGAATAATAACATTTTAGTGCCTTCCTCTTTTTGTTCTTGTGTGCATATAGCACAAATATAAACTAAAAGCCTGAATGAAGGTAACAGGTGTGTGCGTTCACATTTGTTAAAAGTTTGGGATTTAGAATCAGATTGGTCTTTAGTCCAGTGATGTGACGCCTTATAATTAGAATTCATCTTTTTTTTCCTTCTTCTAGAAATAGGGTTTCTCTGTAGCCTTGGCTGCCCTAGAACTTAACTCTGTAGACCAGGCTGGCCTTGAACTCAGAGATCCTTCTGCCTCTGCCTCCCCTGTGCTGGGATTAAAGGCACCACTGCTCGGCTTTAACATTTTTAGAAAACTGTTAATGTATTTTATTTATTATGTATGTGTGTATGAGTATGCCATAGCATGTATGTGGAGGAGGTCAGAGCACAATTTGTGAGAGTCAAGTTTTCTGATTCTACCAAATAGGTCCCAGGAATTGAACTTGGGTTGTCAGGATTAGCAGAAAGTGACTTTATCCTCTAAACTATTTTGGCAGCCCTTAAAACTAATCTTACTATTAAAAATAAAAATAAATCGGGCTGGAGAGATGACTCAGAGGTTAAGAGCACTGGCTGTTCTTCCAAAGGTCCTGAGTTCAAATCCCACAACCACATGGTGGCTCACAACCATCTATAATGAGATCTGGTGTCCTCTTCTTGTGTGCAAGGGTTCATGTAGGCAGAAAACTGTATATGTAATAAATAAATCTTAAAAAAAAGTAAAAATAAATCTTAAAACATTTCTTTTGTTTGGTGTGGTGGCACATGCTTTTAGTTCTGGTACTTGGGAGGCATGAGTACGTGGATCTCTGTGAATTTTTTTTTTCTTTCCGAGACTGGGTTTCTCTGTGTAGCCTTGGCTGTCCTAGGCTCACTTTGTAGACTAGGCTGTCCTCTGGAGTGCTGGAATTAAAGGCGTGTGCCGTCACGCCCATCGGTCACTGTGAATTTGAAGCCAGCCTGGTCTATATAGTAAGTTTTAGAGCTCCGTAGGGAGATCTTATTTATAATAATGATGATGATAATTTATATTCATAGCTATAATTTCATAATTCTGATTTATATTTGCACTAATAATAATTATTATTAAAAGCAAGCTGGAGAGATGGCTTAGCAGTATCCACATTGGGTGGCTCATAGCTGCCTGTTACTTTAGCTCCAGGTGACTTGATACTCTCCGTGGATTTCAGGAGCACCAGCACTCACACGTTCATATACCCACACAGAAATACATATTTGTCTATACAATAGAAAATTTTAAAAGACCCTTGGGAGATGGCTCAGTGGTTAAGAGTACATGCTGCTCTCCTAGAAGGCCCAAGTACTGTTCCCAGCCCCTGTGTTTATTGCTCATGACTGTAACTCCAGGTCCTTGGGCCAGACACTGCTCTCACGTGCACAAACCCATACACAGACCCACACATACTCCCATGATTAGAACTAAAAAAATCTTGAAAACATTTAAACTTGATTTTATTAATCTTAGCGTTTAGTTGGGACTGGTGGCTCACGTCTATAACCTCGGTACTGGGGAGGTTGTGGCAGTCGTATCAAGAGTTGGATGCCAACCTGAGGTGCGCAGTGAGTTCCGGCCAGCCTGGGCCACAGTGAGACTTTGTCTCAAAGAAACACAAAGGGTCTTGCCTTCTTCAGTGAAGCAGCACTGGTCTCACCTGTCCGTAGTGTGGCTGTGGAAGCGAAGCTCTGTGTGCTCGGAATGGGAAAGGTGGCCTGAGTCCAGTTTGCTTCTCTAACTGCTGCTTCTCTGGTGGCGTGGGGTTTTGAGCCCTGGGCCTTATGAGTGCTAGACAGTCTCTACACGGAAGTGAATGTGAACTTGATATCCTCTAGGACTGTGCAAGCCCCTTAAGAGTAGAGTTACTTTTATGGCTTTGAAGGCCTGGGTATTACATGGCCTTGGTAGGTCACTCCAGAGTGACCTAAGAAAGTGACAGGAGTCACTTAGCAGGTGTTGATTCATCCCTTTGGCAGATCAGCCGTCTGGTGCCAGTTTCTGGTTTAAAAGGGGTCTCTAACATTAAGTATGACCTTGAACCTCTGAACCGCAGAGTGGAGATTTTAGGCATGCGCTGTGCTTCAAGTCTGTCAGCAAGCACTCTACCAGGCAGCCAAGCCGTGTCTCCCTTCTCCCATCAGAGACTTTCTAGTATGGAGGAGAAGGATACTGAGTATATTACAACCCAGAATGATGTGGAATGGGTTAACCTCGTGGAAGAAATCTATTTTTCTACTGTGCCTTTCTGTGAGGCCTTTGAATCAGGGCTTCCTGCCGTAAGCAAATGGGAGGAGTTAGGTATTTCAGGAGGTGGGACCTGCAGGTATGAATAAATGCCTGGGGACAATAGACTGTTCTGTGTTGCAAATTGTGGTTCTGTGTGGTCTTCGGCTGGGCGTGGGGGGGGCTCTGGGGGGTAGGGGGGTGGGGTAAAAGTTTCTTTGTTGGGGTAAGGAATATGGGTTTCTTTTAAAATTGCTAGTGAACCTGAAAGTATTTGTCTAAATACATTACTTAAAAATTGGGCGGAGCTTGGTGGCGCACGCCTTTAATCCCAGCACTCGGGAGGCAGAGGCAGGCGGATGGCTGTGACTAAGAGTAGGTGGAATAAAGGAGGCGAGACTAATTCCAGTGAGGAGGGTTTGCGCTAAAGTGCTGCGAGCCAGAGGGCAGCAGGTGGCCGAGGCCACC
The DNA here is from genome assembly GCF_964271855.1 of Acomys minous. Taxonomy (NCBI): domain Eukaryota; kingdom Metazoa; phylum Chordata; class Mammalia; order Rodentia; family Muridae; genus Acomys; species Acomys minous. The sequence goes on along the minus strand of NC_140486.1, from coordinate 90,155,297 downwards.
GAGAAGGTAAGCTGGCCTCAGAAGTGTGGCGTGCCCGCAGGGTGGGAGACGTCTTCAGAGGGCAGCTGAAAGGAAGGAATAGGTAGATTTGACTTAGCGAATTTCAGGAAATGAAAATGGATTTGTGTACATGGACAGTTTGTTCATTGGTTTGATATCTGGAGTCAGGTACAAGTTAAAAATGACAATAAACTCCCTAGGAATGCGTTGTTTGACTTAGACTTTTTGAGTGTATAACTTAGTGCTTTTGTAGATGAAACAGAACATAAGGTTATGACATAACTTGATCTTGAATGTTTAAAAGTTTTTTAACTAACTGCTGACCTGAAAATGTTATATTTTGTGAGAAATTTAAAATCCTGAAAACTTGGAAGATCTTAGACTGGGGGCTAGATTTCACTTTTTGTTTTTGTTTTTATATGGAACGCTTCACGAATTTTTGTGTATGTGTTGAGAATGGGTCTCTCATGCTCAGAGTGGCCTTGAACTTGTAGCCACCTTCCCACGTAGCTTCTGGTTTGTTTGTTTTCTTTTTTGAGACAGTATCTTTTTTAAAAATTTTTATTTATTTATTTATTTGTATATAGTGCTCTGTTCACTTGAGTGTCTTCATGACAGTAGAGGGCATCAGATCCTGTTACAGATAGATGTGAGCCACCATGCGGTACTGGGAATTGAACTCAGGACCTTTAGAAGAGCAGCCAGGGCTCTTAACCGCTGAGCCATCTCTTCAGCCCCTTGGGACAGTATCTTACACTAGGTCTAGCTAGTCTGGAATTCACAACAATCCTCCTGCCTCAACCTCCTAATGTTGAGTTACAGGTGTGAGGCACCACACCCTGTGAGGTCTGCTTTTTTGCTTTTTTTTTTTTTTTTTTTTTTTAAAATTCAGTAACTTGCTGAAGCTTGTTTGAGTTGTCTTTAAAATAGCAAAGTTTGCTGAAGTCTGCCTGTGGTCCACATTTGCCCCACTGTAGGCCTTTCATCATGTGCCGCTATAAAGGAAAATTAAAAGCAGCGAGGCCAGCACTTCAGTCTGAGTGTGGAGGCAAGGGAATGGGGTGGGGTGGGGGGGGCAGGCTCCCAGCCCAGGCCAGGCCAAGCGAGAAAGGGCTCCGGGTGTCAGGTGAGAGAAGGGAAGAGGGGAGAACTTGGGTAACAGAAGAGCCAGGAGTTTCAGATTCTTAGAACCAAAGGATCTGAGTTTAGCCACAACTGAATTTGCCCCGTACTGATCCTGCAGTGTAGGATTTCAGCAGCAGCTCTGACATAAGCAGGAATTCAGTAAACATTTGTTGTAAAAACTTACTAACCAGAGCTGATAAATGTTCTAACCAAAGCAGGGTGTGTGTGTGTGTGTGTGTGTGTGTGTGTGTGTGTGTGTGTACACACATGGGAGTTACTGACGAATTACCTCTAGGCTTTGCGTGTGCTAAGGGAGAAGCTTTGCCCATGTCTCCAGTGTTCTGAGACATATCTGATCGATATGTCACAGTGACCGCCTGCCTCTGCCTCCTTGAGTGCTGGGATTACAGGCATCTCCACCACACCTGGCTTTTTGAGACAGGGTCTCACTATGTAGCCCTGGCTGCCCTGGAACTTACCATGTAGACCAGGCTGGCCTCAAATTGACAGAGGTGCACCTGCTTCTGCTTCTCAAGTGTTAGGGTTAAAGGCACGCCTACCAAGCCTGGCCTCTGTCAATGTTTTCATTCAGAAGAAAATCAATACTTAAGGTCTCTTTCCAAAGGTAGAAACATCTTTCAGATGTGGATTTTAAAATGTGGATCACGGTAGAAACTTCTCAGTGCGTTCTGTAACTCTAGTCTCCAGGAAGTAGGAGGGCCTGAATTAGTGCAGAGTTACACTGACCCATTCAGAAAACCACCAGCAGCTGGAAAAGGGCATTGTAGCCCTGCGGACTGGGGGTGAGGTGATAATGCTAGTAAACTCCTCCATACAGCTTCTAACAGTAGTCAGTGTTAAGTGATCACTATGTGCGGGGTACTGTACTAAACACATGTTCTTGAAATACCTAATTTAATTGTGCTAAGCAGCTCAGTGAGGTTCGTACAATTATCTTCCCTTTACAGATGAGAAAACTTACCAGATCTGAGCCCTATTCCTGATTCCTCCCAGAGGCAATGAGTGATCTCCCTGCTGCATAAACTACCCATAACCTTTCTAATAAATCAGGTAAGGCCTTTTAATTAACTTAATTCATAATGTGAATTTATTTGTACACCTGCCTTTTGAGGAGGCTTGGGCACATAACAGGTATTTGATAAGCATTTATTTTCTTTCTTTCTTTTGTTTATTTTGTTTTGTTTTTTTGAAACAGGGTTTCTCTGTGTAACAGCCCTGGCTGTCCTGGACTCGCTTTGTAGACCAGGCTGGCCTTGAACTCAGAGATCGCCTGCCTCTGCCTCTCGAGTGTTGGGATTAAAGGCATGTGCTACCATGCCCAGCGGCATTTATTTTCTTTTTAAATTATTTTGGCTTGCACTTGATTATGACTTTGTATTTTTGGGAGATGGGCAGTTTTCTCTCTCAGTCATATCAGTTGATATATTTTTATCTTCAGTCAAACTTCACTACATTTTACCATCCCAGAGTACCTCAGAGGAACAGAAATGACTCAGCTATTGGGAGTGTGTGTGTGTGTGTGTGTGTGTGTGTGTGTGTGTGTGTGTGTGTTGACTGGGTGAGATTTTTGTGTATTTAAGTTTTAGACAGGGTCTTACTATGTAGACCTGCCTGGCCTAGACATCCCAATGTAGGCTATGCTGGCCTTGAACTCAAAGACATCCTTTCGCCTTTGCCTCCTGAGTGTTGAGAATAAAGGTGCGTGACATCATGTCTAGGGCCTGAAGTGTAGTTTTAAAGATGGGCTGAGTGGGACTGAAGCGATGGCTCAGCAGTTAAAAGCATGTACTAGCGTTCTTGCACAGGGCCAGGCTTGGTGTTGGGTGGCTCTCGCCTACCTGTGACTCCACCTACACTAGCTCCAGTGCCTCTGGTCTCACATGACTTTAAAAAGATTGGAGGACAGCTGCTCAGAGAAAGGGCATGAGTGAGAAGTGAAGGGGAGAGCTATCTGGTCTGTTATCCTGGGTCTTGGTGAGAACAGAGCTGTAAGAGCCCACTCCAAGTATCTGGTTCCTTTGTTTTGAACATGTTTCATGTGTGGGTTATAATCCTCTAAGGGGAAAAGGTGCCATAGCTACTAGAGAAGTGATGTTCTTTTCATCAGTGTTTAGTAAGCTCACTCTTGCCATTGAATCTAAAAGCATGAGAATTTCTTTAAAAACATGTTGGTTATGTAAAATTAGAAAATCGGGTCTCCAGCCTCAGCAGATAGTTAAGTGGGACAAGGCACTTGCTGCTGAGCCTGATAAACTGAGTTCTATCCCCAGAACTACATGGAGCATAGAAGAGAACGGACCGCTTACAGGTAGCCCTCTTGTCTCCACAGGAATGCTTTCTAGTATTCACACGTGTGTGAGCACGCACGCGCGCGTGCGCGCGCGCGCACACACACACACACACACAGAGACACACACAGACATGATGTCCCACAATGTAGTCCCAGCACTTAGGAAGTAGACATAGGATCAGAAGTTCAAGGTCATCCTTAGTTACATAGAGTTCCAGGCCAGACTAAGCTATCTATGACCCTCTCTTAAAAAGCAAAATAAAATGAGATAAAATTAGAAGGTAGATATTTATTATAAAAGTAATTGTGTTGTTGCTGGGGGGTGGTGGTACATGCCTTTAATCCCAACACTTGGGAGCCAGAATCAGGCAGATCTCTATGAGTTCAAGGCCAGCAAAAAAAGAAAAAAAACTCAAACAAACAAAAAAGTAATTGTGTTGTAAATGAATTACATGAATTGCCTAATAAATATTTTATTATTTTGATTGTTATTATGTTATTTGATTGTTATTATATAAAACATATATATGTGTGTTTTGATTGTTTTTTCCCCGAGACAAGGTTTCTCTGTGTAGCCTTGGCTGTCCTGGACTCACTTTGTAGAGCAGGTTGACCCCAAACTCACAGAAATCTGCCTGCCTCTGCCTCCTGAGTGCTGGGATTACAGGTGTGCACCACTGTGCCTGGCATACACTTAAATCTATGCTCCCCTCTTTAAAGCAACCGAGGAAACCAAAGAGAATCTCCCATGTGTACTGCCCA